>NC_066580.1:360130152-360439152 GCF_024323335.1 Lathyrus oleraceus
GAGATGTTACCGTTTGCTCTCCATGGTTATCGCACTTCAGTGCGCACTTCGACAGGGGCAACTCCTTTCTCCTTAGTCTACGGAATGGAAGCCGTTTTACCAGTGGAAGTTCAGATTCCCTCTCTAAGAATCATGAAAGAGGCGGGCTTAGATGAAGAGGAATGGATTCAGACTCGACTCGATCAGATAAACTTGATTGATGAGAAGAGACTTGCGGCTGTTTGTCATGGACAGATATACCAGAAGCGCATGACCCAGGCATTTAACAAAAAGGTCAAGAGACAGATGTATCAAATTGGCGACTTGGTGATCAAGCGTATCATTCTACCGCAAGGTGATCCCAGAGGTAAATGGACTCCCACATACGAAGGGCCATTTATGGTTAAGAAGATATTCTATGGTGGAGCCATGATACTTGCTACAATGGACGACGAAGATATCCCGCATCCTGTGAACGCGGACATAGTTAAAAAATACTACGCATAAAAGAGACCCGCTAGGTCGACGTATCTAGGCAAAAGTAAGGGCATCCCGGCGAACCAAAAGGGTTCGGGCAAAAATTAGGGATAAACATATAAAAACGTACACCCGGCAAGTCGAAAACCTGAAAAGGCGGCTTGGGCAAAAAAGGGTATCCTGGTGGACTGAAAACCTGAAAAGGCGGTCCAGGCAAAAATTAGGGATTAAAGCGTAAGACTATGTCCCGTTCTCAGTCAGCTTCAACCAAGTTCCAAGGACTGAACAAGCCAATCACTTCTATCCGACAACAGGAGATGAGACGCTTGAAGACATAATGACAGTAGTGGAATTAAAATCAATAGGACCTTTTCTGCATAGCTTTCTCTTTGTTTTCTTGACGATTTCCTCTTACTAGGATTTCGGTCTCCTTGTACACAAATTGCCTGTTTACAGGCCCTCTTTCAAAATCAATACAATTTCATTTCCAAAAAGATGCTTTTGTTTTACCTTTTCTGTTTTGTTTGTGTAAACGTCCATTGATTTAATTTGAATTGATTTATGCATTTGAATATGATCAATGTTTACCAAAAATGCATGCCTAGAATAGTAATAGCAATTACTACACGACTTCAGGATCGAGGAGAAGGTCTAATCACGCTTCCCAATGAATCCGTTGCTAATTCGATTCCCCGGCAACGCCAGTTATTCCCCAGAAGAAATTGGCATCACTAGACTGGTCATCTCTTCTACCCCCGGCCAGGCTCTGTTGAATATCTCTGCCATCAGATAAAAGTCAAATACCCCTAGCTAAGGAAGGGTCACCAATACGAATATCTCCGACCAGAAGACTGAGATTTATTTCCCCAGTAGAGTCCCCTGGAAGAACGTTTCAGACACATAGTGCATTCATTACATCATTTCACATCACATACCTACATACAATTTTCATTCCGCATCATATACATTACATCATTTCATAACATATACATGTATACAATGCTCTCATTTATTCCAGACGCATAATTCACTCATCACATCATTTCACAGCACACGCATGCATACAACATTTGTATCTCATGCATCATGACATGGCATGAAGCTAACTTTATTTTTCAGGTTAATTATCCTCTTGATACAATCAAAACAAAGGTCCATTCAGACGGACAGCTTTATCAATTACATTCAGGATTCAACTACATCTTTCAGATATACTCCATGTCAACATTCATTCTGACATCCTCCTAACGATGGCATCTATAAGCTCATCCCAGACATTTATCGCAAATACAGCATACACAAATACTATCAGATTCAGCCTAACGTACGGTTCGTTCTGATTCAGCCCAACATATGACTCCTTCAACTCAGATACGATCTAGCGTACGATCCATTCTGACCTTCAATAACTCAAACACGGTCTAATGTACGATCCAGTTAGACCTTCATATCTTCAGATGCTACCTAGTGTACGGTACATTTCTGAAGTGTAGTCTAGCATATGACTACCCCCTTTTATAATCAGATTCAGCCTAATGGACGGCTCATTCTGCTGCTCAGATGCTACCTAGTGTACGGTACATTTCTGAAGTGTAGTCTAGTATACGACTACCCCTTTCATCGTCAGATTCAGCCTAATGGACGGCTCATTCTGCTCAGATACGGTTTAATGTACGACCCAGTTAGACCTTCATCCACTCAGATGCTACCAAGTGTACGGTACATTTCTGAAGTGTAGTCTAGCATACGACTACCCCTTTCATCGTTAGATTCAGCCTAATGGACGGCTCATTCTGCTCAGATACGGTTTAATGTACGACCCAGTTAGACCTTCATCTCCTCAGATGCTACCTAGTGTACGGTACATTTCTGAAGTGTAGTCTAGCATACGACTACCCCTTTCATCGTCAGATTCAGCCTAATGGACGGCTCATTCTACTCAGATACGGTTTAATGTACGACCCAGTTAGACCTTCATCTCCTCAGATGCTACCTAGTGTACGGTACATTTCTGAAGTGTAGTCTAGCATACGACTACCCCTTTTATCATCAGATTCAGCCTAACGGACGGCTCGTTCTGCTCAGAGACGGTCTAATGTACGACCCAGTTAGACCTTCATTCCCTCAGATGCTACCTAGTGTATGGTACATTTCTGAAGTGTAGTCTAGCATACGACTACCCCTTTTCGTCATCAGATCCAGCCTAACGGACGGCTCGTTCTGCTCAGAGACGGTCTAGCGTACGACCCATTTGGATGTTCATTCCCTCAGATGCTACCTAGCATACATACATCTCTGAAGTGTAGTCTAGCGTATGACTATCCCTTTCATCCTCAGATGCAGCCTGACATGCCACAACTCCAACACGGTCTAACGTACGACCCATTTGGACCTTCAACTCAGATACGATCTGGCATACGATCCACTCTGATCTCTCATCCCCAGTGAAGTCATCCGCCCAATGAACAACTCACTCTGCTATTCAGATGCGGTCTAGCGTATGATCCATTCTGATCCCTTATCCCCAGCAGCGTATAACACACTCTGACTCCCCCAGCAAAATCGACAGCATAATAGAGGACTCACTATACGGTCTAACGTACGACCCGGTATGACACCCATGTCTTCAGATATCGCCTAACGTACGACACAATCTGAAGCTCTCATCATCAAACTTCCTGGATGGTATCTTTAAGCCCATCTTCATCAAGACTAACCTTTGATTAACAAGAGCAAATTTTTGGGGCATTCTAGTGTTCAATAATCTTCCACCTCCAGACCACGAATGGCGTACACACCATTCTAACTCTCTCGGTTCAAGAATATTGAACAGGGGCAGCTGTCATACCCCAAAATTTGCCCATTAATATTTCAAGACATTTTTCAGGGCACTCCGACTCATTTTTATGACACTGATCTTAAAGGAACAAAGGCCCAGCTCACGAGTGGCCCAATCCAGAAAATGGCCCAAACTGGCCTGCTCGCTAGGCGAGCAAATCCTTCGCCTAGCGAACGTTCGCTGCACGCTCGCCTAGCGAACGTTCGCTACACGCTCGCCTAGCGAAGCTGGCAGACATCAGAATTTTCGGGCTTCATTCTGAGCCCATTAGGTCACCACGATCACTATAAATACTGGCACTTCAGCCACGAAAAAGACAGACAAGGACAGACGGAAACCCTGGCACAGAAACCTTGGAGGCTACCTTAGAGAGTTCCGAATAAAGAAACCCTGAAGGCCGCTCCTCCGCCCCTCCGCTCCGAAGCTACCGCCGCCCAACTCCATCCGATACCAAAAGTGATCAGTCTCTCCAACATAGCAGCTTAGTTGCAAACAGGTTTGCGCATCACTATTGTTTTATGTTTTTAATCGGTAATCTCTATATACATAAGGCATCATGATTGAAGTTTCGAATATGTAATTTTATTTCACATGCGAATTTAAATATGCTTGAATATCATGAATGTTTGTCCATGCTATTCCTGTAATCAAATGCCATAAAAGTTCAGGTTTTCGGAGGTCATGCTGCTGTCAAACTCCAAACCCGTGGCCGCTCGCTAGCACATCGCTAAGCGAGCCTGTAGCGAGCATTCGCTGAGCCTTCGCTAGGCGAAGCAGAGGCGAACGGGACAGTGGCTGCTTTGTTTCTTTTCTATTCTGCCTTATGTCTATCTAACCAAGACTTATTATAATTCTGCATCATTTGGCCTGAGATTATGACTGTTGTGTTGTAGTGCAATTTTCAATTATACTTTACTTTAATGCTCTAACCCGTGTGCTGAACCGTGTAAAGGTTTACATATTCCCGAGGAAATGGCCGGCTAGGTATTCCACTTTATGTGTGGGATACCCTTGTGGAGTTTCACCCTAAATTACCTAATTAATTTTAAAGTATTAATTTTAATGTATTAATTTTAATGTGGAGATTCATCCTAATTACCTAATCGATTGTAAAATACGGCCTCTAAATATGTGATCTTGGACCTCTCTTTTGCCTTACGATATTACGGTACCACGGTCATGTCCCGCGAATGTGGGGATACACTTAGCAATGGCCCTTCGATTAAATCATCATAAAATAAATCATAGTCCCTCGGATGTTGCCTTCGAATATATGATTTCGTCCCTCGATGACCCTTCGGTGTAGCCTACGGTTAAATGATGATCGTCCCTTCGAATGCTAAGGTATCCTTACAACTGTTGCCTTCAATGACCTATCGATGACCCTACGATGACCCTTAAACATCCAAAGGGTAAAATTACTTACTTCTCAATAGTAAGGACAGTTTTACCCTCATAAGGATAGGAAACGTTCATAACGACCTTAGGAATGTATAACTCTCAATTGCTGGATCATAACCTAAAACATTCCCCACCCCTCACACTTTGCAAATCCTAGAAAATCACCACTTGGTATACATTCATACTAGAATCATTACCAAGTTACATTTTTCTAAACCATTTTCAAAATCAAACGAGATAAATACTTTGTATACATTCATACGAGAATCATTACAAAGTTAAACTCTCTTTTCGAAACATTTTTTTAACAATTCACGAACACTCTTCAGACAAAAATATAAGTGATCCAGCAATTAAGAGCTCATGGATAACCATGGATACAAAGGGTGCTAACACCTTCCCTTTGTATAATGTACCTCCCGAACCCAAAATCTATTGAGGTCTTTCCTGTTCTTTTCAACCTTTCCTTATTGGATAAAAGAAAAGTCGGTGGCGACTCTTGCTATCCGCGACATTGCGATAAAAAGCAAAACACCCCAAGTCAGTTCACCGTATGACACTTAGGATTGGCATTAATTTTAGAAAACAAATAATGTAATCATCTCTGCTGTTTTAATATGTTGGGTTGAAGAAATTCAACATCTGGACCAACATGTCATGTACGATGTCACGACATCAGGACTGTGACATCGCACATGTGTAGAAAACTGAATTAATTAATTCAGTATATATTCTGGGATCAGCAAGGATATCTGGTGAATATCCTAACTCCCATGTGGAGGTCTTGAAGACTCAATCAGAAGATATATAGGCTCAAAATATGGAGATATATATGGAGAGATTCTAGGATTGAAGACCTTGTTTGTAGCAGAATTTTTCTGCTGAAGTTGTAACAGCAAAGAACAAGTCTGCTGCGATTTCTGAACGCCCAAATCCAGTTGGGTGATTAGGTTATAAATAGCTGATTGTAACCTAGTTTTTGTAAGCCTCCTAGAATGAATTTTTAGGGGTGTGTGTAAGGTAAACCTCCCAATCTGTGGGAAGGTTACCATGTGTATCTCAGTGGTAAATCTTGAGAGTTTTTGTAACTCAAAGCCTGTAGGCAAGAGTGATTTTGTTCTTGAATGAAGCTGTGAAGCAAGTTCAAGGTGTGTGAACATTACATTGTATTTGTAGTGATAGGAATGGAAACTGGAGGTTTCTATCTAGGAGTTCCTAGGTATAGATTGCATTGGGTAGGGATTAAGTGAAGAGTTGTAAACGGGTGAGTTTAGCTCTGAATTAATACTGCTAATAGTGGATCTTCTTCCTGGCTTGGTAGCCCCCAGATGTAGGTCATGTTGGACTGAACTGGGTTAACAATTTCCTGTGTTTGTTTTCCTTCTGCATGTGTCTTTATTACTGTCATAACTCAGCAGGTATTCCAGTCAGCTTATCAAGATGACAACAGACCTGGCATATTGTTGAAATGTATATTTCGTGTCGGGTTTTTGTTATCGTATCCACAGAGATTGTAAGATATCACTGCCGTTCAATGGTTGAATTAATCTTAACTTAATGTAACACTAGGGTTTTGGTTTTAATCAAGTTATCTTGCATACAAAGTAATTAATTGCGGAAAAAGTTATGTTTTGATTAAATGAGAAATATTGTCAAAGTTAGGTTTCAATGATCACTTTGCATGTATTTGCTCGGTCAACAATATTATAAACTCCTTTAGATGATAAATAATTTCACAAAGTCCTCTCAATGCGTTTCTCTCGAACACCCATTGTGAGTTTTGCCATTTTGATCCATTGTTTCTCTCGAACACAATCTATCAAAATGACAACTTTTTGGTTCAACCTTATGGTGAACAAAATCATTCGTTACTATCTCTAGCTAACAAACAAGTTTGGATGAAAACCTAGGTCAAGAATCGGTAAACATCTCTCGATCAAATACCAACACAAAGAGTTTTAAATAGAAACAAAGTTTTCATCATATATTTATCGTTAAAGAGTTTACATATGAGGATCCTTACATTTACACACAAAGCTAGAAATCACCTACATCTAACCTTGACAAATGGATGACTTAGCTACTCATTTTCATGGTAGCTTGGTCGGCAAGTAAGGAAAGAAGGTTGATCAACATCCAAGTCGGATAATCGAAGTTGGATGGGAATCCACCTTCTTTTTGTGGAAGATGGTTGCTAGATGAAGAGAAATGAAATTAGGGCATAAAAGCTCCCACAAAACAATGCTGTAAAATATCTAGAAGAAAGTACAAAAAATGGAAAAGTTGGTAAAAATGAGGTATGGTGCCCAAAAGTGGCACCTGCTACTTATAGACAAGTGCAGAACTGTCATGTTCGCTAGGCGAGCAGAATGGCTCGCCTAGCGAAGGTCAAATGTGAGCACAAAAAAAACCCCTGCGCCCAGAGAAAACAGGGCCTTGGTGAACTGTGATGTTCGCCTAGCGAACATTCCTTCGCCTAGCGAAGGAAACGCTTCAAGCTCGCCCCAGCGAGGTTGAGAAGTTTTGCTACTGGAATGCTCGCTGGGGACTCGCTAGAGCCTCGCCTAGCGAGTGAGTGTTGGCTGCACTTTTCACCAAAACAGAATGAATTCGCTGCAAACTTCGCCTTGAGCTCGCCTAGCGAATTAATTTGCTAATTTACTGGAGCAGTTCGCCAGGAGCTCGCCTAGCGAACCCATTCTTCGCCACAGCCTCGCCTAGCGAGCAGGCAGATGAAATGCTCCTTTTCTTTGGTTCCTTTGCCAATTCTCTTGTGTCTTTATTATCAATTAATTCATGCCTTTCCTGCACAATAACACACACATCAAAGGCACCAAGCTTGTTTATCAATGTAACGCATTCCATGTAAAACAAATGTGATTTTGACAATTTTAGCAAGGCAAAAGAGTGAAAGATGCCCACATATGATAGCTCAAATAAGCACTTTTGGGCATCTAACAACTCTCCCCAACTAGATTCTTGCTTGTCCTCAAGCAAAGTATGCCTCTTGAAAGACAAGAGGATTTGCATTAAGAAACGGTTTCTCCGAAGTTGGATAAACGGCTCAAACACAAGCGAAATTCGCATATACAAGTTCCCAACGGTTCGAATAAAATAATACCTAGGAACTTAAACTTAAATAGCAATGCAAAATATTTATCTATCTACAACAATACTATTCTGAATGAATCATCCTATCTCTCCTCTTCGAATAAGGAATGAAGATTTTGCGCGTTTGCAACCGCGGGACTAATCTCACTCTCTAACAAATAATGAAGAAATCAAACAGATTCATACAATGTCTAATCAATTAAAAATGCTATTGTGGAAACAAAAAGATCACTAAGGGCTTTTCGGTTGAAGCTTGGTTAGGTTAACAAACAAGGGTCATTTCTAAGGCCATTGAAACGAAAGTGCCGATGCAAAAGAGACATTCACAGTATTATTCACACTACTCGACTTTGTTTCATTTGTTTCTTATTTGTAACCTTCACAACACATATTCCACAACTCAATTTTTATTTTTCTTCCAAGCAAGCATTCATTTTCATTCTTTATATTTTTGTTCTTTTCTTTCACATCATATATACAAAACAGATGTTTCTTTTCTATATTTTCTATACATATATTTTTCTATGCTTGCTCGGTTTTTCTTTTCTTTTTCAAGAGTTGTGGTACTTACCAATTCTTTTTCGTTCTCCCCAACTTATTTCTTCCACACCCTAAGTGAATGCTCTTAACTTTTTACAGCAAAAGAACAATAATCAAGATTTTCCGGGTTGTAAAAAAAAAGATTTTTGAGATCTCGCTTTATTTCAAGCCGAGATTCAACTGTTTAGGCTCAAAGGGGTTAACAAATACTCTCTCTGCTCACAGGTAAGTTGTTTTTGGATGTAGTTGTGCTCGAAAGAAAACAAGTGCCTTGATCATTTCTAATTGCTTCCACAATTTCACAATAATAAAAGACAAAGCATGAATCACATGAATCAACAAAGCTTATTAGAATCCAGCATTTAAGTGAACAATGGAGGTTTCCTCACAATTTGTGATTTTAAGTTCTAGATGAAACATTCATTCAATTATGTTGCACAGAGACAATATTCATTTTACCAAAAAGAGTAAAGTTCCTAATGCATTCTAAAATTCTAGCCGACGGTAACCATGTACCTTAGCTTCATTCACTTGTTAATTCTTATCATTGTCATCCAAGCTCGGATGCACCTTCATTGGGTACTTCTTGAGGAGCAACCAATCTAGAAGGGTTTGCCACTCAATCAACCAAAAATTTATTAAACACACAAAATTAAAAACAAAAATAAATAACATTAACTGAAAATAAAAATTTGTTCGTGGGGGACAAAACACCCCAATAGTACAACCCATGGTCAAAATACAAAATTCAAAAATACAAATAAAAATGACATAAAAACTGAAAAAGTACAAATACTCAACCCTCAAAGGGCTCAGGACTCCTCTTCGCTACCGGCCTCAGAACCGGTAGCCTCATCATCAACATCATCATCATCAGCAGCCTCAGCGTCCACCCCCTCACCATAGACTGGCCTGTCCACAGGCCAATTAGCGTTAAGCATAAACTGCTCACGCGCTAACAATGCTCGAGCACTGGAGGGGTCATTACCTTGCAGCTCCAACCTCTGCATACTGTTATGCATATCAATCATAGCTCGTTGGGATGCTGCCATCCACTCAAAACTGTAGTCACACACAACCCTCAGGTACGGATCAAGTCCGGGAGAAGAAGCACTAGGACCATCAGCAGCCCGAGTACTTCCTGAGGCTGCACTGCCACCAGAAGTCTTAGCTCTACAATACTTAGCCACATACCTATCATCAATAGGTGCCGGGATTCGAACCTGCCCACGAGACGGAAGCCGGACCCTAGCCTGAACACATAAGCTCATAATCAAACACGGGAAAGCCAAGGGACAATTAACACGAGCCCCTGACTTAAGCCCGCTCTCGACGACGGTCTTCAGCTCGTTGGCGATTATCCTCGCCACATCAATCTCAACATTTGTGAGGATGGAATGGACTAAATGTGCCACTGGGATCGGCACAGTAGAGGTGTGTGATTTGGGCTGGATATTGGTCAAAACCAAGAGTAGGATCAGCTGAGCCATGGGAGTCATGTCCTCCCGGTGATATCTCACAGGAACCCCAGATGGGTTCGGCTCAACCGATCTCCCAGGTAAAAGCAGGTCGGCGGTAATGGCAGGGACATCTTTATGAAGCCTGAGGTCGGTGTGGTACTGGTCTCTCTGATCAGCTCCCAGCTGGAGCGGTTCCCCTAAGATTCGGTTGATAGCATCCCTGTCAAATGGAATTTCACGCCCGGCAACTCTAGAAACCCAAGTGAAGGGCTCGTCGTCGTCGGGCAGTGCGTTAGCATAGAACTCCCGCACTATAGCAATGTCGTAATGCTCCAAGGGACTTATCAACCTATCCCACTTCTTGGCGTCTATCAACCCGGCGAAAGTTCTGTAAGTGCCCTGTGGGTTGATCAGAAAACGCCTCTCAGGAAGTATTTTTCGCTTCTCCAAAGCGATGTACCGTGCCGCCTGTTTTGGACCGACAAACTTGTCGGTATCGAATTGAATCGGCACGGTCCTGGAAGTAGTTGCAGCTCCCTTTCTTTTCTTACCAGCTCCAGATCTAGACTCCATCTGCAAAAGATACAAAGAAACAACACACACCAACACACAGATTAGCCATTAAAACATAAATCAACGCTCGCCCCAGGTCGCCTAGCGAGCTGCTAGCGAACCTTACGGGTTTTGGGATTTTCTGCATTTTCAAAGATGTTTTCCCCAAAACCCGTACTCTAATGGTTCCCACACAGAAACTAATAATTTCTCAAGACAATGAATCGTTCTATGCTATTGGGGATTGCCTAATTGCATGCAAAACCTAAAGTAATCCTAAATCCCCAATTTGAAAACCTAAATATACAAACATTGCAAACTCCCAAAACATCACATGCAACCTCAATTTCCCATACTACACTTCCCTATTTGCAATTCATATTTGGAAATTAAGAGTGCAAACAAAAAGAAACATGTAATAGGGCAAACCTTAGGTATACGGATTTGGAAAAGAGAAGTGGGGAGAGTTTGCAATCTACCGAAAGAAGCACGTGTCGGTGATAAAGATGCAAAGGAGGGAGTTTGAGAAGCCACGCACAAAATCCTCAGCAGAGCCGTTCAGACAAATTTTTGAAGGTAAGGGCAAAATGGCCCTGCTGAGATTTAAATAGCAAACAGTACTGCAGCGCTCGCTGCTGCCTCACCTAGCGAGCAGCTAGCGAGCATGCTCGCTTCTGCCTCGCCTAGCGAGATGCAAGCGAGCATGACAGCAAGTGCATTGGCAAATGCTGCACTTGCAAGTCTTCCAGCATGGGTTCAGCACAGTGCACTCACTATAACAGAAAACATAAAACAGGAAATACTTACAATGTTGGGGTGCCTCCCAACTAGCGCTTGTTTAACGTCGGCTAAGCTCGACAGTGCGATGCTCACAGAGGAGCATCGAGCGGCTGAGCACAACTCTCGCGATCCACATGACCGCCGAGATACACTTTCAATCGTTGGCCATTCACGGTCCAACTATCTTTCTCGTCCATGTCTTCAATGATAATGGCCCCGTACTCTTTTACTTCTTTCACTCGAAATGGCCCGGACCATTTTGATTTCAACTTCCCGGGAAACAACTTCAACCGGGAGTTGAACAATAAGACCAATTGTCCGGGCACGAATTCTTTGTTACGGATCTTCTTGTCGTGATATTTCTTTGCTTTCTCCTTGTACAACCAACTTGAGTGGTATGCGGCATTGCGCATCTCCTCCAACTCAAGAAGTTGTACTTTCCTTTTTTCACCGGCCGCCTCATTTTCAAAATTTAAAAACTTTATGGCCCACAAGGCCTTGTGCTCCAATTCAACCGGCAAATGGCAAGTTTTACCAAATACCAATTGAAACGGAGTTAGGCCAATTGGAGCTTTAAAGGCCGTACGGTAGGCCCATAATGCTTCGTCCAATTTTTGGGACCACTCTTTTTTAGAATTGGACACGGTTTTTTCTAGGATTCTCTTAATCTCTCGATTAGAGACCTCCGCTTGCCCGTTAGCCTGAGGGTGATACGGAGTTGTCACCCTATGCGACACACCATAATGTTTTAGAATTGTTTCCAAAGGTGCGTTGCAAAAGTGTGACCCTCTGTCACTTATCAACACTCGGGGGGTTCCAAAACGGGAAAAGATGTTTTTCTTTAAAAATTTTATCACCGTTTTGGCATCCGCCCGAGGTGAGGCAATCGCCTCAACCCACTTTGAGACATAATCAACAGCTACAAGCATGTACTCATTCCCGTAAGAGGGTGGGAAAGGTCCAACAAAATCTATGCCCCAACAATCGAACACTTCCACTTCTTGGATATTTTGGAGAGGCATCTCATCTCTCTTACCTATCCCACCACTTCTTTGGCAACTGTCACAACTTTGCGCATGGGTATGTGCGTCTTTGAAAATAGTTGGCCAATAAAATCCCGATTGAAGAATTTTAGTGGCCGTTCTAACCCCATTATAATGTCCGCCATAAGGCGAGTTATGACAATGCCAAAGGATGCTCTGGGCTTCATCACCAGTTACGCATCTCCTTAACAGGTTATCGCTACCCAACTTAAACAAGTATGGGTCATCCCAAACATAATACTTCGCATCCGAAAGGAACTTCCTCTTTTGGTTCGAAGTTAGGTCGGCCGGCACAAAACCACTAGCCTTGTGGTTTGCAAAGTCTGCAAACCACGGCCTAACTTGAACCTTAAACAATTTTTCATCAGGAAATTCTTCCCGGATTTCCTTTTCAGATGCGGTAACCTCGACATTCACCAAGCGGGATAAATGATCCGCTACCAAGTTTTCCGACCCCTTCTTGTCTTTGATTTCGACATCGAATTCTTGTAACAAGAGGATCTAACGGATGAGCCTTTGCTTCGAATCCGGCTTGGTTAGCAGATATTTAATCGCCGCGTGGTCGGTGTAGACAACGACTTTCGACCCTATAAGATAGGACCTAAACTTTTCTAGCGCATACACTATTGCGAGTAGTTCTTTTTCCGTTGTGGCATAATTTATTTGAGCCTCGTTAAGAACCTTACTCGCATAATGTATAGCATGAAAAGTTTTGTCTTTTCTTTGGCCAAGTACCGCTCCAACGGCATAGTCGCTCGCGTCACACATTAGTTCAAAATTTTCATTCCAATCGGGAGCGACTATTATTGGAGCGGTAACCAATTTTTCTTTTAAAACCTCGAAAGCTTGCAAACAATCTTCGGTGAAGAGAAATACCTGATCTTTGGCGAGCAAATTGCTCAAAGGCTTTGCCACCTTTGAGAAGTCCTTGATGAAGCGCCGGTAGAACCCCGCGTGCCCCAAAAAACTACGGATGCCCTTCACATTCACCGGAGGGGGTAATTTTTCAATTACATCAACCTTAGCTCTATCCACTTCAAGCCCCCTTTTTGAGACTTTGTGGCCTAGCACGATCCCCTCGGTCACCATGAAGTGACACTTTTCCCAATTTAGCACCAAATTAGTCTTCACACACCTTTCCAACACCGTCTTCAAATTTGCCAAGCATAGACTAAACGTCCCACCAAACACCGAGAAGTCATCCATGAAGACTTCCATTGTTTTCTCTATCAGATCGGCAAAAATAGCTTGGACACATCGTTGGAATGTCGCCGGCGCATTGCAAAGCCCAAAAGGCATTTTTCTGTATGCGAACACTCCAAACGGACACGTGAAAGCCGTCTTCTCATGATCAACCGGGTCAACCGCAATTTGGTTGTACCCGGAGTAGCCGTCTAAAAAACAGTAGTATTGTTGGCCCGATAGTCTTTCAAGCATTTGATCCATAAATGGGAGTGGAAAATGGTCCTTACGAGTCGCGGTATTCAACCGTCTATAATCTATACACATTCTCCACCCCGTTGCAACTTTAGTCGGGATCAATTCGTCTTTGTCATTACGGATTACGGTCATTCCACCCTTCTTCGGAACCACGTGCACGGGACTAACCCACGGACTATCCGAGATCGGGTAAATCATTCCCGCATCCAAAAGCTTCACAACTTCTTTTCTTACAACCTCTTTCATCGTAGGATTTAAGCGGCGTTGTGGTTGAGCCACCGGCTTGAAATCCTCCTCCATCAAAATCTTGTGCATACAATAGGATGGACTAATTCCTTTTAGATCGGAAAGAGTCCAGCCCATAGCTTCTTGATTGGTTTTTAGCACAATGATTAGACGGACTTCTTCTTCTTTTGTCAAAAGGTTGCTTATGATGACCGGCTTTGCCTCGGTCTCATCTAGAAACACATATTTCAAAGTCGAAGGTAACTCTTTTAATTCAATTGGCACTTTCTCGTCAATTACCTCCTTCTTCAAATTTTCTTCCTCTACTTCCCACGGTTGTAGGTCTTCCAAGCTATCAAGTTCCTTTAAGCATTCCTCAAGAGCTAGCTCCTCCTCAACAGTGAAAACCTCCAATGAGTCGTCGAGAGCTAACTCCATAGGAGATATCTCGTGGATATGCTTTGAAACTTCCATAATAGCGTCTTCGATCACATCGATGCGAAAGCTATCATTTATGTCCTTGGAATGCTTCATCGCCTCGAATAGATCAAATGTGACCTCCTCATTTTGAACACGCACCTTCATTAAACCGTCATCAACATCAATTATCATTCTTGCGGTCTTCATGAATGGTCGTCCCAATATGAGCGGAGCATCATCATCTTCCTCCATATCAATTACAATAAAATCCACCGGGAAAAAGAATTTGTCGACCTTCACCAACACATCTTGGGCTACGCCATGAGGATGGGTCGTCGACTTATCCGCCAATTGTAATGTCATTCGGATGGACTTAATCTCGATGTTGCCAAGCCTCTTGATAATTGACAAAGGTATAAGATTTATGCTCGACCCCAAGTCAATAAGTCCCTTCCCGACATAAACGTCACCAATCTTAACCGGCAATGTAACTCTTCCCGGATCAACCTCTTTCTTAGGAAGCGTCCTTTGAATGATGGCACTACAGCTCGCATCAAGGACGATGGTCTCCGGTTCCGTATACCTCCGCTTTTTGGTCAGTATGTCCTTCATGAATTTGGCATACTTTGGCATTTGTTCCAAAGCTTCAGCAAACGGAATGTTAATTTGTAATTGCTTAAAAATATCCATGAACCGGGCGTAATGCCGTTCATTTTCCCTTTTGGAAGGAGCATGAGGGTAAGGAAGATTTTGGACCGGAGTAGCGCTCACTACCTCCTTTCCCTTTGCAATTCTAGCACTTTTCCATCTAGGCTTCTTCACTACCTCCCTCATTACCTCATCACTTTTATTTTCCTCAATCTCCACACCTTTTTCTTTTTCAACTTCACCATTATTTTTATTATTTTCAACTACTTCCTCATCACTCCACACTCCTACTTCACCATCAACATTTTCCTCCACTATTTCCTCCACTATTTCCTCCTCTTTCTCTCTTTTTTCACTCTCCACTCTTTTTTCATTTTCACTACCCAACTCCCTTCCACTTCTCGTCATAATCGCCTTACAATGCTCCTTAGGATTTGTTTGCGTATTAGCCGAAAAAGAAGGACCGGTTTGTTGTTCAGCGAGTTGCTTGGCAAGTTGCCCAACTTGAGTTTCAAGATTTTTTATGGTCGCGTCATTACTCTTTTGATTGGCCATTGACATTTGCATGAATTGCGTCAATGTCTCTTCCAATTTAGAATTGACGACCGGCGGTTGTTGAGGTTGATACGGATTTTGGGGAGGGTTTTGACGGCTAGAAGAACCACCTCCATAACCTTGGTTATGATAATAGTTGCTTCTAGGTTGGAACCCTTGGTTCCCTTGGAATTGTTGTTGTTGTTGTTGTTGAGGGTGCGGTTGATAAGGTTGTTGTTGTCTTGGTTGATAGTCCCGTTGATTGGCCATGTAATTTACTTCGTCAAAACCGGGAGGTGGACAAAATCCGGTGTCATGTTCACCTTTACAAAGTTCACAACAAGCTATCTGTTTAGCTTTTGACGGTTCTCTTAACTCTTTGATTTGTTGCGTTAAGAGTTCCACTTGTTGTGAGATGAGCTTGTTTTGGGCAAGTATGGCATCATTCGTCCCTAACTCAAGCACTCCCGCCTTCTTCAAAGAATTTCCACGACTTTGACTTTGAAGATCATTCAAAGCCATACGGTTGATAATGTTGGTGGCTTCTTCGGCACTTTTTGACATCAACGAGCCACCCGAGGTGGCATCCAACAACGTCTTACAGTTTGGTTGAAGTCCATTTCTGAAGATATGGATTTGAGTTAATTCATCAAATCCATGCCCTTTGCATTTCCTAAGCATGGACTTGAATCTCTCCCACGCTTCATTCAAAGATTCACTGGTTCCTTGAGAAAACACCGAGATGGCCGTCTTTGATTCCATGAATCGGTTATGGGAGAAAAATCTTTCAATGAATTTCTCTTCTAACACGTTCCAGTCGGTCATTACGGCAGGTGTTTGATCGAGATACCAATCCTTTGCTTTACCGAGCAAAGCATGGGGAAACAATCGTCTGAACAACGGAAGCTCCTGAGCCTGATCCACTCCGGCAGCCAATGCTATCTCATAAAGTTTTGTGAGAAAAGCAAATGGGTCTTCATGGTCCATTCCGGTGAATGGACTCCCATATAATAAATTCAGAGTTCCCGTCTTCATCTCAGCTTGCCTTCCTGTTTGGTTGGCAAACTGAGCGGTGTTCCTTGGACTATTGATACATGGAGTAGAAATAGGTGGTGGTGGTTGTGGCTCCATGTTTGGTATGAATGGGTGTGGATTTGTGGTTGAAGAACTTTCTCCTTGCTCTTGGCGTTGCCTAGCCTGTTGCCTCCTACGTCTCGTTTTGCTATTGAGCCTCCTTGCGGTTCTCTCGATCTCAGGATCAAAAAGAAGTTCGTCCACAGGGATTTGCCCTCGCATAAATTGTAAGCTGCACACTAAACCAAACAAATTACAAGCACAAGTCAAAAATTCACAAGCTAAAACTTAAACAACCATTGCGATGCTCGCAATATCAATTTACAATCCCCGGCAACGGTGCCATTTTGTTGAAATGTATATTTCGTGTCGGGTTTTTGTTATCGTATCCACAGAGATTGTAAGATATCACTGCCGTTCAATGGTTGAATTAATCTTAACTTAATGTAACACTAGGGTTTTGGTTTTAATCAAGTTATCTTGCATACAAAGTAATTAATTGCGGAAAAAGTTATGTTTTGATTAAATGAGAAATATTGTCAAAGTTAGGTTTCAATGATCACTTTGCATGTATTTGCTCGGTCAACAATATTATAAACTCCTTTAGATGATAAATAATTTCACAAAGTCCTCTCAATGCGTTTCTCTCGAACACCCATTGTGAGTTTTGCCATTTTGATCCATTGTTTCTCTCGAACACAATCTATCAAAATGACAACTTTTTGGTTCAACCTTATGGTGAACAAAATCATTCGTTACTATCTCTAGCTAACAAACAAGTTTGGATGAAAACCTAGGTCAAGAATCGGTAAACATCTCTCGATCAAATACCAACACAAAGAGTTTTAAATAGAAACAAAGTTTTCATCATATATTTACCGTTAAAGAGTTTACATATGAGGATCCTTACATTTACACACAAAGCTAGAAATCACCTACATCTAACCTTGACAAATGGATGACTTAGCTACTCATTTTCATGGTAGCTTGGTCGGCAAGTAAGGAAAGAAGGTTGATCAACATCCAAGTCGGATAATCGAAGTTGGATGGGAATCCACCTTCTTTTTGTGGAAGATGGTTGCTAGATGAAGAGAAATGAAATTAGGGCATAAAAGCTCCCACAAAACAATGCTGTAAAATATCTAGAAGAAAGTACAAAAAATGGAAAAGTTGGTAAAAATGAGGTATGGTGCCCAAAAGTGGCACCTGCTACTTATAGACAAGTGCAGAACTGTCATGTTCGCTAGGCGAGCAGAATGGCTCGCCTAGCGAAGGTCAAATGTGAGCACAAAAAAAACCCCTGCGCCCAGAGAAAACAGGGCCTTGGTGAACTGTGATGTTCGCCTAGCGAACATTCCTTCGCCTAGCGAAGGAAACGCTTCAAGCTCGCCCCAGCGAGGTTGAGAAGTTTTGCTACTGGAATGCTCGCTGGGGACTCGCTAGAGCCTCGCCTAGCGAGTGAGTGTTGGCTGCACTTTTCACCAAAACAGAATGAATTCGCTGCAAACTTCGCCTTGAGCTCGCCTAGCGAATTAATTTGCTAATTTACTAGAGCAGTTCGCCAGGAGCTCGCCTAGCGAACCCATTCTTCGCCACAGCCTCGCCTAGCGAGCAGGCAGATGAAATGCTCCTTTTCTTTGGTTCCTTTGCCAATTCTCTTGTGTCTTTATTATCAATTAATTCATGCCTTTCCTGCACAATAACACACATATCAAAGGCACCAAGCTTGTTTATCAATGTAACGCATTCCATGTAAAACAAATGTGATTTTGACAATTTTAGCAAGGCAAAAGAGTGAAAGATGCCCACATATGATAGCTCAAATAAGCACTTTTGGGCATCTAACACATATAACCTTCTGTTTGAATGTCAATCAGAATGTTGTAACATTCATCATGGACAATAGATACTGAATGATGAGCAGGTTAATTTCAGTTCAGTATTTATTTAAGTCTGTTCTTTCCAAGGATAACAGACCTGGCTGAAGGATCCTTGTGAAACTGTCAAACTGGATGTTTTGACAGTTGATACTGAAGGTTGATACTGAAGTAGAGACTAGTTAGTCTTTTACAGTACTGCAAACTTAGCACAGTACAGTTCCAGGAACATAACAGAATCAGCATATGTTCTGGATGTCGAACTGAATGTTGTGACATTCATTCCCAACAGCAGGAGCTAAAGTGTAGGATGATTGGTTTGTCTGGGTCAGTATTTTTCTCAGGCTATTCTTCAGGGATTCAACAGCTTAGAGAAAAACCAGGAAACCAACTACTAACCTACAATTAATGAACCTAACAAGTAGCCTAGTTGTTAGCAATCTAATAAGTGAAAATTAGATTAACGTGTTCAACCTTTAATTCAGGAAATACAAGTAAAATACAAACACACTGGAACAATGTAACAGCTGATCAACAGTAAGACATCAGGCTGATAACTATGGAAGAAAGCAACAGAAGTGAGTGTTAGGATTGATTTCTGTTGTATCCTTCTTCCTGATGCACAGCACCAGGTGTTCATACATTCTAGGGTGACCTAGAATGAGATGTCGTGACATCTGTGAACGTGTGCATATCAGTACAGTGATTAATAACTATCTTGCTGTATTAGTTACAATGTTAGATCAGATGTCATGACTTGGAGTAGAACATCTGAATTCTGACTACACCAGAATTTCAAGATCAATGGCTCAGAACCTGTCCAGCACACCACCTGCGCTGGACCTCCGGTCACCTTCTTAGGCGAGGTCCATCGGACTGATTCACTCATCACCATCAAGAAAATGAAAAAGAAGGACATGATTTGAAAGAAAATAGGGTGTAGAGCACGAATCTGACCTCAATTTTAACTAACTCCACATATATAGAAAGATATGAGGAGTTGAATTTTGAGGTGTGTCAACTGAGTTGCTTTGATTTGAGATCTAAGCAACTCAATCTTCTTGCCTACATTGGTAGGACTTCAGACAACCAAAGATCCAAGAGAATTGATAAGAATTGAGTGAGAATCGAAGAGATGAAGTTTTCTGAAAATTACCTTCAATGTTGTGTAGAACTTGAGGTTGCTTGCTTCAAACACGATCTGATCACACTTGAGAAGCTTGTTGGGAGTGGTTAGCAATAATGCAAGGCTTTGGATCTTGGAGTTCTTGAATCTCCAAAAAGTTGAGATTCAAACTCAATTTTCAGATTAAAAATTATCAGGTTTTCCTTTAGAATGAGAGGGTTTCAATTAGGGGAAAAGCTGGTGCGCAAGGTGGTGTTCAAAATGAGCTCAGAGGCTATGTATTTATAGCATTTGGGATTAATAATTGCACACTTGAAAATTTGCTAAATTTGGCAAGGGTGATGCACAAGCTTGCATGGGCGTGTACAGGCCCATGAAGCAATCCATTATGATCCAATTGCAATTGTACTGAAGTTCCAAACATGCTTGAATGGCAAGGCAAAGTGTAATGTGATTTTGGACATTTGATTTCCCCCAATGGTGCAGCTCTGTTAAAGCCATGCGCAGACCTAGCAAACCTCATCCAAAATGCATGAACTTGGGTTCTTTGGAAAGCTTGGATCAAGGGGAACAAGTTTGATGTTGAACACTTTTTAATTTGGAGCTTGGATCATGGTAAATTTTGAGGTGGAAGTTTGGAAATTTTAACTTGTTGAAATTTTTTCTAAGTGTCAAGTCATATATCTCAACATTCCACCTTGCTTAACGTTTTACATGGGCTTCAAATGAGAAACGTGTATTCATCAAAGTTGTATCTATTTAAAATACATTCAAAATGGTAACCAATTTCATATCATTTAGATTTATAATGATAGAGTTATGCATTTTTGAAGTTTGGAAAAATCACTTGTTCAATGGTATAGGTCAAGAATGACCTATAATGTATCCTTATATCACATGCTCATAAAAGTTGAATTAGCTCTCACTCCAAAAATAAAAGTTGAAGTAGACGTCTTGAATTTGATTGTGAAACTTGGAAATATTTCATCTCATAAAAATTGAGAAAGTTATGGCCTTGGGAAGTTGACTTTCAAATTAGGGTTTAGACAAAATGACCTATAATGTTTCAACATAGAAAATGATTTTCCAAGAAAAACTAGCTCTAGGTCTCAACATGAAAGTTGTTTGTAATGTCATTTAGAGTAACTTTTCTCTTGGAATAATTTTCATATGGTGAAAAGTATAGGAGATAGGGTCTAGGGAGACCCAGTTTTGATCAAATGAATTCATCTGGCCAACCACCATCAACCAACTTGCTAACCTTCAATTCTCTTGACTTTATTGGCTCATGGTAGATCATATATGCATAATATGATGAATTTTGAAGTGTCCCTTGAGAAATTTGATCAATTGGTGAGATAGCTTATTGGAGAAGTTACTCAAGATACCCAGTCAAACTAGGGTTTCCAAGGCAAATCACCTCCAAACTCTTGAAGAAAACTTGATCAATATAACATGTAGAGATCAATGGAACTCATATATGATGCTTATAACCATTCTTGGATCAAATTCACGGTTATGCTCTTTGTCATGAGGGCCTCAAGCCCTAGATATGAACTTGATAACTCAATGTGATCATGCCCTACCTACAAAAGAGTTAGGCAAATGCAAAGACATATTTTTGGTATTTTGGTTAGTAAAATGATAATATACAAGTATGATACAATCACATGGTTCTTGATGATCTTTCCCAAAACAAACCCAATGAGAGAGGGGTAAGGAGGATGCCAAGGTATGATCTCAATGCTAATGCTTATGATGAACTTGCATGAGGGATCTTAGGGTCAAAATTGGGGTCTTACATACTCCATAAGATCATTCGATCTTGGGATAAAGTTCTCACTAAGGGGATAAAGTTAGCAAAGAGGAATGGTGTGAAAATGGTGCCTTATCAGCAATGGGTCTTGTAGAGGGTTAAAGTTGTGAAGCTACCTTTTTCTATAGAGATTCCTCAAAAGTCTACTTCATCATAACCAGTACCCGTTTCTCTCGAAGAGGTGGAAGAACTTAGAGCCATGGTGGCTAGACTTAGAAAGGAGAAGGAAGATTTGCAATCTGAGCTCTACAAGGAAACTGGAGAAAATATTATTCTCAAAAGGAAGAGCAACCAAAGGAAGGAACTTTTGGAGGAAAGTCGTAAGAAAACAAAGTGGAGCAAAATCTCAAGGAAAGAACCTTAGAGTGCCTAGATTAGGCTAATAGTGGATTGGGTTTACTCCATGATTAGTTAGATAAAGCCAAAAGAGAAGGACAAGAGTGGAAACATTGGTGGAACCTAGCCACTAAGAAAAAGAAGGAGGCAAAGGAGGAACTTGAGGCCCAAATCTAAGAACTGAAGGAGCAACTCCGAAGCTCAAAAGCTGAAGTGGTACGTGAAAGATGCCTTAAGGAACAAACCCGAAGAGCCTCTCAAATTTATCCCAGGGTTTGGGAAGAGAAGTGTGATGAGTTGAATACCAATAATGAGCTAGCAGCTTATTGGAAGGAACAATATGAATCTCTAAAGATACCAAGCATGGATTGGCTAAACTATAAGAGGAATTTAAATGAGATATTGGACGAGTATGAATGCACCATCAACCTTTTGCAGCTAAGTGTTGTTACATACCGTACGAAGTTAGCTAATCTCATAGAGTTTTGTAATGGCGTGGCCAGAGACTTACCATGGAAATTGGATAATGCTCTAGAGGACATGGGTGAAAATAACACTCATCCTTTGGCCCGTGACCTTGTTTTGCTTTGCAAAAGGATGATGCGAAGATTCAAAGAAGAATTGGAAGCCATAAGAGCGAGTTGGTAAGAAGACTCTTTGATTTGTTTGCTTTGTACTATTTCCAGTTATTGTATTTGGCTTAATATTTTGTACCTACTTTGACTATGTACTCAATACTTTGTGGCTTCATCGAATGAATGGGTATTGAATTTTTCGCATCAGCTTCTGACTATTGTCTCTTGTTTTGTTCACATTACTTTCAAGTGCGTGCTAACAACTGCAAAGTTTATAAGAATCCCTGGAAAAAAACATAAAAAATTTATAATGCATTCATACATACATCCATGCATTCTCCAAAATAAAAAACTCAGTCTGTTTTCATCTTCCCGTTGTTCCACACTGAGTCCATAACACCACTACAACACTCGAGCCAATGCTCGTCAAAGGATGACAGATCGAGAACAAGAGTTGGAAAGAATGAGCTCAGAAATATAGGACCTGCGAGAATATATGGGTATAGGTTCTTCATCTAGAACCTCACTTGCAGAGATTAAGGCATAAGTTATGAGATTTGTATACCCAAGTCTTTGAGGTGGCTTGATGACTCTTCTCGGCCTATCTCTTGCCAACAGGTAGTCATCGACAATTTCCTCAACTTCCTCAGTATCTTCAGCATCTTGTGTTTCTTCTTCGACTTGATCTGGATACGTAATTCAACATCAACATGCTCCACCTCAACATGAATCTCTTCATGCTCCAACTCTTATTCAAATATTTGTGCACTTCGACTAGTGTCATCAGTTTTCTTGAAAGTCAACCCAACTTCATTAAAAACTACATCTCGACTGGTGATACACCTCATGTGACTTGGCCATTTGCACCATATCCTATAAGATTTTACTTCTTCAGGGTATCTCATGGACATGGATCTCAGATCTCTAGGTTCGACCTTGTCTTGCCTAATTTGAGCATATGTTATGCAACCAAATACTCTAAGTTTGTCGAGATCAGATGGATGTCCCGATCAAACTTCTTCAGGTGTTTTCATATCTAAACCATATCATCAGGGATAAATAAAATGACTTTGTGGACTTTCTCTACCATAGTCATTCTTTCTTTATCCGTTAATGCAACTTCCATGGCTTCGGCTCCCTTCAACACTTCTAAACAACCTTGTTGAACCAGTATGATTTTCATCTTTAAGCGCCACGTACCGAAATCGTTCACTCCGGTGAATTTTTCAATCTCATACTTTGTTGACGGCGTCTTTTTCATGCTCACTGCACTAATTTGTTGTGAAAATGATACCGAAATAACAAAGTATACTCGATTTCTTGATCGACAAGAAACTCACAAGGGTAGAATAAAGGGAAGTATTAATAACACAACAAGTTGGTTATAAATTGATATTCTTTACTTTCTCTTTAAATCAAGATTACAAGTGTTACATAATAACAAATAACCCCTTTCACCCTAATTAGGATTTGCGTTATACAATAATGAAAGACTGGTATGCTATTTATAAGAAAACTAACACACTAAACTAATGGGCTTTTACACACAAACTCATTACACAAGCTAACTTAGAGAATAAGTTAACTTAAACAATTAGGCATAACAAAAATGCTCAATTCGACATGCTAACAATCTTAACATACTTCGACTACAACATGTGAACAAACTTCAACGACATACTAATGATCATGTCGGATTGTCGAACCAAGAAGTTATCATTCGACCATACTAGAGTTCGATCCAATATCTAATAAAACTCTTTCTTCATTCAATTATTCACTATCTTCTGACATAGTGGTTTAAAAACTTATATAAAAATTATAAAACAATAGATAATTATGCTCTTAAAACTCTCTTATAAGCCGCTTTTCTCCGGTTAGGAGTATATTTTTTAAAAAGTCTCCGAACAAAAACTAAAACATTTTTTAAAAGCCATATTCATTTATTAACTAAAGAAACTTCAAATAAGAACAACTTTTTTATGCTTAGACCTATCTTTACAAATATTATCCCAACAAACTCAATTAATCTTTTTATTTATCTCACTTCCACTTCCAAAAATTTATTTAATAATAGATTAGTGGTGTGAATTTCTAAACCCACCCCAAATTTGTGTTTAGAAAGAGTTTCAATTTTATGGAAAACGAAAATTGTTTAAAAAATCAAATTTAAATTTGAGGAGTTAAAGGCCGTATCTGATGTGACCCATTTCATTGCTATGCCTAATACCAAGTTGACAAATTATCATGGATGCTCACGTGTCAAATAGTTTACATTTTGATTTCACTTATTTAGCATTAGCACGCCACCCACGTTTTTTTCCAACAAGAAACGTTGGTGCCGTTCAATAATTTGTGAATACGACGCTTCCTATGTCTTGATGCGTCGGTCAAATTTTGCAAACTTACCATTCATCTTCTCCTCTAAATTTCCAAATCATTTAAACTCAAACTTCATACAACTAGATTAATTTATTCACATTCAATAGTAATATTTTAAATTTTCCTTAAATTATTTGATTGATGTTGGAAAAAGATAATAATAATTTTATAAAAAGAAAGATAATGATTATAATAAAGGATAAGTTAGTAATATTTTTATATAAAATTAAAAAATTAAATATATTTAACTGTATTTTTTATATTAAAATTATTTTACGTCTCAATATTTTATTTTATATATTATAATGCATATAATTGTTTTAATTGGGTAAAATAATTTTACATTTTCATATAATAGTTTTGTGGATATATTGATAATTTTATTTAATATACTACACCTACCCACCACCTTGGCACCTGTGTGTTTGATTCGGTGGGAAGACGAAGAAGATGAACGTGGATCTGGAATCCTTGGCCGAAGCCACTTCTGGAGCTATAGGATCATTGCTCAGTTCAACAATTCTCTACCCACTTGATACCTGCAAGACTAAGTATCAAGCAGAGGCACGTTCTCATGGTAATCGAAAGTACAAGTACGTCTAACTTCCCTTTCATCTTCACTTTATGCCTTCTTACTTTTGATTCTTATGCCCCTGGTTGTTTAAATCACTTTTTTCTTCTTGATTCGTTGTTTATGGTTTGTTGGGTTCGACCTTGTTATTATCGCTTATTGAGTTTTTTTATTGGTGGGTTTTTTATGGTTTCGATGTTGCTGGTGTAAAAATTGTTTTTTTTCCTCTAGAACTAAAAAAAATGGAGTTTGAATTGAGTTTTTTTTGTTAGGTAGTTCTTTTGACGTGGTGGGAAAGGATTCTTTTTCCCATTTTTTAAACAAATGAAAGTTACTTTTGAAATTGAGTAACTGTATTACAGTTCTTCATTCTGCATAATTGCCATGCTTTACAAGTTTCAAGTCTCTGTTTTTTTAGCATAAGCAAGGTTTTTAGAAACAGTCTATTACCGCGACAAAACGGTATCGGAAAATGCCAACACTGATACTATTATACACCGTTTTTGTGATAAAGACAAATTGTGGTTAATTCACACTGGAACGACCACAATCAGCGTCAGCACATCTGTACCGACCGAAATCGTGAAAGTCTCTAACGACCTCGATTGTAATTTTAAACCTTCCCGATACCTTTATTCACCGTTTTTGTGATGAAGAACAAGTTGTGGTTAATTCGCACTGCGACGACCGCAATCAGCGTGTCACAATATCTGAGTTGACCGAACTCGCAAAAGCCTCTACATGGCTGCAATGTGACCTCGGCCGTTATTTAAAACCTTGTCGTTACCATTATTCAGCGTTTTTGTAATTAAAAACAAATTGTGGTTAATTGACACCGCGACGACTGCAATCAGTGTCGCTACACCTGTACTGACCGAAATTGCGAAAGCCTCTACGCTACCGCAACGCGACCACAACTGTTATTTAAAACCTTGAGCATAAGTATCTCTTTTTTGTCAACTATCAATGGTGTATGTAGTTTGAGATGTATTGCTGATTAAATTGCAGTGTTTATTACTTTTGAAATATATTTTTGTTGTAGGGAGCAAATAGAACAGGTCCCATCATTATCATAGATGTGTGTTTGAGTTGTGTCCATATCAAAGTAAAGCACAATAGAGTTTATTTTCGTGGCGCTTGTCTGAGTTATCAGACACGTGCTGTGCGAGTACCAGACACTTGCCCACATGTTTGACCTGGAGACACAACTTATCCTAGAAGTGCCGTGCGTCATATTGTATTGTTGTGCACATTGAAAAATGGAATGCTGTTAGCTTTGGTTTATATTATACTTCTGATTTTCGCAATCAAATTCTTGAATGAGTTGAATTGCATTTCTTGAATTAGTCAGTAGAATGTATCTCTTGCGCTGTTGTCAAATAGATGTGCTATAGCATAGCGTAATATGAACAAATTGCTATTGGTTCCACAATACATTGTTCATTACAAATAGCTGCTATAGAACTCTTTAGCAGTGTAGCATAGCTGAATTTGAACAAACCTCTATTTACCACGATCCACAATTGATAGCATTAATCTCTCAGGTTTATGTACTTAGTTACAAAGTACTTGTCTTGCCTATGCAGGAACCTCTCTGATGTGTTATGGGAGGCAGTATCTAACCGTCAGGTGCTTTCCCTTTACCAAGGCCTTGGAACGAAGAATCTTCAATCCTTCATTTCACAGTTTATCTACTTCTATGGCTACAGTTACTTTAAAAGGCTGTACCTGGAAAAAAGTGGATATAAATCCATTGGAACAAGAGCAAACTTGTTAATCGCTGCTGCTGCTGGGGCTGTCACAGCCATTACAACTCAGGTGACGTAGCATTACCTATTGATTCACTGTTAGAATTTGGAACCGAACTGATTCATCTCTGGGATTTATCAAGTTCAACCGTTTTAATACACTGTTAAGTTTATAATACTTAGTATGTGCTTTGGTCAATCATACACGATGTTAAATAAATAGATATGATAAATCACGGTTGCACTTACTTGTCACTATCTACAAATATAATTACTATCGGTTTGTTCTTTGTTATGTTGTGTATGAGGGAATATATTTTAATCGAACTTTGTAAGTTTAATAATCTTATCGATGACTATGTAGCCCCTGGATACAGCCTCTTCAAGGATGCAGACAAGTGCCTTTGGAAAGTCTAAAGGACTACTGAAAACTCTTACTGAAGGCTCATGGAGTGATATATTCGACGGCCTTAGCGTTTCCTTGCTTCTGACCTCAAACCCTGCAATTCAGGTAGCTCAAGCTAGTTTCTACCAACCACAACCATCGTTTTTGTTCGTTTTAGTTACATTGTATTTAGAAGGCTTGATCTAAGATCGATATAGCTTAATTTTGAAAAATTTTGTGCTATAGTATACAGTGTTTGATCAGCTGAAACAGCGAGTACTGACGAATAAACAAAACACCGCTGAGAAAGAAGTATCTCCAGCATCACTGTCTGCGTTTATGGCCTTTCTTTTAGGTGCAATTTCAAAGAGCATTGCTACCTGTCTAACCTATCCTGCCATCAGGTGTGTAATCGTTCCTTCTGACTTGTTTTGATCTGCAAACTTAGTTTCAGGGCACAACTGAGAGCCTTTTTTCTTTGTGTAGGTGCAAAGTCATCATTCAAGCTGCAGAAGCGGATGACGAAACTTCCGAAAAAAAGATTAAATCATCGAAAACTGTGTCCAGCGTTCTCTGCGGAATATGGAAAAGGGAGGGCATTTTGGGCTATTTCAAAGGATTACATGCTCAGATATTGAAAACTGTTTTGAGCTCGGCACTGCTCTTGATGATCAAGGAAAAGATCTCTGCCACTACCTGGGTCCTTATTCTTGCAATTAAAAGGTATCTCTTACTCCCAAAGGGCAGGGTTAAGAACTTGTAAGTTTTACTATAGTTGTTATTGGAGGAAGAAGGTTCTACGCATTTTCGATAATGGATTTGGTTAGAATGCAACGTGTGCATTTTACGGATACGTCCATTTCTTTAGAGCTGAGACAAGGTTCTTTTTCTGGCTTCTCTTTAGTCCAATATCCTTCACTAGTCGATGTAGAACAATGTGTCCAAGAATTCATGCAAACGATAGACCATAGCTAGATTGGAAGTCTTTTAACAATAAATGCATTCGAGTTTTGATTTGTTACATTTCAGACACGAAGTAACGAATGTCGTTACTTAGTTTTTGTTTATAGTTGGTTTTTTTATATGTTGTGGAAATCCTACATCAGAAGGATATAAGTTAAGGTTAACTTAAGTGCTTAATAAATAAAGTAAGCACTCTTTGATGCAGTAGCTTCAGTTTCAAGTTAATAAAGTTTGTTATTTTTCTAATTTTGTTGTTGATACTCTTAGAATTTTTGTTCTGTATCTTCTATTCAATCAAGTTTCTTTACTCTAGGAGTTTGTTTGGATTGACTTGTGAAACTATTTGGAAGAGTTTATTATAACATATCTATAAGCTGTTTTCGATTCGTTTTCGGAAGGTCTTTGATATAACTAATGAAGACAGCTTATATAAAAACAATTTGATTTGATTTTATCTTTTGTTACAAAAATAACATACATAAGAACATATAATGATAAAATGTTATAAACACTTAATTAAGATGTTTATAGAAATAAATCAAAAATATGGAGAAGGGTAAAAGAGATCTTGAAGTAAACAATTATTTTTGTTTTTAATTGTGTGGAGTGCTGTTACTAAATATTAGTAAATTCAATTAGAGATAGAACAACAAGCTGCTCCATCTTTAATGTAAACTAGAAAAATTCTCAAACTCTTGCAAAAAGTTTGGTTGGTAAGGAACTTTGTCTTAGTTAAGAGTTAGTTATTCAGCCAAGTGTGATTACTTGTTCTACAAGTAATGTCTCTCCTTATTGTATATAAGATCTATTAAGGGACAATGTTCAATAGAGCTTTCCTTTACATCAACAAGTGGTATCATGAGCCTCTTTCAATGGTCTTGTTGTTTTCTTTTAATCGTCAAACACAGTTTCTTGATTAAAGGCGGAAAAGTTTGTTATTTTGGTTATTTTCATCTTCCTTGTGTTAACACAGTTTCTTGATTAAAGGCGGAAAAGTTTGTTATTTTGGTTATTTTCATCTTCCTTGTGTTACGCCATTCAAGCACCTCGCATGGCAGATTCTTCAAAGCTCTTAATTTATGTAATTCCCAAATTTGATGGATTATGTGATCATTGGGCCATGATTATGGAAAATCTTCTTCGATCCAAAGAATATTGAGAATTGGTCGAGCATGGAGTGATTGTTGCCCCACCAGATGCAACACCAGAACAACGAAAACTTACAGACGAGAGCAAACTCAAAGATTTCAAAGACAAGATTACTTATTTTAAGCAATTGATAGAAGAATTCTTGAAACAATCTTGGTTCGTAACACAATAAAGGATATTTGGGATTCAATGCGCATGAAGTATTGAGGTCCAACAAAGGTGAAAAGACTCGATTGCAGGCCTTGTACCATGAATTTGAGGTGCTTGGCATGAAAGATAATGAATCCATTGATGAGTACTTTGCAAGAACAAACAAAAATGATTGCTCAAGGTGAAAAATTGGAGCATACCACAATTGTTGAGAAGGTGTTGAGATCAATGACCATAAAATTCAATTATGTGGTGTATCCCATTGAAAAATCAAATGATGTTACAACTCTCTCCATTGATTAAATTCATAGCAATCTTCTTGTGCATGAACAAAGGATGAAGATTAATCGAGAAAGGGAGGAAGAACATGTGTTGAAGGTTGCATATTATGGTCGTGGTGGTGGCAGCAATTATGCAGGGGGATGTGGTGGTTTTCGTGGTCGCAGGAGAGGAAGGCAAAATAGAGATCAAATTGAATGCTAAAAGTGTCACAGTTAGACACTATCAAAGTGAGCCCACCTTTACATGGATATGATGCCAATTTTGTTGAATACGATGAAAGTGAAGAATTGCTTCTTATGGCACAACATGATGCAATCACAAAAACCAACAGTCAAATTTGGTTTCTAGACTCGGAGTGTGGCAATCACATGGTGGGAACAAAAGAATGGCTCTTCTAATCACATTTTGTTGTGGAGTGTAGGAAGTTGTCAATTGCATCTTGAGATGAAGACCGTAGAAATTAGCAAATTCATTAGATGTAACCTCTACTTGTGAATGTGATTAGAAGCATGATGTTATGTAGAAAAGTTTTCAAGAATTTCTGACATGAAAAAGCTAAATGGGAAGATACTCAACAATAGTCCTACCTTATTTGTGAAGGACATGACTTCAGAGGAAGCATGGAGTGGTGTGAAGCCACTGGTGCATAATTTCAATGTCTTTGGATGTGTAGCCTTTTTGCACATTTCTGATGTGCATGGAAAAAAGTTAGATGCCAAAAGTATTAAGTGTGTACATTTGGGAGTAAGTGAAGAATCCAAATCCTACAAACTCTATGAACCAATAGAAAAAAAAGATTCTAATAAGAAAGGATGTGGTATTTTAAGAGTCAAAAGGTTGGGAATGGAAAAGGAGAAGAATGCTCAGTCAACTAGCAATATTGATAGTGAAGAAGAAAATAGAGAGACTAATGAAAATGACTCAACAGGTGGTGAAACGCACACTGAAAGTGATCCTCAACATGAAGGAAACAATGTAAAGAGTGCAAGTGAAGATATTGCAACTGAAGAAGAAGACATTCCTCAAAGACAAGAATGAGAAGAGCTCGCACCAAGACAAAGAAGAAAGCCAAGTTACTTAGATGACTATGTAACAAGTCTAGAAAGTGAAGAAGAATAACAACTGTACAATCTAGCAGTGTTTTGTAGCAGAAATGATCTTCTCACTTATGATGAAGCAGTCAAGCATGAGAAGTGGAGAAATGTTATGGATATGGAGATTCAATCAATTGAGAAGAATTAAACATGGAAGCTAGTTAGTTTACCACCAGGAGTTAAGAGGATTGGTGTTAAATGGATCTACAAGACAAAGTGCAATGAAAAGGGTGAAATGGAGAAGTAAAAGGAAAGGCTTGTGGCCAAAGGGTACTCACAAAAATATGACATATACTACAATGAAGTCTTTACTCTTGTGGCGAGATGGGATACCATTAGGATTGTTCTAGCTCTCGCATCCTACAAGAATCAGAGAGTGTATCAATTTGATGTCAAAAGTGCTTTTTTACATGGTAAATTGTTGGAGGATGTCTATGTGGATCAACCCTTAGACAATGAGAAGGGAGGAAAAGAAAATGTCTACAAGTGGACAAAGGCTCTCTATGGACTTAGGCAGGCACCAATGGTCTAGTACAACAATATCAAAGCATACTTCAGTCGCGAGAATTTTGAAAAGCGCCCTCATGAACACACATTATTTGTGAAGCATAATAAATGAAGGATTTTGATAGTCAGTCTGTATGTAGATGTATGTAGATGACTTGATTTATACTGGTAACAATGAGCAGACGTTTAAAAGTTTTAAAGAATCAACGAAGAGGAAATTTTCCATGACAGATTTGGGAAAGACGAGGTATTTCCTAGGGGTAGAGGTGAAGCAGGAGAATACAAGTATATTTATACACCAATAGAAATATGCCAAAGAGATCCTCACAAAATTTGGCATGGATCAATGTAACAAGTTATGTAACCCTATTGTTCCAGGATGTAGATTAACAAAGGATGAGAATAGAAATCCAACTGATGCCACAAACTACAGACAAATAGTGGGAAGCCTGATGTACATTGTTTGCAACTAGGTCTAACCTATCATATTCGATGTCTTTGATATCTAGATATATGGAAAGACCGATTGCAGTTCATCTGGATGCAACAAGGAGATTTCTTAGATATTTGAAGGGAACTGTGAACCTGGGAGTTTTATACAAGAGGAATGATAAGCTAATGTTGCAAGGGTGGTCAGATTCAGATAATGCAGAAGATTGTGATGACAGGAAAAACACTACATGTTATGTATTTATGCTCAACTCAAACTCAATCTCATGGTCTTCAAAGAAGCAACCCATAGTTACTCTCTCAACCACTGGAGTTGAGTTTGTTATAGTAGCCTCATGTGCTTGTTAAAGCATGTGGCTAAGAAATATCTTTCACCAGCTTGGACAAACTCAGGAGCATGGTACACTCATAATGTGTGACAACATTTCTACAATTAAGCTCTCAAAGAATCCAATTATATATGGAAGATGCAATCATATATATGTTAGATTTTACTTCCTAAAAGACCTAACTAAATATGAAATAATTGAAATGTGACATTAGCTCAGAGGATCAACTTGCAGATGTGTTAACAAAGCCCTTGAAGCTCAATTCTTTTTGTAACATGCGAATGCGAAAAAGACTTGGAGTATGTGACCTTGAAGAAAATTAGGATCTAACATGTTGTTATTTGTTTGTTATAGCGTGTTTAATATGTTTGTTAGTTGTTTTCATATTAAAGAAGTGTTTGTTAGGAAGTTCTTAGCATTAGTTGGTAACTAACTTTGTGTCAGTTAAGGATTAGTTATTCAACCAAGTATGGTTACTTATTCTATAAGTAATATCTCTCCTTATTGTATATAAGATCCATTAAGGACAATGTTCAATAGAGCTTTCCTTTACATCAACGACATTCCTTTACATCAACGACACTATGTTTTTTTAACACCGTCAACATTGTTATAAATTTTCTGTGATGTTACTCTATAATTTTTCTTTGATATATCTTTCCATTCCACCTTTATTAGGAATGCACAAATCAATTCTAAAAAAATCTTTTTATTATGGGATAATTATGTTTCTTTGTTTAGTATTGATTCTATTATGTGTTTTAAAAATCGGATCTGAGATCAAATCAGTGAAATTTACTGTTTAAAGTTTAATTGGTTTAACCGGTTAAATTTACAGTCGAACTATTTATTAAATAAACTAATTATATGAAACTAAATTTCATAAATATGTCACACATAATCATACGTTCATAATTTAATAAAATAAATATTTCAAAAATCTATTACAAAGTTAATACAACAATATCGATAATACATATAATAATAGAATATAGTTCTACACTTCATTTGAAGCTTCCTTTAAGAATAATTTGACCAAGTTAAAAAATTATAATAAAATAATTTAAACTAATCCAAACTAGTATTAAAATAATAAAATATAATAATTAAAATAAAATAAAATAATTAAGAATACCTAAATTAAATAAGATAGAATAATAAAAATACATAATACATTATACTTCATTAAAAAAAAAAAAAAAAAATTTAAGTTGAACTACGACAAACAATTCTTAATTGACAACAACAAATAATATTAACTTGAACAACAATCAATATTATGTTGGATATCACTATGTTTAAAAGAGACGACGTGATGATAATGAAGTGTGGTTGAAAGAAAAACTATAATGCAGCGATAAAATTTAGAAATTTGTATGGTTGTAAAAAAACATGAAACTTTTTTTTGTGATTAAAGAATGTGTTATATTTTGATATTGACATATTAAAATTAAAAAAACAAATTAACAAATGGTTAATTTGATGTTTTTTTGAATCGGACGATTTTACAAAATCGATTCTAGTTCTTTGGTTCGAATGTTTTTGGACGGTTCAATCCGATTTTTTCGGTTTTACTCCGATTTTGACCCACTAACAGTTTTAAAAGGTTGATCCAATAAAGAATAATTACAATAAAGAAATAAATAAAAAGTTGAAATATGATAACACCAAAAAAAAATGAATGTCTATTTAAATTGTGTTTATTATCTGACTTCAATTGTTTAAAAACTTAATGTTAACATGTAATTCTATTGTTGTTGAGATGATGATCAATATGATTCTACTTATAAAAACATTCTTATGACTATGTTGTGTGATTTCTTAGAGCATCTCCAACGGGTGTTCTTTGCAAGTTCTTTAAAGAACGAACCACACTTTTCCATATTTTTGTCATTGGAGTCCACCAGCGTGGAAAACCGTTGCATGTTGAAGCAACATTGGTAGTTCATTTTTCAATAAAAAAATAATATTTTTTAAATAATACTTATCATTAATTAAATAATTATTTTACACATACAGAGTTATTTTAAAAGTTCATTAAAATTATTATTTTAATTAATATAAAATTTAATATGAATAATATATTAATATATAAAGTAAAGTTGTGGGACCCAATATGAGTTCTTCAGAGTTGCATCGTTGGAGTGAAAAACTGATTGAGTTGCTTCAAGCTGACGTGGCTTAATAGGTCCCACAAGGAACCCAAAAATGGGTTCACGGTTGGAGATACTCTTTGGGGGTGACTTAGTACATATTTTACCTAAAGTTTTAACCTTTGTATTCTTTTTCCTTGTCTTTTTATATTATATTTTCCTTTTAAAAATGTAATAAATATTAAACAAGTTTATAATATCTAAAATATAAATAATAATAAAAATAAGTATTTAAGAATTGAAATGTAGTAGTTGTTGAAACTTATAGATGGACATGAATATGCCACAAGCTATTAAATATTTGGTGATAGAAAATTCATTTAAATTATAATTTAGATCCGCTTTCTAGGTTTTAATATTATGCTTTGTTATTATTTGTTCTGATTTAATGTATTTGATTTTGTAAAAAATTCTAATTTAAACAAATTGATTTTTGTTTTGTTTGAATTTTGTTGCAAGAGAATGATAAAAATAAATTTTACTTTTACTTTTATTTAAAAAATAAGTTTTATTGATTAAATATTATGTTTATGTAAAAAATAAATAAATTAAACATTCAATATGTCAACCAAGTTAAATGTACTTGCACATTCAAATGTCTTGAGATTAAGATTTAATATGATGCATTGATGGTGTACATTTCTTTATATCGACAAAATATATTAATTAATCTTTTTTATAAAAAAATTATTTGATATATACTGATTGTAATAAATATATTTACACTTTTAATTAATTATAATCGTTAAATTTTTATAAGTATTAGACTATTATTTTAATCACATCTAAGATATCACTTATATACTAATAATGCATATATTTATATACTAATAATGCATATGAATTAATCTATTATATAAATATTCACATAATGCATATATTTATATACTAATAATGCATATGAATTAATCTATTATATAAATATTCACATAATGCATATATTTATATACTAATAATGCTCTATTTATATACTAATAATGCTCTTTTAATCCATCCATACAACCGATATATATTGACTATGTGAGAATAATAACCTCAGCGGATTTAGATTCCTCTAAGATGTTTATGTGAATTAACTCCCCTGAGTTATTTTAGTTAAAATAGCATAAAGGAAATATTTTTACATATTATTTTTTATTCTCTCCGTTTTTTTATTATAAGTCGTTTTTGACATTTCATACGTATTAAAAAATGTAATAATTATGGTATAAAAAAATTATATTTTTTTTTACAAAATTGTCATTTATTAATGGAATTAAAAAGACAAACTGATATAATTGAAATGAGAGAGAATAATAAATATTTAAGGATATAATAGAAAAAATAACATAAATGATTCATTGATATTATAAAACGATTTATATTGTGATACAAAATACTTTTACAAAACGACTTATAGTAAAAAACGGAGGTAGTAAGATTTATGACATTGAATTAATCACGTATAAGTAGTTCATTTAATTTTAATTGATTAATATATATATATATATATATATATATATATATATATATATATATATATATATATATATATATATATATATATATATATATATATATATAATAATAAAAAATAATAATAATAATAATAATAATAATTTTAACAGTTAATTAAAAATTAAATTTTTATTTAATTAAATTAATCAAAATTTTAAAGGTATAAAAGGTCTATAATATAAGTAAATAAGTTGTGAATAAACTTTAAAAAATAAATAAAAAAGCTTGTATTTGTTTTTTGACCGGACAAATTTAATTAAAAATAATATTAGAAACATACAAAAATACAAAAGAGGGAGATTAGACGAAGACACTCTTAGTGATTAACAAAATGATAATTAGTAAGTCTCATCTTGTTATGAATAATTAGGGAAATAAAGGCCTCTAGAGGCTTATCTAAAGACAGAGACAAATGAGAGTTGATAGGCAAAGATGCTAACAAATCCGTACATTGGCTCCCCTCTCTAAAGATATGAGAAATATAAAATCTTAAATGTCTAATTTCGACTAAACAGTTAAGCCAAATAGTCATAATATTTCAATGAACCACCTTGGGATCATTGGCAGCCAACAAAATAAAAGAAGAATATGTTTCTAGCCAAACATTATTCTAGCCGAAATGAGTAGCAAAGTCAATGGCTTTTACAACTCCAAAAAGCTCAGCATGAATTGAGGAAGAATAGTCAAGCTTTTCAGCAAATCCAAAAACAAAATCACCCAAAGAGTTCATAAACAAACTTCCACACAAGGCAATATCAGTGGAGAAGAAGTCATGTGTGTTGTATTTCAACTAACCATCAGCAGGGTGCTTCTAAATAACTTCAATGATTCTTGGAGCCTAGGGCGGATGCAACTTGACATTTAAGATCTTGATGATAATGAACTCGTGAATTGAGGAGCTAGTCATCTTGGTAGTAATATTTCCTATGAAGGCAGCCTCAATAAGGATTTGATCAAGAGTCTTCTTCTAACGCTTAAAGCCATTGCGAAGTTTGACATGATTACGGGTCATTCAGATGCCATTGATAATGTGAACAATGAAAGCTTGAATAAAGCTCTGCACTGGGGACTCCAATTCCTGTCACAAATTTCCAGAATACTTAAAATGTTAGACACAAGAGGAAGCTTTATCATATCAAAAAACCAGTGCCAAATATGAAAGCAAAAGGACTGAAAAAGAAAAGATCTTCTAATGATTCCTGATGAGAATTACAAAGGATGCACATCGAAGGAATGTGAGATCCATACAAAAAGAGATTATCATCAGTTGGCAAGCTATTGTGAAAGAGCCTCCAGACAATGAAAGCCTTGGAATGGGGAGTATCAGTGTTCCAAATCTATTTAGTCCACGAGAGAGATGAAGTGATTTCAAACTTAAAGTTGTAGGCTTCTTTTAGAGTTAGATCACTAGAGCTAGAGTGAATTCAAACTTTGTTGTCTACAATGCTATCTAAAGGGATAGTATCCTGATCTGCAATCAAAAACAAATTAGGAATCTTATTGATTACATGAATAGGAAAATTCCAAGAACCATTATGTAAGAAATCTGGAACTAGAATGTGGTTGTTGATATCACCATGATCTTGAATGATATTGACAAAGGGAGGATCACACCAAGAGTCGAGCCGAAAGTTTGTGTTGTAGCCATTCTCCAAAACAATTCTTGTGTTTGAAGTAACACAATTCATCTCACTTTTAATGTTGCTCAAAATAGAAGAAGCAATTCGGTACTTGATAAGAGTGCCTTCTCTAAGCACTCTAGCTTTTAACAAGAGAGCCCAATTTCCAGAGGAGTTCAAAAGATCCCAACATAATTTCATGTTGAAAGCTTCATTGAGGGTAGAAATGGACCTTAGACCTAAACCACCCCGCTCTAGAGGTTTGCACACCTTAGCCCAAGCCACAATAACTAGTTTAGTCTTACTGATATCTCCATACCAAATGAAATTCTTAATGCCTCTCTTTAATTCTTTAATCAGATACATGGGTTAAGAATAGATAGTGAAGCTATAAACAAGCATTGAAGTAATGAAGGATTTAACAATTTGAATTCTACCTGCAAAGCTTAGAAGAGAACCCTTCCACTTGGTTAAATTAGATATAAATTTGTCAAGAATATGTATAAGATGCCTAAATTTAGGTTTACCCTTAAAAATAGGAACACACAAATAAGAGAAGGGAATACGCCCAATCTTAAACCCCAACTCATTAGCAATGTGGTGTAGCCTAGCCTCACTAACAGAACCAACAAAGATGTATGATTTTTAGGGATTCACCATTTGACCTGAAGAAATAACATATCTAGATAACAAGGTAATGAGAGAAGCTATGGTGTCTTTGTCACCTCTACAAAACACAATGACGTCATCAACAAACAAACAATGAGAGGGAACTTTATAGATCTCAATATCTGTTTCAATTTCCCAAAATTTTCTCAATTTTTGTTTTATATAATAGGTTATGTTTTCTAAAACAGGTTCTGTAGTGAATCTGAAAATACATATCCGGGTGCACCCCAAATATTTTAAAGAAATACTAACAGATGGTTTCTAAGGAGATGTATCCGAAAGTACATATCTGGAATATCTCCTGAGACATGATTGAGTTTTTAAGGTTCATATTAATCTAAAATTTGTATAAATATGAGTCTCTCATCTCATCTTTTTAACAAAAATACATCACACCATAATGAGCATATATTGACATGTCGCATTTGTCTACTTTAATGGCGTGAATGCCTCACTTGAATTTAGGATCATAAAGTACACCTCTCTTGTAGATATGAAATATATAATAGAGAATATTCTACAATACTTATACAATCGAAGAGTTGTGAAACTCGAGTACCGTTCACACTTGATTGATAACAAATGAAATATTCAGTTCAATAAGTTTGAGCTGAAGAAGAATAAAGATTTAAGGGATATGTGGGGTACAATTCACTATTATAAGACAAAGTTTTGATGATATAGATGCGAAGATTTCGAGATCAACTAAAGATATTTTGAAGATGTTGAAACGTCCTACTTGATCACGAAATATATTGTTCGATTTACATTAACGATTATCTATATAATATTTTATTTTTTATGTATGTCATAACATTTATCAATGTTAACTTATCTCTATTTTTGCATCTGTTTCGTTTCTACATATGTTCTTGATTCAGTGGATTATGGAAATACATTTCTGTAAGGTATAAGGAGATTCATTTCTAGATTATATTTTATCATAAAATTGGAGTCTGATTCAATAACGAATGAATTGTTTGTCAATGGGGTGCGTTAGAAGTATAATTCCGAATTTTAAAGATAGTTTTAACTTTTCATTGTAATGGAGAACAATCATTAGGATGAAAAAAATAATCCTCTAAATCTAACGCAATATATGCTTATGATATCGAGTAAGAACTATGTGCATTTATTTTCTTAATCTCCTTTTTAATTTCTTCATTGTTACATTTTCTAGTCTCCTTCTTCTTATTCTTTTTTGTTTGGTTTAATACCTTTTTAATCTCGTATCTTAATCAGAAGTTTATTTTGGTCCCTTAATTAAAAAAATATGCATATTTTTCCTTTAAGTCTTCAAAAGGTATCATATTAGTCATTTTCGTCAAATTAACGACGAATTTAGCAATTGATTTTTTTTTTATCTTTAATTAAACGAAAATGGTTAACATAATATATTTTGAAGTGTTAAATGACCAATATAAATCTTTTATAAGTCAAGGACCAAAAGAAACCCCAAAGTTAAAATTGGGAAAAAATAGGCTTAAATGCACTTTTGTTCTCTCTATTTTTAAGTTTTTAAAATTTTAGTCCCCCCCATTTTAAAAACCAGCTTTTTGGTCCCTAATGTTTACTGCCCTTGGGATTTCCATAGTCCCCATTCATTTGGCATACTCATTAATGATGTGGCACATGTGCTATACATCCACGTCAATTTTAATTGAATATTTTAATTCACAGTAATTAATATTAGTATTAAAAAACAATTTTAATTAAAATAATGATTTTAAATGAATTATTATTATTGTCTTTATTAACGGAAGAAAACCCAACTTCGTTGCTTCACTACTTGCCCTAACCATCTTCTTCTTCCTGCCACTTTTCAAATTCGATTTCTGTTTTCCACATCTTCAATCCTCCTTTGTTTTGTTCCCAAATTCGTCTTCCTCCCTTGAAATGTCTGAGAAATCAGTTTCAAAAAGTAACTACATAAATTGTTCATTGAGGTACGAATGTCATTGTGGTATTGATGCTCCATTGATGAAATCATGGACTGATATGAACCCAAGACGTCGTTTCTATGGTTGTGGAATATATAAGGTGTGATTTCCTTTATGCTATTTTTGTTGTTCTTCTCTTTTATGTTATATTGCTACTGAAGCAACTTCATTCTACTCCATTTATTTTCTCCAAATGCAAGGTTACAAGGAGTGTAGCCACTTTATTTGGTTGGATGAAGAAATGAACATAAGGGCAAAGGAAGTTATTTCGTCATTAGTGCATAATTTGAATGATGAGAAGCATAAGGTGAAATATTATATCAGGAAAGATGAAGAAATGAAGATGAAGATGAAAGTATTGAAGAAGCATTTAAAGCTCAACTGGATGATTATCATTGTTGTGTTAATTGCATATGTTATTTCAACAATAATGAAATAAGACAAGTCCAATATGTTTAGGTTATGTGTTGTAACATGTTTAGCTTATGTTTGTTCAGTTGTGTTCCTTTTTGTAACATTGTTGGTTTAAGTTGATAGGTCCAATATGTTGGTTCAGTTGTGCTCTTTTTTGTAACATTGTGTAAATTGACTTGATAATGAAATGAAATTACAATATGTTGGTTTAGTTGCATAATAGTTGACTTATTTATAATTATTGAATAACATTTGAATAACCAGTTGTATAACGGATCATAACTTGTTCATAACAGTTGAATAACCATAACAGTTGAATATTATATCAAAAGATCATAATAGATCATATTAAAACTTATTCATAAACATACCATATTGGTTCATAACATACCAAATTACATAAAAAAGATAATGGTTTATAAACATACCATATTGGTTCATAACAGACTACATTACATCAAAAAAGACCATGGTTCATAAACAAACCATATTGGTTCATAAACCTAACACAACAAACCATAACATAACATAGACAATTAGATATTAAAAAACAACACTACATTTGTTCTTGAGTAGCGTGTGGTGCTTGAGAACCCTATCCAATATCATCCTGGTTTTCACTTAACTTCTTTACCTTCTTTGCTTTGTTTCCACCCTTAATGGTTTTTTTGCCTTCTTTGCTTTGTTTCCCGCCTTTGGCATTGCTTTATCAACAACTATTTTACCCTTACAACTTCTCTTGATATGTCTCATTTCTCCACACTTCTTACAAGTAACAATTGTAAGTCTCCTTGAAAGTACATGAGGGTTCTTTGGTTCATCATTTGCCTTGTTTCTCAATTTATTTGGACGACCAATTGCTCATCTCATAACAGGAGGATAAATTGGCACATCATCAACTATAGGCCACAATTGTGGCCCATTTGTTAGAAATACAATATTTGAGTAGGTCCTCGCAAAAAGTTGACTTCCTGAAAAAAATTATAAACATAATCAACCATACAGACCATACAAACTAAATAATTCAAAATGCATGTGAATTACACCTGTAATACTCAGCCACAAAACTTTCAAGTTGTTTTTTGATGTTCCAAATGCATGTGATTACATGACAACAAGGTATTCCAGACAAATTCCACTTTCTACATGAACATGTTTCATTTTTAATATTGACACAATATGTCTTAATCCTATTGGTCACACCAAAAAAATGAAAGATCATCACCTTCATGCCATGTTGGAGTCTACCCATGTGCATGTTTCTTACTCTTCTCAATTACCAGTTGGATTCTAGGACATATAACTCCATCATACCCTTGCAACAACTCCTTTTGTTGTGTGATCCTCTTTGTTATAGTTTGATTCCCTCCAATAAAGTGATTATTGGCTTGTCTATATGTTCCAATATTGCCCTGTTAAAATCCTCACACATGTTGTTTACTTGCATATCACACTTTGTATATGTCTTGAAATGTGATATGCTCCATAGTTATGCAAGGGTATCCATCATGTCCTTCCATGCACTTTCATTATATTCTTTCATTTTATGCACTGCTTTTTCCCACATTGGTACTATAGTTGCTCTGGCTGCTGCCCACATCACCTCTTTTAACTCCAAAATAGGGTATTTATTCTTCCAATTACCATATAAATTCTTGACACAATGTCTCTGCTCCACATGGGCACTGATGCCTTGAATTGCAGGAACCATCCCCCGTCACATATAATAAGGCAAATAAAATGACACAAGACAACATAAGATATTATACATGACATAAGAAGGAAAAGAAAATGACATAAGACAATATACCTTATGTTGGTTAGAAATAAAGCCATATGTTCTTTGATTGAATGCACTTAAATCCTCCAATAAAAGGTGTAAGAATAACTCCCATGAATCTTTGGTTTTAGCTTCATCTAACTCAATGAGTGAATCTTTGGAAAGATTTGGTTGTTACCATCCCTGCCTACTCTAGACATTAATTGTCCACCATACCCCCCATTCAAAAAGAAAGCATCTAATTCAATGAGTGACCTACATGTCTTGGAAAGACCTGCCTTGCAAGCCCTAAGCATATATAAATCCTTTCAAATACATGGTTGCGTTTACTCTCAGCACATTGTATATACACGGTGTTCTTAGGATTTGTCTTTAACAACTCTTTAACATAACTTCTCAAATGATTAAATCGATGGCCTCTTCCTTTTTGCCCTATATGCTTGATCTTGTGAAATCTTCACTCCTCTCCTCTCAAGAGATTCAACCATGAGACCTTTTTACTTAATATAAGGACTATGCGTTAAGACATTTGCAAATCTTTTGGCAGACCAAGTAGTCTTAGCATTCCTATTATGTGCAGTTCAGTGACATGTATGATCATCAACATAACTAACAATTTGCCAATTTTGTTGCCTATTCCTTTTACTAATCCTTAGGTAGAACTTACAACCAATTATACACCTAATTACCATCCTTTTGGCATCACTCTTCTTGATGGACATATTTTTTTCTGATTTTCCATTCCATACTCTTTGATATCATTTCTTATCATCTCTTTGTTTGTAAACATCATTCCCAATTGAAACCCACTTCCCTCACCACTCTTATAAGTTGAAAATTTTACTACATCTTCATCATCCTCACTCCTAGGAGGTGGGTATAAATGATCAGAATCCTCACACTCCTCATGTTGCATATCAACTGGCCCTTTGCTTCCACTAGCCTCACCTAAAGCTTCAGGAGAGAGTACTTTAGTCCAATTTATCTCATCAAAATCTTCACTGGCCCCATCAACTTCATCATCATCATTATACTCAATAAATTCACTTGCAACATAATCATCATCATTCAATTCCGCTTGTTCATTGTGGAATTTAACATTAGGTTCATTGACATTAAACTCACTAACATTAGACTCATTGACTTCAACATTAGGGTCACTAACATTAGACTCATTGAATTCAACTTCAGGCTTACTAACATTAGGCTCATTGATTTCAACTTCAGGCTCACTAACATTATCCTTAATGACATCAGCATTACCCTCACTAAATTCAAGCTCATTCACTTCAGCATTAGGCTGACTAAAACCAGTACATTTTACCCCATCCTCATCAATGTAGTTTTCTATTTCACTTGGATCCACAATCACATGGGGGGTCAGATACTTTGTTCTCCACATATACATCCATCACCTCGTGTCCTACAATATCTTTGGAAAATTGCAACAGATCCTTATCATTATTCAATGGTCTAAGACCACATACAAAGCTGAAGACAGGGTTCCAATACAACAAGCATTTTATATCTACATAACCCTCACTTTTAATCAATCTCTCCACATCCATGTATGACATGAAATCTACATCCCATTGCTAATTCATCTCAGTTATCTCTCCACCAACATACCACTTAATAAGTTCAGAAACTAATTTCTCATATGGTGTATTCTTAACCTAAACTTATTAGCTTGAGTTAGCCTGAAAATTTATTGACCACAACAAAACATTAACATCAAACTAAGTTTACATTCAGTGGGACCACAACAGAACATTAAACAAAACATGGTGGACCACAACAAAACATAAAAAAAACACGGTGGACCACAATATCTGACTATTACACGTAAATAAGAAACAACTAAGGAACCACAACAAAATAGCTGAAAAGGCAAGTGGACCACACGAATATCACGAAAAACAAAATAACTGTGAATCCCAGAAAGAAAGACAAGAAAACATAGCTTAAACAGAACTTCGCTTGTCCACTAGTCATCTTACTGAATCCCAGAACTTCGTGTTTGATGTTTGGATCAATGTGATTGAGTGAATTTAGGGTTTTTTCGTGATCTTCTTTAGATAGTGAAAGGGGAAATGCAATTAGGGTTCAAAAGGATTTCGAGATTTCTGAAAATGTAACGTTGCCATTTTTATAATGTTTAAAACTAAATTAAAATGATTTACATAAATTACAATTATTTTGTAAAATGAAAGATATGTTAATATCATTTAAATATTAAAAAAAAAAGGTGACATGGATCCATAGTGGCGTTGCCACATCATTAATGAGTTTGCCAAATGGAAATGGACTTTAAAAATCCAATTGAAGTAAATTTTAGGAAGCAAAAAAGTAGTTTTTAAAACGGGGAACTAAATTTTAAAAAACTTATAAATAGGAAGACCAAAAATGCATTTGTCAAAAAAAAATATTAAGGGCCTAACTGTTTTGTCTTTTCTAAAACTTAAAAATTAAAATTTTTGTTTGATTTATATTTTTTAAAAGTTATTTTACAAAACTATTTCAATTTTTTTAAAACAAAAACCAAAACAACTCAATAGTATTTTACTTTCCAATTTTTAGTATCTAGTCTATTGCTATGATTAAAAAAAAACAGAAAACACCAACAATTTCATTAGTAGCATTATTGTAAATAATTAACTAAGTTAAATTTCTTACATGTATAATTAAATTCTATAATATTATAATACAATAATAATATTAACTATAATAATATCACTTACAAATTTGATTTAGTCTTCAAATATTTTTCAATTACAGCATTACAATATTTTATTTGGTTTTAATAATAGTTAATCTATTTTTAACTAAATATAAAGCACCATTTAAAAAACTAAAACTAAATACTATTTTAACTTATTATATATGCATTAGAATTTTAAAATATACTCTTACTAAAACTACTAAGAATATATAAACCTAATATTGACTACATAAATTTCATTACATATTATTCATTTTTAATATTTAATTCATTCTAGCGAGCATTCCATTTTTTTTCTCCAATTAATTCATCAATAACTCTCTGTCATACATTAATAATTCTATATTATTATAATTTTATATTTTACTATTAAGAAAAATGTGGATTATGTGGTGAGAGTGTGCCTATAATCACTTCCCTTAATAACAATTTTTTTTTAATTCTTTTCAGAAGTGTTGATATCAAATCTTATAATACTAATTTATGGTTAATGCAATATTATATAAATGAAGACTTTTAGACATAAATTCCATAAATTTAAATTTTATTTAGTTAATGAATGAATTAACTATTTAATTATGAATACCAAAAAAATTAATTATTACTTTTAGTAAAAACATTTTCTTTGTACTTAAATGAATGCTTATTATTTATAAGTAAATGTATAGTGGATGAATTTTTATATTTTAAAAAAATATATAAAAAAATTGGATTTATTTTTTTAAGTTCTTTAACAAAATATATAGTAATTAGATCTTTGAAATGAAATTAAATCTAATTATTGTAATTTGACTATTAATTTGCTAACCGAAGTATTTAATTACGAAAAAAATAGAGTAGTTTAGAGATCTTATTAAAAAAATTAGCTTATGGATTTATATCTTTGATTCAAATAGACACTAGTTTATCTCTCAAATTTCTTAATTCAAAATTGATTATGTGTTATTTATTTAATGATATGACACAAAATTTGATAATATTAAAGAATCCAACAATATTAGTGAATTATAGATAATTAATTATATAATTATAAATTAAAAGTGTATTAATTGAAAATACAATAGTCGAGAGAAATTACATAGTTAGGAGTTGCGAGAGATTCCATCTAGTTTCTTTGTGTAATTAGCGAATGTTCCTCCCTAATTTTGAGTTTGAGATATTTATAATACTCATTTAATCAGACTAAAACAAAAAGAGAAAAGGTTTTGTTTAGTTTTCTATTAAAAAATGTGGGAGTGGAAGAAGACGGATTGTTACTCAAAATCGTGGAGGAGACATTTTTTAATATGAGTTTTTTGTTTTATTTTGCATAAGACTTCTTTTTTAATCTTTGATAATCCTAATTAGTAAAACAAAGTTGTGTGATTGAGATTCAATTGTAAATATTATTTTTTAATGTGTAATTGAATCAATAATATAGTTTTTTAACGACTTTGAATTCTCTTTCTCTTCTCTTATCTTTATTCTTTTACTTTGTTGTTTTTTTTATTTATTAGAAAACCGATCATATTCTATTTTTTAGGTATTATTTCACAATAATATGTAATTTGAATTTTAGTCTTTTAACCTAAGATTTGTATAAAATATAGAACTTTGTCTTTTAATATGTTTTTTTTTTGTTTTATTTTGTATAAGCACTTCAAGATAGATTGGAGAAAGAATTAGAAAGATTAGTTAAGGGTAAAAAATAACAAAATAAGAAAAATTAGTTAAACGTTAAGGTATAATAGATGGACTTGCATAAGAAAGAGAATGAAAGAAGAGGGAGAAAAATGAAAATGGCATAAGAAAGAGGATGAAAGAAGAGGTAGTATAAAAGATTTTGTATTTTGATTTAATATTTTATTATTTTTTATTCATTTTAGTTTCAATAAATTAATATCACATTTTAAAAAAAATTACATATAAAATGAGATGAGTCAATTAAAAGTGCACATGTCAATCAAAATGTGAAATCAACTAAAAAAATTTACACATCTATAATTTTTTTTACTGGTATTGTCGATATGAATATAAAATTAATTAATATAAAATAGAGCGAAGTTGATGTTAATATAATTATCTAAATATTCACCCTACATATATTAAAAGAATATTCTAAAATTATATCATAAATTTCAAATTAAAATTCAATATGATAAATATTATACTAAAAATATCTTGAACTATATCTAAATTAAAATAAAGTATATTGAAAAAGTTATTATAAAAATTGAAATACGAATAATATAAATTCGAGTTTTAAAAAATATTTTGAAAATACATCTATCAAAGAAGTTTTTTCATTTTCTCATTTTCAAAAATAAAATTATCAAACATGTTTTATTTTATTTTATTCTTAAAATAGATTTTTAAAATAATTTTTTAAAATTGATTTATAAAATAGTGTTTAAAATCTACAAACAAAAAGCCATTCAAATTAGGAAGTTTATATTTGGAAATTTAATAAAATAAAATTTATATTTGGAAGTTTATAAAATAGATTTTCAGAAATTTATATTTGGAGATTTAATAAAATAAAATATAGATTTTTTTTTCAGTTTTTTTTTATTTTCGAAAATGTTTATGTTTTTCAAATTTTCAAAATAAGAAAATTTTTATTTTAAAAAATATATATATTTTATAATTTCAGAATATAAATTATTTTTTATTTTCAGAATATTTTTATTTTTGATTTTTGAAATATTTTTTTTTTCATTTTTTAAACTTTTTGGAATATTTATTTAAAGAATTTTTTTTTATTTCAGTTTTTGAAATATAGATTTGTTATTTTCAGTTTTTTTTAGAATATTTTTTATTTTCATATTTTTTTGATTTTTTTTTCATTTTCAAAGAAAAAATATTTTCGAACCTCATAAAATCTATTTTACTATATAAATTTTAAAAATAATATTAATTTTAAAAAAATAAAATTTAAATTGAATTAGATAATTAGATTAAAATCAAAATCCATTTAAAAATCGATTTTAAATCGGTTCAAAATCGATTATAAAGTTTAAACTGAATTTTATGACAAATAATTTAATTAATAACCATAATCATAACTATAAAAATGGATCGATTCATATTAATGGTTATCCCTAAGTCTTTTGTGTTTTGACTCAAATTTTATTTTGTTAGGACTTATCATCAACGGCTCAACGGTCACTCTGGTTCTTCCCGGCCTAAACCAGTTTCCCGGTTCTTCAAGGATTCCGATTTTTATACTAACTGGACCGGTATTAATTCCGGTTCTTCAATCCGGTTCGATTTTTCAAAACATCGGTTTACATTTGAAGCAGAGGAGTACTTTAGCTTACATTTGAAGCAGAGGAGTATTTTTTTAGCTTACATTTGAAGCAAATTTGAATATCGTCTTTTCTATTTATCTATCAGCTACCGTAAAAACCAACCCCTCTTTCATTCTTATTCTCACTCTTCATTATCAGGTACCGTTAACTCCGAATTCTCAACACTTTTAACTTTTCAGTTATTCAATTTGTTTTTTTTTTAATTTTAATTTTTGTTGTTATATTGTTTTTATAGTGCAAAAAATGCCATCAGATATCGTTTATCAACGCCCTTTGTTTGGGGGACAAATATCATGCACGTTTCCCAACAGATTCCAGGTGAAAGATTTTTTTTTAAGAAGCATTTTTGAATTTTTTATTTTTTATTTTTTTCAAATTCTTTCAATTGCGTAGGTTTTTATATTTGCAACTGAAATTGTCACATATATGATTGATTGGTTGTAATTTTGTTGTGGTTTTTGGTATTTCTTGTAGGATGTCAGCGAAATTCGCCAAGTACCTGATCATCAGGTTTGTTGTGATTTCTCTTTGAATATTCTGTTGTTGTGTTTGATCTTTTAACTAACTGAATTTTTGGGTTTTGGTGATTTATACAGGAGGTGTTTGCGGACCCTAGCCGCGATGAAAGTTTGATTGTTGAGCTTTTAGAGTTTAAGCCTGATGTTGCTGATAATGATAGTGCTGTGTGGTTTCTGCAAGATCTTGCTAGGGAACAGGACGCTGAAGGAACTTTGGTATGTTATTGTTTCGTTTTTTGTTTCTTTGAGTTTAAGTGAAATTTGATAATGTTATCGGTATATAGAAACTGGATTCTGTCGTGTTTGTTGATCATATGTGGTGACAATTAGTGGCTGTTATTAATGTATATAGTATGATTATTTTAACAGTATGATTAGTACGATTACAATGTGTGCATAGACGATTGATTACCTCTCCGCGATACCCTTGTCCTCTACCTTTTCCATACCGAGAATTTTCTAAGAGAGCAGTAGCAGAATCAGTATCAGGAGTATCATGAACAATAGAATCAGTGATTGAATTGCTAGTTTCCCTTTCTTGTTGAATCAACATAGAAAAGATAGTATCAACATTAGGAAGAGGAGTGCTGAGGTTGGTTTGAGATTTTGTGTGAGAAAAGCGATAATTTAATCCTTTAAGAAAGCGAATCACGTAATCTTGTTCACAATAAGTTTTGATAGACTCAATTGCACCACATGAACAACCAATTGAACGTGTACAATGAGGAATTGGGTGATAGTTCTCTAATTTGTCCCAAAGAACCTTCAATTGAGTTGAGTGTAGTAAGAGTATGTTGTTGAAATTTGTAGAGCTCTTCTTGAATATTGGATATGCGGAAGATATCCCCTTGCAAAAACCTAATTTTAAATGATCCAAAGAACATAACACAATTGATTTAGAAATAGATTGATGAATCCATGCTAGCGCCATAGTATTACTATTGCAACGAATCCATGTAGCATGAAGGTTTGAGAAGAGTTCCGTCAATAAACTTCTCCTTGTTCTTTGAGATTAAAGCGACGTGCATATATCTTGCTCAAATATGCAGAATTTTGCAAATTAATCAAGAAATTTTGAGAATAACGCAAGAGGATTGGCTACCTGCGCTATGAAAGCTCTGAAACCATGATAATGTTGCATGATTGAGATAGAGACAAGTAGTTTTCCATTATTGATGAATGGAAAAATTATCAAGTCACTGTACAAGAGCTCAATGCTTTAATATATACATGCCCTCATATTACAGTTAAGATTACTAACTAGTTCTAGCTCTCTAACTAATTGTAACAGCGGTACAAAACTGACAAACTGTTAAACTAATCCTACTATATAATGCATTAATAGCAGTGGAATGTGTGGATGATACTATGAGTAAGCGTGTGTTTTGAAACTTTGATTGTTTTGTCATACTAATGGGCCGCATAATGGTGGCCAAACCATAACCTAGCTCTTGAATTGGTCGGAGACACTGGCAAGTGATGAACTTTAGGATATGATCTTAATTTCGTACCAGATTCACTGAAAAACCTTCGTTGTTCATCTTTACTGTCACATCAGGGAGAAGAATGTATACGAGATCCATCAGATGTACGAAAGCTCCTTCCAATCTCTTATCGGATTTTCTTTTCAAGGACACTCCTTGGCCTTCCATTGACGTCGTTGCTCAGTACGTTGATAACGACCATGTGTTTTGTCTCCTTTACTGTGAGATGTGGTTTTGCCACCTCTACGCTCGCCTCACTCCTACTGCGGGCAAAACAGGCATGCCCGGCGGGCCGGGCCTGTTTTGCCATCCCTACTCTTTTTCATATTCTTTAGACACGTATACAATTGAGTTTTATACTTTATTATAATAAGTCAAGTGGTTAAAACAAACCAAACAAGTGAGATGTTTATTCTCTAAACCTTAAATCTAAATCTTCATCATTTCAAAAGGCACGCATTCATCCCCGCTGAACCGTAATTGTTGTGCCTCTGCATCTTGTCATCCTTCTCACTTTTTAATGGTGGTGGCCGGAAAACGGCCAATCATGGCCAAAACTCACAAAGATCGCACAAAATAGACGATTTTACTATTTTTTCACAATTTCGCTACAACACTCGATTTTACTCAAGATCGGAATCATTAGGGCTGAGTGAGATCGTAAAACCTCAAGATTTTAAGATCTTGATCGAGATCTTGACAACTATGGTTAAGCTTGAAGGAGTGATCAATGAGATGGACATTAAAAAGTTGGAGTGAGTTGATGCACTTGATACCCTCGTTGGTTCCTCCTAATATGCTTTGCCGGAAGAATTTTGTTCATTTTGTTGAAGTGGAAGGATGTAGTTAGCTTCCTATATATGATACTAAATACAAATTTTTTAAAGTTCATTTTATTTAGAGAACCAATTTATATTGGGCTGCGTAATGAACGCATTGTACTGAGGGGGTTTGCTTGTTTTGGCTAAATTACATGTTAGAGTCCTTTGGACTTGAAGCTTAGGTGATTGCATAGACCCATCTAACTTTTGCCGATATACCATGTCATGACCAATTTTTCCAAAAGTAAGCAGTTAGTTGAAAATTCCATAAGTATTATGTCTATGATACTTCTGATGCTTGAGTTATTTGACAAAATGAAGCTAAAACACTACAATTTCTGTTTCCATGTATTTATGTATGTATTGCATCCCAACACTAAGCACAACACTTTCTATAAGAGGGGATAACTTTCCTTCAGCTCAGTTCTTTTACTGTCTTATTTGTTTCAGAAGTTCCTTGTCTCTCATAATCATATATGCTCTTTAAAATTACTTCAGGTTATTGAGCAGTCAGGAGTTCATGAAGCACCTGGTTTGATGTATAATAATATATCGGCTGTTGTAACAACTGCAGTGGGCCAAATGGTAAAAAAGTTTATATACAATGTTTTTTTTTGGAAATGGATTTTTATGCAATGTTACTACATCATTTTGAGTCACCTAGAAGAATAATCTCAGGGTTAATGTTGATACATTGTTCTTATGCTTCTTTGGTTTGCCAATTATATATTTAGCATTAGGAAATTTATGATTTTGACAACTTCTGTTTCTCTAACTGTATATAAAGATTGCATTGATGAGCTCTATAGTGTTAGTAATGCTGTAGTTCTCTAATCCTTTTTAAGGCTTCCTCCTTCTTTTTAAAAAAAAAATTATATTATAAACTACGGGCCAACTTTCAGTTAATCTGTTCTGTGGTCCACTAGTTTGTGCCGAAATTATGAATTTCTCAATATTGACTTGCGAACACAAAAACTCGTGAAGTTTTTGTAACTTGAAGAAACTGGAAACTGGCATTTTATAGTGATTCTCTGTAAAATTGTCATTTGGATTATCTAGATTTTCTACCTGATATTCTTCTTGAAGCTGCTCAAAGAAAACAACAAATTTGTGTTTAGTTTTACTATAAGTCTGTTGGGTGTTGAGTATTGATCTAATAACGGGTTTATTGTACTAATCAACTACTATACTCTGTGGCTGTTTCCATTTCTAATGTTACACTTTTTACCCTACACTTATTCTTTTATTAAAAATGATTGCTAGGCGATTTCTAAGGGGCGACAGGGAAGGGAAGCACAAAATACTGTGAAAGTATGTTTTAATTTACTCGGCATGTTTTGAACTTTTGCAATTGCTAATTTGTCAATTTCTTTTCCTATTATAATTGGCTAGCTTTGATAATTTGTCATTGCGTAATTTAATCAGGTTCATTTGGCAAATTTGCGTATTAAAGGAGTTGATACTGATGTACTAATCACTGCATATGAGCCGATTGTTATAAAGTAAGTTTCTGAAACATCTTTTTCTTGACATAAGCTCTTTGGAAAATTGTCGCGCAATTCAGTTGTTTCAATTGTTTACTGATTGACCATGCAACTTTTTGTGTTTACAGCCCTTTTAGCGAAAGTGCGGATGCGGTTGGTGCCGGCATGGCTGTTCCTGCTGCACAAGCTGGATGTATGCCAATGGATGAGGTCTTTAAACTTGCTGTTACAAGCTTCAAGGTATATGACTGGAGTCTTTTTTGATGTATGAGTTGATGTTCTATTATAATATGATGGAGTTGGAATTTTGGGGACATTTGAACTATCATCATTTTAGTAAAATTTTCAACATAGGTGCTATTTTCCCTTTATTTCTTTGGACAGAACTTGTTAGACCCATTTAAAGTATTCTTAAATTTTTATACCAGAGCTGAATTAAATCAACTTGACCATGAACAGATTGGGGCTGGTTCCATTCGAGGTTCATCAAGAAAAAACAGTTTTTATTCAAAAATATTTTAAGTCAATAAAATACTTTGTTACTTTTAACATTTCAAAAGTAATAAAATTTAAACACATAATTCAGTACATAAAATATATCAGATCGATAAAGAAATTATTTCAAAACCGTTAATTTGTATTATTCTCTTTAGACATATCAAATGATTTTTGATTGATGTGAAATTTTATAAGCATGATCTATATGATAATAGCTTTTAATTTAATGGTGAATTTTGTTTGATATTTTGGTGTCATTTGATCTATATATATATATATACTAAAAAGAGAGTCGTAACACAGCTGCCCCTACAGAAGCACAAGTTACTTATTAGTTAATTAACAAAATCAATCCAACAATTAAATTACCCCAACCATAATTTTCTGGTTTTACATCTTTCATTCTTAGGGGTGCTTCCGCCCACTCTTGGGAAAAATCTAAAATATTATTCAAATACGGAAATACATATTCAAACGTACCACAACCGTTGGAAAAGTCTAAAACTTTGCTTTCAAAAATTGCTATTCTTAAAAATCTAAAAACTGATGCAGAAACAAATGTGTATCATAAATTAATATTAATCATTGTTTGGACATATATTAAAAATATAACATTACATAGATAATCGTTAACGTAAATTTAACAATACATTTTAAGTGATGGTTAAGGACGTTTCAACATCTTTAGACTATCTTCGATTGATATCGCAATCTTCACATTCACCTCGATTAGACCTTTTGTTTCGTAACAGTGAAATGTACTCCACATGACAGTTAAATCTTCCTCTCTGTCTTCAGCTCAAACTTGTTGAATTGTATCGTCTTTTCGTTATCAATAGAGGGTGAACAATAATAGAGCTTAACAACTTTTCAATTGTCTTGGTACATATTCTCTAATATGGATTTTAGATCGACAAGACGGGTGATCTTTGTGAGTCTAAATTTAAGAGGGACTTTTTTTCGTTGAATTGGACAAATGCAAGATATAAATATTGAGACATTCTATGTGGGTTTATGCTAACAAGATGAGTGGAATCCATATTTATACAAGTATTAGATCATATGGACCTTAGAAACCCAATCTTGTCTCAGAGGATATTCTAGAGATGTGCTTTCATATACACCATATTTCGTTTAGTAAAATCAGGGTGTATACTAGTTCTGAATAAACCCCTGTCAGCATATTTTTATAGAAAATATGATGTGTCCGGAAATGCATTTTCAAATTCACCTGAACTGTTCACACAAAACCTGTTATGGAAACAAAACCTATTATGAAACACAAAAACAGAGAAAATTTAGAAAATTGAAATTTACTTTAAAATGTATGAAAATGTATACAGTTTACATCGCTAATTTCAATCCAACATTAGATACAAAACATGTGTCACCACCTAAATACATTATTAGATAAAAACTAAAATGAATCAAAACATGTGTCACCACCTAAATCTATATCTATGAGTGATTTCTCCTTTAACTTTTGTTTATTTGATTCTCTTTCAATCTTTCTCAACTTGGTGGATTCTTCCATCTTATCTAAAAAGTTATCTGGCCAAGTTTCAAATTCCTTTGTCGAATGAGCTGTCCACTCCGGCAATGTCTGTGGTATAAGGTGTAACACCCCGATAAAATAAGATAATTATTTAATTTAAGTTAATAATATATTTATTAATTTAATTAAATAATTGGAATATTTTTATTTGAATTATTATTATTGGATTATTATTATTATTATTATTGGAATAAAAGTTGGAATTAGAAAAGGTCCCATTTGGTAAAAGGGTTATTTTCACGTGAAAAGGAAAAGAGACAGAAAAGTGGAAAAGGAAAAAGAGCAAGAGAACAAGGGTTGAAGGAAGGAAAAGCTTGAAGCTCAGAGATTTGCCGGATTAACTCAGGTAAGGGGGGTTTATCATCGTTTAATGGGTATTATGGGATAACATGTAATGGGTAGTGATAAACCATTGATTTGAATCTAATTAGAATGATGCATGATGAAATTGTGAACTTTTGGATGAACGAAATTTGGATCATAATTGGAGAAATTCGTAGGAAATTAGATGTAATAATGTTAGAAATTGTGAAATCGAATAAGGTATGATTCGTGTTAGATGATATGAACGATTAATGTGAAAAATTGGATTGTGGAAGGTTGGAATTGGGAGATCTCGTAGCAGAGAAAACCATAGCAGATCTGGAAATCTGGTTTCTGGTCATACGCGTATGGCACTAGGCAATACGCGTATGAGATGGTCTAGTACGCGTATGGCACTAGGCAATACGCGTATGGATGAGGAAGATGATGTTTTGAACGTAGTTTGGTCTCTGTTGGTACGCGTATGGGGAAGTGATACGCGTAGCATACGCGTATGAGATGGTGTTACGCGTATGGGATTTGGTCAGGAGATGGGCCATACGCGTATGGGACTAGGCAATACGCGTATGGGCAGGATTGTGATTTTCCTGAGCTATTGTTGTGCAGTTTTTAGCTGTTCAGCTGAGTAACGTAATTCAGCTGATGTATGATATATTAGGGATCATTTCCCGTTGTTTTGAGTAGTATAGGTATTAGTAGAGTGTGCTAATACTGTGATTGTTCTTTGGCATGATCTGGTATGCTTATGTGATAAAATACTGATGATGTGTGATGGTATGCATGATCCTGTGAATGTATCAGTCATGTGTGCATTTGTGAATAGACTGTTTATGGCTTAGAGTGTGAGCATATGTCTATTCTTGAATTGTGGTTGATGATTTAGCATTGCTAGGTGATTAGCATGCATAGTGTGGCCTTTATGGTGGTAGCTAATTCCCATGGTGAGGAATTAGTGAGTTAGTCATTATGGACTGTTGTTGATGTTTGCATGCTAGGTGAATTAGCGTGCATAGCATGGCCCTTGGGGTGGTAGCTAATTCCCATGGTGAGGAATTAGTGAGTGAGTCACTAGGTCTCAAATGAGTGGGACTAGTGGGCTTGGTAGCCGTGCCTGGATTTGGACGGTGAGGTGAACTATATGTTCACAAATAGTCGGTACCGCATGCATGGAGTCTCATTGCATAATATGTGTATGGCGTATAATATGAATGGATGTATTCCAATATTATACGTGTGTTTGTGTTGATATTGAGTATGAGCATGAGTTGTATTGGTATTGAGTATGATATTGAATTGATGTGCCGTTACCGAATGTGTGATGTGATTAGGGTGATTAATGTGTTAAATTACTTAACATGACATGATATTTTATAATGCTTATTATATCGATTGAGGAACTCACCCTTACAACTATGTTTCAGGTAACGAGCAGTGATTGAGTAGAAGCTAGTCCTTGGAGTCTAGTGTAGTTCCTTAGTGGGTCATGCTCTGGTAGATGTAACATCGGGATGGGATGTTTTACTATGTTTTCATTTGGTTGTTGAACAACTTTACATGTGTCATACGGTGAACTGACTTGGGGTGTTTTGCTTTTTATCGCAATGTCGCGGATAGCAAGAGTCGCCACCGACTTTTCTTTTATCCAATAAGGAAAGGTGGAAAAGAACAGGAAAGACCTCAATAGATTTTGGGTTCGGGAGGTACATTATACAAAGGGAAGGTATTAGCACCCTTTGTATCCATGGTTATCCATGGGCTCTTAATTACTGGATCACTTATATTTTTGTCTGAAAAAGTGCTTGTGAACGGCTTAGAAAATATTTTGAAAAGAGAGTTTAACTTTGTAATGATTCTCGTATGAATGTATACAAAGTGGTTATCTCGTTTAGTTTTGAAAGTTGTTTGAAAATATAACTCGGTAATGATTCTAGTATGAATGTATACCAAGTGGTGATTTTCCAAAAGAGATTTTGAAAGGTGTGAGGTGTTGAAAATATTTTAGGTTATGATCCAGTAATTGAGAGTTATACCTTCCTAAGGTCGTTATGAACGTTTCCTATCCTTATGAGGGTAAAACTGTCCTTACTATTGAGAAGTAAGTAGTTTTATCCTTTGGATGTTTAAGGGTCATCGTAGGGTCATCGATAGGTCATTGAAGGCAACAGTTGTAAGGATACCTTAGCATTCGAAGGGACGATCATCATTTAACCGTAGGCTACACCGAAGGGTCATCGAGGGACAAAATCGTATTTTCGAAGGCAACATCCGAGGGACCATGATTTATTTTATGATGATTTAACCGAAGGGTCTTTGCTAAGTGTATCCCTACATTCGCGGGACATGACCGTAATACCGTAATATCATAAGGCAAAAGAGAGGTCCAAGATCACATATTTAAAGGCCGCATTTTAAAGTTAATTAGGTGATTATGATGAATCTCCACATTAAAATCAATACATTAAAAATAATACATTAAAATTAATACATTAAAATTAAAATTAATTATTAAAATTAACACATTAAAATTAATTACGCAATTTAGGGTGAGCCTCCACAAGGGTATCCCACAAATAAAGTGGAAGACCTAACGGCGGTCTTTTTTTTCTGGGACATATGAACCTTTGCAAAATTCAACAAACGGGTTAGCATACCAAATCAGGGTGCAATCGAGGATTACACCGCAAAAGAAATCACAACAGTAATAGGATCAAATAAACAATGCCTGGCTATGATAAAACATGAATGAAAAGTCATAACAGAAAAGCTGGCTACTGTCAGGTTCGCGCCTGCCTCGCCTAGCGAAGGCCTAGCGAATACTCGCTACATGCTCGCTTAGCGATGTGCTAGCGAGCGGCTGCGGGTTTTGAATTTCAGAATAGTATGACTTCAACCTGCGGCATGGCTTATGGCATCCAACACATAATTACATGGTTCAGCATTCACAATATTCAGGCACACTTAAATTCACATGCAAAACCTCAAATATGGTTATGAATTCAATTATAATATCATATGCAAGTTACGAACATAAAGCGGTATCACATGCAAATTAAGAAAATAAAGCGATAATAGTGGTGCAAACCTGTTTGCAATGGAGTGGTAATGCTGAATTGGCGAGCCGGATTGAGTTGGACGGAGGTAGCTTTGCGGCCGCCGGCTTTTCCTTCAGGGTTTTCCGTCTGTGAGCGCTAGGGTTCTCTTGCTAGAGTTCTCCTCTCTCCTTTTTTCGTTCTCCTTTTTCATTACTGAAGTGCTGGTATTTATAATGCCCTTTTTCATGACCTAATGGGCTCAGAACGAAGCCCGAAATTTTTTGTTGTCTGTCAGCCTCGCTAGGCGAGCTGGTAGCGAACGTTTGCTTCGCTAGGCGAGCGTGTAGCGAACGTTCGCTAGGCGAGCGTGTAGCGAACGTAACGTTCGCTAGGCGAGCGTGTAGCGAACAGGCCAGTTTGGGCCATTTTCTGGATTGGGTCATTCGTGAGCTGGGCCTTTGTCCCTTTAAGATCAGTGCCATAAAATGAGTCGGAATGCCCCTGAAAAATGTCTTGAACTATTGATGGGCAAATTTTGGGGTATGACAGCTGCCCCTGTTCAATATTCTTGAACCGAGAGAGTCAGAATGGTATGTGCCGTTCGTGGTCTGGAGGTGAAAGATTATTGGACACTAGAATGCCCCAACAATTTGCGCTTGTCCATTAGTCTTGACGGAGATGGGCTTAAAGATGCCATCCCGGAAGTTTGATGAGGAGATTTCCAGATTGTGTCGTAAGTTAGACGATATCTGGAGACATGGGTGTCACACCGGGTCGTACATTAGACCGTATAGTGAGTCATCCATTATGCTGTCGACTTCGCCGGGGAGTCGGAGTATGCTATATACTGCTGGGGATAAGGGATCAGAATGGATCGTACGCTAGATCGTCTCTGAGTTGAAGATCCAAATGGGTCTTATGATAGACTGTATTGGAGTTGCAGGATGAGCCGTCCATTAGGCTGAATCTGATGATAAAAGGGGGTAGTCGTACACTAGACTACACTTCAGAAATGTACCGTACACTAGGTAGCATCTGAGGAGGCGAAGGTCTAATTGGGTCGTACATTAGACCGTATCTGAGCAGAATGAGCCGTCCATTAGGCTGAATCTGATGATAAAAGGGGGTAGTCGTACACTAGACTACACTTCAGAAATGTACCGTACACTAGGTAGCATCTGAGGAGACGAAGGTCTAATTGGGTCGTACATTAGACCGTATCTGAGCAGAATGAGCCGTCCATTAGGCTGAATCTGATGATAAAAGGGGGGTAGTCGTACACTAGACTACACTTCAGAAATGTACCGTACACTAGGTAGCATCTGAGGAGACGAAGGTCTAATTGGGTCGTACATTAGACCGTATCTGAGCAGAATGAGCCGTCCATTAGGCTGAATCTGATGATAAAAGGGGGGTAGTCGTACACTAGACTACACTTCAGAAATGTACCGTACACTAGGTAGCATCTGAGGAGACGAAGGTCTATTTGGGTCGTACATTATACCGTATCTGAGCAGAATGAGCCGTCCATTAGGCTGAATCTGATGATAAAAGGGGGTAGTCGTACACTAGACTACATTTCAGAAATGTACCGTACACTAGGTAGCATCTGATGATATCTGTATATATGGTACTTGCAATAAGTGTCTGGGATGAGCTTAAAGATGCCATCGTTAAGAGGATATCGGAGTGTTGTCAGAATGAACGTTGAATGTTCCCATGAATGGTATCTGAAATACGTATCCGAACTTTGTACATAATTGATAAAGGTGTATGTCTGAATGAACCTTTTACCTTGACTATATCAGGAGGATAATTAACCTGCACAGAAACGTTAGCTTCATGCTATGTCATGATGCATGAGATGTTTCGTGTTATGCCAAGAAATAAATGCGAATGTTATATGCATGCGTATGCTGTGAAATGATGTAATGAATGAGTTATGCGTATGAGAAGTTCTGCTTGGAGACTCTACTGGGGAAAATAAATCCCCATCTACTGATTGGAGATACTTGTAATGATGACCCTTTCTCGGCAGGGGGTTGTTGATTTCGGTCTGATGGTGGAAATATTCATAAGAGCCTGGCTGGGGATGGAAGAGATGATCAATCTGTCTGATGATATCGACTTCTTCTGGGAAATAGCTGGCTTTGCCCGGGGAATAATGCCAATTTCTCCTGGGGAAAAAACAAGCTTGCTGGGGAGAATAAAATTGGTAGCGGATTCATTGGAAGTATGGTTAGACCTTCTCCTTGATCCTGAATTCGGGTAGTAATTGCTATTGCCATTCTATGCATGTATTTTGATAAACATTGCTCATATTCAAATGCATATATTAATTCAAATCAAATCAATGGACATTTACGCAACCAAAACAGCAAAAATAAAACAAAAGCATCTTTTTGGAAAGGAATTGTATTGATTTTGAAAGGGGCCTATGAACAGGCAATTTGTGTACAGGGAGACAGAAATCCTAGTAAGAGGAAATTGTCAGGAAAACGAGGAAAAAGCTATGCAGAAAAAGTCCTAGCGATTCTAATCCCACTACTGTCATTATGTCTTCAAGCATCTCATCTCCTGCTGTCGGATAGAAGTGATCGGCTTGTTCAGTCCCTTGAACTTGGTTGAAACTGACAGAGAACGGGACATAGTCATACGCTTTAATCCCTAATTTTTGCTTGGACCGCCTTTCCAGGTTTTCAGTCCACCAGGATACCCATTTTTGCCCAAGCCGCCTTTTCAGGTTTTCGACTTGCCGGGTGTACGTCTTTATATGTTTATCCCTAATTTTTGCCCGAACCCTTTTGGTTCGCCGGGATGCCCTTACTTTTGCCTAGGTACGTCGACCTAGCGGGTCTCTGTTATGCGTAGTATTTTTTAACTATGTCCGCGTTCACAGGATGCGGGAAGTCTTCGCCATCCATTGTAGCAAGTATCATGGCTCCACCGGAGAATACCTTCTTAACCACAAATGGCCCTTCGTATGTGGGAGTCCACTTGCCTTTGGGGTCCCCTTGTGATAGAATGATACGCTTGATCACCAAGTTGCCAATTTGATACACCTGTCTCTTGACTCTTTTGTTAAATGCTTGGGTCATGCGCTTCTGATATATCTGCCCGTGACAAACAGCCGCAAGTCTCTTCTCATCAATCAAGTTTATCTGATCGAGTCGAGTCTGAATCCATTCATCCTCGCTTAAACCCGCCTCTTTCATGATCCTTAGAGAGGGAATCTGAACTTCCACTGGTAAGACGGCTTCCGTTCCGTAGACTAAAGAGAAAGGAGTTGCCCCTGTCGAAGTGCGTATTGAAGTGCGATAACCGTGGAGAGCAAACGGTAACATCTCATGCCAGTCTTTGTACGTTACTGTCATCTTTTGTATGATCTTCTTGATGTTCTTATTAGCAGCCTCCACGGCGCCATTCATCTTTGGTCGGTACGGAGAGGAGTTATGGTGTTTAATTTTGAACTGCGTGCAGAGTTCAGTAATCATCTTGTTGTTCAAATTAGTACCATTGTCAGTGATAATTCTTTCAGGGATGCCATACCTACAAATAAGACTATTCTTGATGAACCGTGCCACCACCTTCTTGGTGACAGAAGCGAATGAGGCTGCCTCTACCCACTTCGTAAAGTAATCAATAGCGACGAGAATGAAGCGATGTCCATTAGAAGCCGTAGGTTTAATCTCTCCAATCATATCGATGCCCCACATTGCAAAGGGCCAAGGTGCGGTCAACACGTTCAATGGAGCAGGAGGTGCATGTACTTTATCCGCATATATCTGGCACTTGTGACAGGTTCTGGAGTGATGATGACAATCAGCTTCCATGGTAGACCAATAATACCCTGATCTCAGAATCTTCTTGGCCATCGTATGTCCACTAGAATGAGTCCCGAAAATACCGTCGTGAGTGCATATCTTCCATAATCTCTTCTGCTTCCTTTTTATCCACACAGCGAAGCAGAGTTGAGTCATGATTACGTTTGTATAATACTCCACTACTCAGAAAGAATTTAGCGGAGAACTTCCTCAGGAATTTTTTGTCATTGATGGATGCCCCTTCAGGGTATTCCTGAGCTTCTAAATATCTTTTTACTTCGTGGAACCAAGGTTTTTCCCGTACCCCCTCAGTGTTAAGTTCATAACAGTGTGCTGGTTCATCTAACCGTCCAATGGTAATCATGGGAGCTTCGCTGCCCCATCTGACTCTAAACATAGATGACATGGCAGCTAAAGCGTCTGCCAACTGATTCTCTTCCCGTGGAATATGTTCAAATGTAATCTCTTCAAAATATGGGATTAAGGTCATCACCCGCTCTCGATAAGGGACGAGATTTGGATGTTTAGTATCCCATTCTCCTTTGATCTGACTGATTACCAAGGCTGAATCTCCGTACACACTCAAAAGCTTGATCCGCCGATCAATAGCATCTTTGAGTCCCAAAATGCATGCTTCATACTCAGCCATATTATTGGTACAGTGAAAACATAGTCTAGCAGTGAGAGGTGTATGGTAACCTCCGGGAGAAATAAGTACAACCCCAACACCATGGCCCAACGCATTAGAAGATCCGTCGAAAACCATAGTCCATCGGGATCCCAGTTCGGGTCCTTCATCCGGTTCAGGTTTTTCATCATCAGTAACAAGCATGACATCCTCATCTGGGAACTCGAAATTCATAGATTGATAATCATCCACCGTTTGATGAGCCAAATGATCAGCGAGCACGCTTCCTTTGATTGCTTTCTGGGTAGTATACTGGATATCGTACTCTGTTAAGATCATCTGCCATCTCGCTATTCTTCCGGAGAGGGCAGGCTTCTCGAACATGTATTTGATGGGATCCATCCTAGAAATCAACAAAATGGTATGATTCAACATATACTGTCTTAGTCGGCGAGCAGCCCAGGCCAAAGCACAGCAAGTTCTCTCGAGCAGTGAGTATCTTGTTTCACAGTCGGTAAACTTTTTGCTCAGGTAGTATATGGCATGCTCTTTTCGACCAGACTCGTCATGTTGCCCCAATACGCACCCCATTGAATTTTCTAACACGGTCAAATACATGATTAGAGGTCTTCCTTCAACTGGTGGTATCAGAATCGGAGGTTCCTGGAGATAGTTCTTGATTTTGTCAAAAGCTTCTTGGCATTCGTCATTCCATATCATCTCTTGATTTTTCCTCAGTAATTTGAAGATGGGTTTGTAGGTAGCGGTCAAGTGGGAGATAAATCGAGCAATGTAGTTCAAGCGTCCCAAGAAACCTCTGACCTCTTTCTCCGTACGGGGAACTGGCATTTCTTGAATAGCTCTCACTTTAGCCGGGTCAACCTCAATTCCTTTACCACTGACAATAAAGCCCAAGAGTTTACCGGATCTTACTCCAAAAGTGCATTTGTTCGGATTCAATCTCAACTTGTACTTCTTCAACCTCTCGAACAGTTTGTATAAATGATCGAGATGTTCTTCTTCAGTATGAGATCTAGCTATCATGTCATCCACATATACTTCTATATCATGATGAATCATATCATGGAACAAAACCACCATAGCACGCTGGTACGTTGCCCCTGCGTTCTTTAGACCGAATGGCATTACTTTGTAACAGAAGGTGCCCCATTGCGTCACAAACGTAGTTTTCTCCATGTCCTCAGGTGCCATTTTAATCTGATTATAACCCGAGAATCCATCCATGAATGAGAATACTTTGTGTTGAGCGGTGTTATCTACCAGAACATCAATGTGCGGGAGTGGAAAGTCATCCTTGGGACTTGCTTTATTCAAATCTCTGTAATCTACGCACATTCGTACCTTACCATCCTTCTTTGGCACTGGCACCACATTAGCAACCCATTGAGGATAAGAAGTAACGGCTAGGAAACCGGCATTGAACTGTTTCATAACCTCGACTTTGATTTTCTCGGACATTTCAGGACGCATGCGGCGAACCTTTTGCTTGACAGGACGGCAGTCTTCCTTCGTAGGCAGCCGATGCACCACTATATCAGTATCCAACCCGGGCATGTCTTCATAAGACCAAGCGAAAACCTCTACATAGTCATGTAACATCCGAATCAATCTTTCCTTGACACTGGTTTCCAATCCTGCTCCTATTTTGACTTCTTTTTTGTCTACCTCAGTACCCAGATTTACAATTTCGAGGGACTCTTCATGTGGCTGTATAGTCCTTTCCTCTTGCAGTAATAGTCTGGCAAGCTCTCCAGGGACTTCACAATCTTCCTCACTTCCATCTTCGGCTTGGTAGATCGGATTTTCAAAGTCATAATGAACAGTAGCGGAATTATTATCAATAGGATCCAGAGTGGATACGGATCTGCAATTTGTTACGTGAGTGTGTGTAAGAAAGCATAGCTTGTTCGAAAGACGACAGGAAAAATAAAGAGCGCAATATTTGAATGCGAAAAAGTCCACTGATTTATTGAATATGAATATGCTTATGAAATGACAAAACCCTTAACAAATTAGCTATTGTGCCCCGGGCGTAGACACAATGCTTTAAGAAGTTCAATTGAAAAATTAAAGATTTGCAATACTAAATGGACAATAACAATTACTCCTGACTAAAGGAGATCGGGATAGTGTCTTCAGCCTTCCAATTATTGAGTCTGTCGCCAATTGTTGGGTAGATCCAGCTATCCAGGTCACAATCACTATCAGCATCTTCTACAACATTAATTTGACTCTTGTCAGGGCTGAACCCCAGGCCAAATTTGTCAGACTTGTATGGTACTTCGATCAATTGACCCCAGCCAGTACGACCACCATCCTCAACCACGGCTTGAGCGTCCTTCAGAGAAATCATAGCAGGAGGAGCACGAATAACCTTGGGTACACAGGTAGTTGGCTTAAGGACAGGAACGGTCGGAGGAACTACTTCAAATGACTGACAAGGAGTCTCAATGAATTCACCATCCATCTCGACGTATCTGAAGGTATGCACACTACTGACAATGTACTCTTCTTCTCCACACACGGTGACAATCTTACCCTCTATCGGATATCTCAACTTTTGATGGAGAGACGAAGCTACAACACCTGCCCCATGAATCCAAGGGCGTCCCAGTAAGCAGGAATAGGCAGGACGAATGTTCATTACATGGAAGGTAGTATTGAAGACTTGAGGTCCTATCTTGATAGGGAGGACTACTTCGCCATGGACAACACTCTTCGCACCATCGTAAGCACGTACCACAATGTCACTAGGTTTCAGTTCAATGCTTTTACAATCCAGCTTATCCAGCACAACTGTCGGCAGCACATTCAAGGAAGAGCCATTATCGATCAACACATGGGACAAAGTGCTTCCCCTACACTCAATGGAGATATGCAGGGCTTTATTGTGATTCTTTCCTGCTGGTGTCAGATCAGCGTCGGAAAAGCCTAGGCCATTGTCAACAGCCAAGTGAGCAACATAATTTTCGAACTGATCGACAGATGTTTCCTGAGGCACATGAGCAGTCTTCAAGAATTTCATCAATGCATTGGCATGAGATTCAGAAGATAACAGCAAGGATAACATCGAGATCTTAGACGGGGTATGCCCCAACTGTTCTACCACATCGAAATCACTCTTGCGGATGATTTTCAGCACTTCTTCCATTTCCTGTTTGGCAACATCTTCGGGAGTAACTTCAACCAGTGTCTCTGACTGGGAAGGGTTGACTGGTTCCTTTCCCCGAGTTTCAAGGACAGGAGGTGAGATTTCTAGAGAGAAGATCCTTCCGCTTCGAGTAATTTTACTGGTCCCCACAATGCCACTAGTATTAGCAACATCATCCACTTGCTTCACGCCATGGACGTAAACATCACCGCCATAATTCCACGGAATAGCTTTGCTTGAGGAATACGGGATCGGGCCAGGTGCAGTGATGATTAGGGGAGCAACCCTGGGCTCAGCAGTAATCCTCACAGGCGTCCTGGTAGCGGTAATCTTCACTGGAACTTTGGACCTAGAAACCACAGATATTTCTTCAATAGGGTTTTCCGCCTTAGGAATCCCTTCGAAGAGAACTGTACGATCGTCCATCAGCCGTTGAATACCATTCTTCAATTTCAAACAGTCCTCGGGCCGGAGTATGCAGAGATTGCAATCTTCAGCACAACCTGGAAATAAACCAGCTTGCAATAAATTCCTCTTTATGATCGGGAGGGGAGATATTAAGTCCGCCACATTGGAAATGTGAGAACCGTCATCTACAGCATTAACAGTCTTGTCATGGTTAGGCATAGGAGCAGTGATGACATTAGGAGTCTCCGGAGGCTCAAACTCAATTTCTCCAGCTTCGATCATATCCTGAATCTTATTCTTCAATGGCCAGCAATCGTTTGTATCGTGCCCGGGGCTATCGGAGTGATATGCACACCTGGCATTGGGATTATAACGAGAAGAGGAAGTGTTGGGATTTGTAGGAGGATCTCTGAGGGTGATCAAATTTGCCTTTAGCATTCCCTGCAGTGCCTGTGCCAAGGTCATATTGATCCTGGTGAACTGCCTTCTTGGCCTGTCTTGTTTGGGCTGGAAGTTTTGAGATGGTGGTGCTGCAATCGTAACTGCTCCAATGTCGTGGTCACGGTTTTTCTTGTTACGACTCTTTTGACCGTACACAGCATTTGATTCGTTCTTCCCCTGGTAGGACTTTTTGCTGCTTGTAGAGGTAGCTGCCTGTATCTTTCCACTTCGAAGGCCGCTCTCCACCCGTTCACCTGTCAGTATAAGTTCAGTGAAACCTGATGAAGAACTCCCCAGTAGATGGCTGTAGAATGGGCCAGTCAGGGTACCCATGAACAGGTCTACGAATTCTCGGTCAGTCATAGGGGGTTTGACTCTGCCAGCCAAATCTCTCCATTTCTGAGCATACTCTTTGAAGCTTTCTTTAGATCCCATAGCCATATTCTGCAACTGTAGCCGAGTAGGCGCTAATTCAGAATTGTACTGGTACTGCTTATAGAAAGTTGTTGCTAAATCAGTCCAGGTGCGGATGTCAGAGCTCTCGAGCTGATAATACCCTTCCAATTGGGTGCCAGACAGACTTTCTTGGAAGAAATGGATCCATAGCTTCCTGTCAGTGGTATGCGGCTGAATCTTTCTCACATAAGCTCTCAGATGCATCTGAGGACAAGACGCACCATCGTACTTAGTGAAAGTGGGGATTTTGAATTTGCGAGGAATGGTCACATCGGAGACTAGACCCAAACTTTCGAAATCCAGACCGGGCGCTTTCTGCCCCTCCATAGCTAGCATACGTTCTTCCAACAACTTGTACTTATCATCTCTTGGAGAGTACTGTTCATTTTCATAATCTTCATCGTCATCCTCAGGGTTGGAGAGATCAACATTCTCCTCTTCTGAATCATTCTCTGTCTCCTCTTCCGGACCATTTGGAATTCCAAACTTGACTCCCGCGGCCCGTCCTTTAAGCCTTCTTCCCGGGTTAATGAAACTCACAGCTTTCTTGTCTTTCTTCTTTTCGAGCAAAAGAGCCTTCAGTTCCTCCTGCCCCTTGGATAAGCTTAGCATCATCTCCTTGAATTGAGCATTCTGAGTCTGGAGATCTTTGACAGTTTGTTCGAGATCCATTTTTCTGTTTAAGAGGCAGACCGTGAGAATATGGTCCTTTAGAATACCTGTTATGCAATGTTATGTTATGCGATGCAATGCATGAAATGTTTTCAAGGACTTTTGGAATTTAACTTTGCATAAATCACCAACAAGAGAGAAATGTTTATTGCTACTTTTTTGATCAATGTTCATTACAAAAGGAATAATAGTAAAATACAATGAAAGCTCAAGTCTCCCAGGGGCGACTTCTTTTTGGGCGAAGATATGCATTGAGTCTTCGTTCCTCATTAAGCTGACTGGTGAGCTCTAATACTTTCTTCCTTTCTGCATTGAACTGAGTTTCGAAAGTATCCCTCTCCTCTCTCAACTGGGTCCAGGATCTCTTTAGTTCCTCAACATCAGTAGGTATATCTGGATAAGAAATGATCTGGGTAGTACCTCCTTCGACACTTGATTCAACAATCAATGGTCCGACTGCAAGATATGGCATGACAAACTCACGAGCTCTGGCTCGTACCCATCGGAGATAAGGCTCCATAGGAATGGAGTTTTTCTTTCCTAAATTGCTCCTTTTCACCATGCCCCAAGCTCGTACAAACGTTTGGCGGAGACCTTGAGAGTCATTGTCATAGTCAAACACTATACCTTGAATGATCATTTCATGTGGACCATCTCTTCGAGCATGCCCAAACTGACGTAGGGCTAAGGCGGGATTATAAGTAATACCTCCTCTTATCCCCATGAGTGGTACATCAGGGAATTCTCCACATCGGTCGATGATGATAACATTTTCTCTGAAGTTAGAACACCATCGGATGTCTGAATGGGAGAGTGCCATTATCCTTTGAGACCATTTCAGATTCTGATCATTCTTCAAGACTGATTGAGGGAGGTGCGAAATAAACCACCTAGACAACAAAGGTACGCAGCACATGAGAGTCCCTTGCCTCTTCATAGTACGAGTGTGAAGGGAATGCAAGACATCTCCCAGCAAGGTAGGCACAGGGTTATGAGTGAGGAATATCTTAATAGCATTCACATCTATGAATTGGTCCGGATTAGGGAATAGCACCAAACCATAGATTAGCAATGCTAGAACATCTTCAAAAGCATGGACATTCATAACTTTTAGGCATTCTCGGGCCTTCCTTATCAGAAATTTGGCAAGTAAACCTTTCATTCCACTCCTCGTTACCCAATTGGTCTCAATGTCAGACTTTGTCGTGTGTAAAGCTGCGGCAACTTCTTCAGATTTTGGCATCTTTTCTAAACCACTGAAAGGTATTTGATCCAGGATAGGTATCCCAAGCAGCTGGGAGAATTCTTCTAATGTGGGTACCAACTGATAATCTGGGAAAGTGAAGCAATGATGTTTAGGATCGAAGAACTGGAATAGGACTCTCATCATATCTTCTTTGAAACCAGTGGTAACCAAATTGAGGAGATGACCATGTTTCTTGATGAACTGAGCATGATCGGGAAGTTTTGACACCAAATCCTTGAGTTGAGGAGAGATTGCTACAAGATTGATCCGGATAGTCTTCCTGGAAGTCATAACCTGTTCAACAGAGCAAAGCTAAATCCCTAAGTCCTTGAAATGGTTAGTACAATGATGTCATGATGTTATGATGTTATGATGCTATGATGTTATGAGGTTAAATAAATAACACGCACAAGCAAGTCACACAACCATCATTCCTAGGTTTTGAGGCTTGCATGAGTTCCATAGGTAAGTACCCTCCCCACTGAGGTTTAGTTGGTTCAACCTGTCCTAGAATAGTAACCGGGTTCTAGAAGGATCTCAAATCATCGACCTTTCTTTAAGTCCGCTTCAGTGCAACACCAAGTGGTTGACCAAAGCTTCCCTAAAGTCCAATCTCAAAGAGTGTAGTATCGAGTATCAACCAACTCCAGTCGGAACCGAAGTCAGTTATCTCACTACTTTCTAATGGCTAGGATGAGTCAATTAGGGTTCTAAAGGTCTGGTTAATGCTTTAATGACACCACGCGGAAGCCAAATTTTTCCTCAAGTGAACATGAGGAACATCAGGACATCCAAAGTGTCACATTAACCGTAGCCATCATTTTAACCATTCCAGTATACGCCGGATAGTCGCGATGATCTATTGCTACTTACCTAAGGTACACTAGATCCGGGTGTAGGATCTTTCACTCAAGAATACCCAAGCAATCCCTTAAAAGTAAATCATACAATGTGAATTACCCAAGCTGCCCCTACAGAAGCACAAGTTACTTATTAGTTAATTAACAAAATCAATCCAACAATTAAATTACCCCAACCATAATTTTCTGGTTTTACATCTTTCATTCTTAGGGGTGCTTCCGCCCACTCTTGGGAAAAATCTAAAATATTATTCAAATACGGAAATACATATTCAAACGTACCACAGCCGTTGGAAAAGTCTAAAACTTTGCTTTCAAAAATTGCTATTCTTAAAAATCTAAAAACTGATGCAGAAACAAATGTGTATCATAAATTAATATTAATCATTGTTTGGACATATATTAAAAATATAACATTACATAGATAATCGTTAACGTAAATTTAACAATACATTTTAAGTGATGGTTAAGGACGTTTCAACATCTTTAGACTATCTTCGATTGATATCGCAATCTTCACATTCACCTCGATTAGACCTTTTGTTTCGTAACAGTGAAATGTACTCCACATGACAGTTAAATCTTCCTCTCTGTCTTCAGCTCAAACTTGTTGAATTGTATCGTCTTTTCGTTATCAATAGAGGGTGAACAATAATAGAGCTTAACAACTTTTCAATTGTCTTGGTACATATTCTCTAATATGGATTTTAGATCGACAAGACGGGTGATCTTTGTGAGTCTAAATTTAAGAGGGACTTTTTTTCGTTGAATTGGACAAATGCAAGATATAAATATTGAGACATTCTATGTGGGTTTATGCTAACAAGATGAGTGGAATCCATATTTATACAAGTATTAGATCATATGGACCTTAGAAACCCAATCTTGTCTCAGAGGATATTCTAGAGATGTGCTTTCATATACACCATATTTCGTTTAGTAAAATCAGGGTGTATACTAGTTCTGAATAAACCCCTGTCAGCATATTTTTATAGAAAATATGATGTGTCCGGAAATGCATTTTCAAATTCACCTGAACTGTTCACACAAAACCTGTTATGGAAACAAAACCTATTATGAAACACAAAAACAGAGAAAATTTAGAAAATTGAAATTTACTTTAAAATGTATGAAAATGTATACAGTTTACATCGCTAATTTCAATCCAACATTAGATACAAAACATGTGTCACCACCTAAATACATTATTAGATAAAAACTAAAATGAATCAAAACATGTGTCACCACCTAAATCTATATCTATGAGTGATTTCTCCTTTAACTTTTGTTTATTTGATTCTCTTTCAATCTTTCTCAACTTGGTGGATTCTTCCATCTTATCTAAAAAGTTATCTGGCCAAGTTTCAAATTCCTTTGTCGAATGAGCTGTCCACTCCGGCAATGTCTGTGGTATAAGGTGTAACACCCCGATAAAATAAGATAATTATTTAATTTAAGTTAATAATATATTTATTAATTTAATTAAATAATTGGAATATTTTTATTTGAATTATTATTATTGGATTATTATTATTATTATTATTGGAATAAAAGTTGGAATTAGAAAAGGTCCCATTTGGTAAAAGGGTTATTTTCACGTGAAAAGGAAAAGAGACAGAAAAGTGGAAAAGGAAAAAGAGCAAGAGAACAAGGGTTGAAGGAAGGAAAAGCTTGAAGCTCAGAGATTTGCCGGATTAACTCAGGTAAGGGGGGTTTATCATCGTTTAATGGGTATTATGGGATAACATGTAATGGGTAGTGATAAACCATTGATTTGAATCTAATTGGAATGATGCATGATGAAATTGTGAACTTTTGGATGAACGAAATTTGGATCATAATTGGAGAAATTCGTAGGAAATTAGATGTAATAATGTTAGAAATTGTGAAATCGAATAAGGTATGATTCGTGTTAGATGATATGAACGATTAATGTGAAAAATTGGATTGTGGAAGGTTGGAATTGGGAGATCTCGTAGCAGAGAAAACCATAGCAGATCTGGAAATCTGGTTTCTGGTCATACGCGTATGGCACTAGGCAATACGCGTATGAGATGGTCTAGTACGCGTATGGCACTAGGCAATACGCGTATGGATGAGGAAGATGATGTTTTGAACGTAGTTTGGTCTCTGTTGGTATGCGTATGGGGAAGTGATACGCGTAGCATACGCGTATGAGATGGTGTTACGCGTATGGGATTTGGTCAGGAGATGGGCCATACGCGTATGGGACTAGGCAATACGCGTATGGGCAGGATTGTGATTTTCCTGAGCTATTGTTGTGCAGTTTTTAGCTGTTCAGCTGAGTAACGTAATTCAGCTGATGTATGATATATTAGGGATCATTTCCCGTTGTTTTGAGTAGTATAGGTATTAGTAGAGTGTGCTAATACTGTGATTGTTCTTTGGCATGATCTGGTATGCTTATGTGATAAAATACTGATGATGTGTGATGGTATGCATGATCCTGTGAATGTATCAGTCATGTGTGCATTTGTGAATAGACTGTTTATGGCTTAGAGTGTGAGCATATGTCTATTCTTGAATTGTGGTTGATGATTTAGCATTGCTAGGTGATTAGCATGCATAGTGTGGCCTTTATGGTGGTAGCTAATTCCCATGGTGAGGAATTAGTGAGTTAGTCATTATGGACTGTTGTTGATGTTTGCATGCTAGGTGAATTAGCGTGCATAGCATGGCCCTTGGGGTGGTAGCTAATTCCCATGGTGAGGAATTAGTGAGTGAGTCACTAGGTCTCAAATGAGTGGGACTAGTGGGCTTGGTAGCCGTGCCTGGATTTGGACGGTGAGGTGAACTATATGTTCACAAATAGTCGGTACCGCATGCATGGAGTCTCATTGCATAATATGTGTATGGCGTATAATATGAATGGATGTATTCCAATATTATACGTGTGTTTGTGTTGATATTGAGTATGAGCATGAGTTGTATTGGTATTGAGTATGATATTGAATTGATGTGCCGTTACCGAATGTGTGATGTGATTAGGGTGATTAATGTGTTAAATTACTTAACATGACATGATATTTTATAATGCTTATTATATCGATTGAGGAACTCACCCTTACAACTATGTTTCAGGTAACGAGCAGTGATTGAGTAGAAGCTAGTCCTTGGAGTCTAGTGTAGTTCCTTAGTGGGTCATGCTCTGGTAGATGTAACATCGGGATGGGATGTTTTACTATGTTTTCATTTGGTTGTTGAACAACTTTACATGTGTCATACGGTGAACTGACTTGGGGTGTTTTGCTTTTTATCGCAATGTCGCGGATAGCAAGAGTCGCCACCGACTTTTCTTTTATCCAATAAGGAAAGGTGGAAAAGAACAGGAAAGACCTCAATAGATTTTGGGTTCGGGAGGTACATTATACAAAGGGAAGGTATTAGCACCCTTTGTATCCATGGTTATCCATGGGCTCTTAATTACTGGATCACTTATATTTTTGTCTGAAAAAGTGCTTGTGAACGGCTTAGAAAATATTTTGAAAAGAGAGTTTAACTTTGTAATGATTCTCGTATGAATGTATACAAAGTGGTTATCTCGTTTAGTTTTGAAAGTTGTTTGAAAATATAACTCGGTAATGATTCTAGTATGAATGTATACCAAGTGGTGATTTTCCAAAAGAGATTTTGAAAGGTGTGAGGTGTTGAAAATATTTTAGGTTATGATCCAGTAATTGAGAGTTATACCTTCCTAAGGTCGTTATGAACGTTTCCTATCCTTATGAGGGTAAAACTGTCCTTACTATTGAGAAGTAAGTAGTTTTATCCTTTGGATGTTTAAGGGTCATCGTAGGGTCATCGATAGGTCATTGAAGGCAACAGTTGTAAGGATACCTTAGCATTCGAAGGGACGATCATCATTTAACCGTAGGCTACACCGAAGGGTCATCGAGGGACAAAATCGTATTTTCGAAGGCAACATCCGAGGGACCATGATTTATTTTATGATGATTTAACCGAAGGGTCTTTGCTAAGTGTATCCCTACATTCGCGGGACATGACCGTAATACCGTAATATCATAAGGCAAAAGAGAGGTCCAAGATCACATATTTAAAGGCCGCATTTTAAAGTTAATTAGGTGATTATGATGAATCTCCACATTAAAATCAATACATTAAAAATAATACATTAAAATTAATACATTAAAATTAAAATTAATTATTAAAATTAACACATTAAAATTAATTAAGCAATTTAGGGTGAGCCTCCACAAGGGTATCCCACAAATAAAGTGGAAGACCTAACGGCGGTCTTTTTTTTCTGGGACATATGAACCTTTGCAAAATTCAACAAACGGGTTAGCATACCAAATCAGGGTGCAATCGAGGATTACACTGCAAAAGAAATCACAACAGTAATAGGATCAAATAAACAATGTCTGGCTATGATAAAACATGAATGAAAAGTCATAACAGAAAAGCTGGCTACTGTCAGGTTCGCGCCTGCCTCGCCTAGCGAAGGCCTAGCGAATACTCGCTACATGCTCGCTTAGCGATGTGCTAGCGAGCGGCTGCGGGTTTTGAATTTCAGAATAGTATGACTTCAACCTGCGGCATGGCTTATGGCATCCAACACATAATTACATGGTTCAGCATTCACAATATTCAGGCACACTTAAATTCACATGCAAAACCTCAAATATGGTTATGAATTCAATTATAATATCACATGCAAGTTACGAACATAAAGCGGTATCACATGCAAATTAAGAAAATAAAGCGATAATAGTGGTGCAAACCTGTTTGCAATGGAGTGGTAATGCTGAATTGGCGAGCCGGATTGAGTTGGACGGAGGTAGCTTTGCGGCCGCCGGCTTTTCCTTCAGGGTTTTCCGTCTGTGAGCGTTAGGGTTCTCTTGCTAGAGTTCTCCTCTCTCCTTTTTTCGTTCTCCTTTTTTATTACTGAAGTGCTGGTATTTATAATGCCCTTTTTCATGACCTAATGGGCTCAGAACGAAGCCCGAATTTTTTTGTTGTCTGTCAGCCTCGCTAGGCGAGCTGGTAGCGAACGTTTGCTTCGCTAGGCGAGCGTGTAGCGAACGTTCGCTAGGCGAGCGTGTAGCGAACGTAACGTTCGCTAGGCGAGCGTGTAGCGAACAGGCCAGTTTGGGCCATTTTCTGGATTGGGCCATTCGTGAGTTGGGCCTTTGTCCCTTTAAGATCAGTGCCATAAAATGAGTCGGAATGCCCCTGAAAAATGTCTTGAACTATTGATGGGCAAATTTTGGGGTATGACAACATGTAATGTATTACATGGTTTGAATGTTGTTAGTTTGTATCCGCTGCGTATTATGCAAATGTTTTATTTTGATTAAATAAATGAGCATGACAGGATATTTTGGAACATGGTGTGAAATGATTGTGTGACACCCTTAAGTGCATATCTACTCTGATTTATGTTTTGATGTTTTAATTAAATATTTGGGGTATTTTAGAAGGGTGTTACATTAGTGGTATCAGAGCATAGTCGGTCGAGTCGAGTCGTAATTATTCTATTTCCCATGTACGGGATAGGTGTTGTGTAACCCTATCAGTACTTATTGTTTTAGCTTGTTGGGTTTTCAGAATAGAGATGGCTGGAAGAGGTAGAGACGATGCTGCGATTGCTGAGGCTCTGGGTATGCTAGCTGGAGTACTTGGAGGGAATCCGAATGTTGTAGGAATGGGAGCTGCTCGTCAACTGAGTGAGTTCTAGAAGAACAATCCTCCAATGTTTAAGGGAGCATACGATCCAGATGGTGCTCAGAAGTGGTTGAAGGAGATCGAGAGGATCTTCCGAGTGACTGAGTGTGCCGAGAACCAGAAGGTCAGGTTCGGTACGCATATGCTGTCAGAAGAAGCAGATGATTGGTGGGTTGCTACCCGCACTGAATTGGAATCTGCTGGGAATGCTGGGATCACTTGGGCTGTGTTCAGAGAGAGATTCCTGAGGAAGTATTTTCCAGAGGATGTTAGAGGAAAGAAAGAGATAGAGTTCTTAGAATTGAAGCAGGGCAACCGGTCTGTTACTGAGTATGCTGCTAAGTTCACAGAGCTGTCGAAGTATTACACTCCCTATAACGAGGCTACTGGGGAATTTTCAAAGTGTGTGAAGTTTGAGAACGGGTTACGTCCCGAGATCAAGCAGGCTATTGGGTATCAGCGGATTAGAGTGTTTTCTGATTTGGTTGACTGTTGCAGGATTTTTGAACAGGATACCAAGGCCAGAGCAGAGAGCTATCAGCAGAGGGTTGATAGGAAAGGTAAGAATCAGAATGATCGTGGAAAACCGTATGCAGTTTGCAAAGGTTTTCAGAGACAGAGTGGGATGAAGAGGCCTAGTGGGGGAGACTCCAGTGCCCCTGCTAAGTGTTACAGATGTGGTCAGGCTGGACATCGTATCCATGAGTGTACCAGTAATGAGAAGAAGTGTTTTAAGTGTGGAAAAGGTGGTCATTTGGCTGCGGAGTGTCGGTTGAAGACTGTGACTTGTTTCAACTGTGGAGAGGTGGGTCATATCAGTCCACAGTGTCCTAAGCCGAAGAGAGAGAACCAGTCGGGAGGCAAGGTCTTTGCTTTATCGGGTTCTGAGACTTCTGCAGATGATCGTTTGATCCGAGGTACGTGTTATATTAATGGCTTTCCTCTTGTAGCTATTATTGACACAGGTGCGACTCATTCCTTTATATCTTTGGATTGTGCTGTGAAACTTAAGTTAGAGATATCGGAGATGCATGGAAGTATGGTGATTGATACTCCTGCGAAGGGTTCAGTAACTACTACTTCAGTTTGTTTAAATTGTCCTTTGAGTATTTTTGTTAGAGACTTTGGGATAGACCTAGTGTGTCTTCCACTAGTGCAGATTGATGTTATTCTGGGTATGAACTGGTTGGTGTTTAACCGAGTCTATATCAACTGTTTTGATAAGACTGTGATCTTTCCTGAGATTGAGGAAGGAAAGGATTTGTTTCTATCAGCAAGGCAGGTGAATGAGGCAGTAGCAGACGGGGCAGAGTTGTTTATGCTGTTAGCGACTTTGGAGGCTAAAGATAAACTGTTGATTTGCGATCTAGCTGTGGTGTGTGATTTTCCTGATGTGTTTCCGGAAGAAGTGAATGAATTACCGCCAGAGCGTGAGGTTGAGTTCTCGATTGATTTGGTACCTGGTACTAGGCCGATATCGATGGCTTCGTACCGTATGTCTGCTGTTGAGTTAACTGAATTGAAGAGTCAGCTGGAAGATCTGTTGGATAAGAAATTTATTCGTCCGAGTGTGTCACCGTGGGGTGCACCAGTGTTATTGGTTAAGAAGAAAGAAGGTACTATGAGGTTGTGTGTGGACTACAGGCAATTGAATAAAGTGACGATCAAGAATCGGTATCCTTTGCCGAGGATTGATGATTTGATGGATCAGTTGGTTGGTGCGAGTGTGTTCAGCAAAATAGATTTGAGATCGGGGTATCATCAGATACGTGTGAAAATTGAGGATATTCAGAAGACTGCTTTCAGAACAAGGTATGGACACTATGAGTATTCTGTAATGCCTTTTGGTGTGACTAATGCGCCTGGGGTATTTATGGAGTATATGAATAGGATTTTCCATCCGTACTTAGATCAGTTTGTTGTGGTGTTTATTGACGATATTTTGGTGTATTCGAAATCTGAAGAAGAGCATGCTGAACATTTGAGGGTGGTTTTAGGAGTTCTACGAGAAAAGAAGTTATTTGCTAAACTGTCTAAGTGTGAATTTTGGTTAGAAGAGGTTAGTTTTCTTGGTCATGTGATTTCAAGAGATGGTGTTGCTGTTGATCCTTCTAAGATAGAAGCGGTATCTAAGTGGGAAGCTCCGAAGTCAGTTTCTGAGATAAGGAGTTTTCTTGGACTTACAGGTTATTATAGGAAATTCATTGAGGGATTTTCTAAGTTGGCGTTACCGTTGACGATGTTGACTAGAAAGGGGCAAGCGTTTGTTTGGGACTCAAAATGTGAAGAAGGTTTCCAAGAGTTAAAGAGAAGGTTAACTACTGCTCCTATTTTGATATTACCGAGTTCGTCGGAGTCATTTGAGGTTTACTGTGATGCTTCATTGTTGGGTTTGGGTGGTGTATTGATGCAGAATAAGCAGGTTATAGCTTATGCTTCGAGACAGCTGAGGGTTCATGAGAGGAACTATCCGACGCACGATTTAGAGTTGGCAGCTGTGGTATTTGTTCTGAAGTTGTGGAGGCATTACTTGTATGGGTCAAGATTTGAGGTTTTCAGTGATCATAAAAGTTTAAAGTATTTGTTTGATCAAAAAGAGCTGAATATGAGACAGAGGAGATGGTTAGAGTTTCTGAAGGATTATGACTTTGGTTTGAACTACCATCCGGGTAAAGCAAACGTAGTGGCTGATGCATTGAGTCGGAAATCATTGCATATGTCTATGTTAATGGTTAAGGAATTGGATTTAATTGAGCAGTTTAGAGACTTGAGTTTGGTGTGTGAGAGTACTCACAATAGTGTTAAATTGGGAATGTTAAAGTTAACGAGTGGTATTCTGGATGAGATCAGAGAGGGTCAGAAATCCGATGTGCTTTTGGTTGATAAGTTGACTCTAGTGAATCAAGGTCAAGGTGGTGAATTCAGAGTTGATAAGAATGGTGTTTTGAAATTTGGTAATCGGGTGTGTATTCCGGATGTTACCGAACTTAAGAAGAGTATTCTTGAGGAAGGACATCGTAGTGGCCTGAGTATTCATCCTGGAGCTACGAAGATGTATCATGATTTGAAAAAGTTATTTTGGTGGCCGGGAATGAAAAGAGAAATTGCGAGTTTTGTTTATTCTTGTTTGACTTGTCAGAAGTCAAAGATTGAGCATCAGAAGCCGTCTGGGCTAATGCAACCGTTGGCTATTCCAAAGTGGAAGTGGGATAGTATCAGTATGGATTTTGTTTCTGGTTTACCGCGGACAATTAAGAATTTTGAAGCTATTTGGGTGATTGTTGATAGATTGACGAAATCGGCTCATTTCATTCCGATCAGAATGGATTATCCGTTAGAGAGATTAGCTGAGTTGTATATTGAGAAGATTGTAAGTTTGCATGGTATTCCGTCGAGTATTGTTTCGGACAGAGATCCTAGATTTACATCGAAGTTCTGGGAAGGTTTGCAGAGGGCTTTGGGAACTAAGCTGAGATTGAGTTCTGCATATCATCCGCAAACTGGTGGTCAGACTGAGAGGACGATTCAGTCAATAGAGGATCTTTTGAGGGCTTGTGTTTTGGAAAAAGGAGGTGCTTGGGATTGTTATTTACCTTTGATTGAGTTTACCTACAACAATAGTTTTCATTCGAGCATTGGTATGACACCGTTTGAAGCTTTGTATGGTAGGAGATGTCGGACACCTTTGTGTTGGTATGAGTCTGGTGAGAGTGCTGTGGTTGGACCGGAGATTGTTCAACAAACTACGGAAAAGATTAAGATGATTCAGGAGAAGATGAGGATTGCTCAGAGTCGTCAGAAGAGTTATCACGACAAGAGGAGGAAGTCACTTGAGTTTCAAGAGGGAGATCATGTGTTTCTTCGTGTTACTCCGATAACTGGGGTTGGTCGAGCTTTGAAGTCGAAGAAGTTGACACCTCGATTTATTGGTCCCTATCAGATTTTGGAGAGGATAGGGGAGGTAGCCTATCGTATCGCTTTACCGCCGTCACTTGCGAATTTGCATGAGGTTTTTCATGTGTCTCAGTTGAGGAAGTACATTCCTGATCCGTCGCATGTGGTCCAAGTAGATGATGTACAGGTGAGAGATAACCTGACTGTTGAAACATCACCTATGAGGATCGAGGATCGAGAGTTGAAGCAGTTGCGGGGTAAAGAGATTGCTTTGGTGAAGGTAGCTTGGGGAGGACCAGCAGGTGGCAATGTGACTTGGGAACTTGAGAGTCAGATGAAGGAGTCTTATCCTGAGTTGTTCGCTTGAGGTATGTTTTCGAGGACGAAAACTCTTTTAGTGGGGGAGAGTTGTAACACCCCGATAAAATAAGATAATTATTTAATTTAAGTTAATAATATATTTATTAATTTAATTAAATAATTGGAATATTTTTATTTGAATTATTATTATTGGATTATTATTATTATTATTATTGGAATAAAAGTTGGAATTAGAAAAGGTCCCATTTGGTAAAAGGGTTATTTTCACGTGAAAAGGAAAAGAGACAGAAAAGTTGAAAAGGAAAAAGAGCAAGAGAACAAGGGTTGAAGGAAGGAAAAGCTTGAAGCTCAGAGATTTGCCGGATTAACTCAGGTAAGGGGGGTTTATCATCGTTTAATGGGTATTATGGGATAACATGTAATGGGTAGTGATAAACCATTGATTTGAATCTAATTGGAATGATGCATGATGAAATTGTGAACTTTTGGATGAACGAAATTTGGATCATAATTGGAGAAATTCGTAGGAAATTAGATGTAATAATGTTAGAAATTGTGAAATCGAATAAGGTATGATTCGTGTTAGATGATATGAACGATTAATGTGAAAAATTGGATTGTGGAAGGTTGGAATTGGGAGATCTCGTAGCAGAGAAAACCATAGCAGATCTGGAAATCTGGTTTCTGGTCATACGCGTATGGCACTAGGCAATACGCGTATGAGATGGTCTAGTACGCGTATGGCACTAGGCAATACGCGTATGGATGAGGAAGATGATGTTTTGAACGTAGTTTGGTCTCTGTTGGTACGCGTATGGGGAAGTGATACGCGTAGCATACGCGTATGAGATGGTGTTACGCGTATGGGATTTGGTCAGGAGATGGGCCATACGCGTATGGGACTAGGCAATACGCGTATGGGCAGGATTGTGATTTTCCTGAGCTGTTGTTGTGCAGTTTTTAGCTGTTCAGCTGAGTAACGTAATTCAGCTGATGTATGATATATTAGGGATCATTTCCCGTTGTTTTGAGTAGTATAGGTATTAGTAGAGTGTGCTAATACTGTGATTGTTCTTTGGCATGATCTGGTATGCTTATGTGATAAAATACTGATGATGTGTGATGGTATGCATGATCCTGTGAATGTATCAGTCATGTGTGCATTTGTAAATAGACTGTTTATGGCTTAGAGTGTGAGCATATGTCTATTCTTGAATTGTGGTTGATGATTTAGCATTGCTAGGTGATTAGCATGCATAGTGTGGCCTTTATGGTGGTAGCTAATTCCCATGGTGAGGAATTAGTGAGTTAGTCATTATGGACTGTTGTTGATGTTTGCATGCTAGGTGAATTAGCGTGCATAGCATGTCCCTTGGGGTGGTAGCTAATTCCCATGGTGAGGAATTAGTGAGTGAGTCACTAGGTCTCAAATGAGTGGGACTAGTGGGCTTGGTAGCCGTGCCTGGATTTGGACGGTGAGGTGAACTATATGTTCACAAATAGTCGGTACCGCATGCATGGAGTCTCATTGCATAATATGTGTATGGCGTATAATATGAATGGATGTATTCCAATATTATACGTGTGTTTGTGTTGATATTGAGTATGAGCATGAGTTGTATTGGTATTGAGTATGATATTGAATTGATGTGCCGTTACCGAATGTGTGATGTGATTAGGGTGATTAATGTGTTAAATTACTTAACATGACATGATATTTTATAATGCTTATTATATCGATTGAGGAACTCACCCTTACAACTATGTTTCAGGTAACGAGCAGTGATTGAGTAGAAGCTAGTCCTTGTAGTCTAGTGTAGTTCCTTAGTGGGTCATGCTCTGGTAGATGTAACATCGGGATGGGATGTTTTACTATGTTTTCATTTGGTTGTTGAACAACTTTACATGTAATGTATTACATGGTTTGAATGTTGTTAGTTTGTATCCGCTGCGTATTATGCAAATGTTTTATTTTGATTAAATAAATGAGCATGACAGGATATTTTGGAACATGGTGTGAAATGATTGTGTGACACCCTTAAGTGCATATCTACTCTGATTTATGTTTTGATGTTTTAATTAAATATTTGGGGTATTTTAGAAGGGTGTTACATAAGGCATTGGTTTCAAATAAACTTGATCAAAATGTAGTGATTTTGAAAGCCATCCAATAAACACAATGCTTCCGGTTGGATTTTGAGGCGGGAAATTCTCAAGTCAAAAAAATGTTTTTGAGAAGTCGTATCTTGTCAAATAAATATACACCCTATTATATGCACTTGCTATAAGATGACCTATTTCAAAGAAGCACATCCATTTTTTCTCTGGTGCTAGATTGTTAACACAAGGAATAAGAGATTAAAGAATTGCAATGTTCTATTTTCCTGTATAGCATTGTGTATGATTCTTTATGCACCTTCAACTCTTTGATAGTTTGTCGGCAAATAAGTATGTGATTCTCCTCTTCTCTACCGAGCAAAGGTGAAACAACGTGATAATCGCAGTTACCGCCACCCTTAACATCTATAATTTATTCAATGTATTTATGCATAATAACCAACATCTCTTCAATGTACACTACTACAAATAATAAATTTTATGACGACACTTTCACCTCATTCAACAAAAAATCGAGGTATAATTCTTGGATGTGCCACGTTTTTTTAAAATACCATATATTCCCTCGGTTTAAGTAGATAACCGAGGGGTAAACTTATTCAGGTTACATGCATAGAATTCCATCAATTGTAATTATGTTTTTATTTCTTTAAAAGTGGTAAATTTCTTTTTATTTAAAATTAAATAATCTATTTCTTCGATTACACTACTAACCGAGGGGTTTGATATATTTAACTATAAAAGGATTTGTTCACTAAGTTATACCATAAACCTAACTCATCTACAACCATTCCAAACTCGTAAACGTCACTCGTTGGGATGGATTGCAAGATAATAAAATCTGTAAGTTTTCTTAATTAGTTAAGAAATCTATCAAGGTTGTGTGTTAATGGTCTTCCATACACGCATTGGAGAAACTAATTTTACTGTTCAACCTTGACCAAAATATTTATCTGTTCTTGCAATATATCTCATATAATATTGTTGTTGTTGTTGTTATTATTGTTGTTGTTGTTGTTGTTGTTGTTTACACCTCTTGCAAGGCGATTATTATATTTTGAAATAACTTCCCAATATTATTTGTCAAGGAAAATATTCTATAATTTATAGCTTTCCTTGACTGACAACCCTATAGATTCAAAAGCCTAAGTGGGTTGGGCCCTACTGCTAGGGAATCCTGATGGATCTTGGTGTATTAGACCGGTCAACCCTATATGGATCATGGTGGATTCTTGGGGATAAGTTAACCAGGTCGCTTAAGGTCAGAGGTATATTGACTTAGATTTTTTTTAACGGTCAGAGGTATATTAAAGTAAACTAATTTTTCAGAGGTTCTTATTTATCTGGACTTTTGATTCGGTCAGAGGTTTTAATTAACATAACTCGATCAGAGGTTTCTATTCACTTGATCGATTTGCCAGAGATTCTTATTTACTTAGACTTTTGATTTGGTCAGAGGTTTTAATTAATATAACTCAATCATAGATTTCTATCTACTTGACCGATTTGCCAGTGGTTCTTATTTACTTGGACTTTTGATTCGGTCAAACGTTTTAATTAACATAACCTAGTAAGAGGTTTCTTTTTTACTTGACCAATTTATTTAATTCGTGTGATATCTTGGTTTCTTTTGATCATAGTATCTGATGCCCTCTTACTGAAAATTCGAGTTCTTCGATAGGATATAGTATCTTCCAACAACCACCCTGCATAATTATAAGAGTTAGAAAAGGGGAGGTGCATCCCGCCCTCGTAAGGGAAAAGAGTGACACCCATTGTCTAAAGTAAGTTCTAAATGGGTTATTAGTTAGAAACGACAGAGAAATTAGCTCGCCTTATCCAACAATAAAGATAACTAATTTAAGCATACACTTGTATTTGTCCAGCCTCTTAGTTTTATCAGCGATATCACTTGATAAATTCATGATTTACATTAGCTTATATTTTGGCACTCCCGATGTGGTGTGACACATTTTGCCTATCCGGAGGCGACTTGTTTCTCTTTAACTTTGTGCTTGATGGCTTGGCTATTTTTTTCTCATTATAATTCATGTTGTTTCCAGTTGCCACTAGCAGTAGCAGTATCGTTGTAGTCACTGGTAGCAGTCACATGGATTGATCTTGAGGACCCTGTTAGTTTTACCGAGCCCCACAGTGGGCCCCAAATGTTGCTCATAAATGTCTTTGGATAATCAACTTGAAGAGGATCAGGTTAGACAACAAACTTAATGTGAATTCGGTGTTCGGGAGGTTTGTTTAGAAGAGAGGAATGATCGCCATTTTTGTGATCTTTTTGGTTGTCATGTGTATCAGTCCCCCTTTCTATTAATGATTGCCCCATATTTAAACAGTTATTATCCCTATGCTATGATTCCAAGAGACTCACACAATTACATTTAATGGACACAGGTAACAGTTTGATGGTCATTAGTAGAATAATAGTTACAACCGCTCATTATTGATGAAGGTCATAATGTTCCATGATTTATGGGAAGAATGATGTAATAGAAAAATCATAATTTCATAACCGGTGAATGAACCTTGACTATCCTTTCGTCGTTACTGATGGGTGACCACCCTGGCATATGCATCAATCAGTTCTAGTACCCATCTCAGATATCATGGTCTTTCCGATGTTCGGTTTAACCATTTTGGGTCTTACCCTGATCATAAGGATAAAATATGTGATGTGTACAAAATAATGTAACATATATATTTTTGTATGATCCTTCAAAGACCTGATGAATGAAATCCAGGATGTGTACAGGACCCCCATCCGACCTAATCAAAAAGTCGGGATGTATATAATCCCCCTAAGAACGAAGCCTGAAAGGGTGAAGTGTTTGAGAATTACCATCCCAGCCGCATAATATAAATTTGGGATGTACACCTTGGGTGTTATAATGACGACATGTTATTAGGTGCACCTTCTAGAATCCGAGATTAGTCCATCCTGGCTAAGTAAGCCATCCCACCATATCAAAATTCAAGATGTACAGTCATTCTCGATGATCCAACACTAAAGACCTTCCTGAGTTCTTTCTACCTCAATAGAGACCTGCGTGAATCAGTCTATATACAACCACGAACTTTCTTTCTTACCTTACATGTTCCCGCTTAAGGAATCATCGATTAAATGTTATTTCTTTCGGGCTATAAATTGCGTAGAACATATCTCATGAATCTCCACTCCATAATTGATATTTCCGTCAGTTAGACCATTGAACCATAATTGGGCTAGCCAAATCAGGGTTAATGCGAGTTAATATGTTTTTTTATTGGATGAATTTAACATGAAAAAAATAAATAGTTTAAAAACTTTAAAGTAACTAAAATAAAATACGAGTTAATATTTTGTAATAAGGTATTCTGTCCTATACTTAATATAAGATAATTCTTTTACTCTTAAATCAAAATGCATATAGATTCCATAATAATTATTCGAGATACCCAACTAATAGAGTTCACATGTTTAATTCATTATTTGAATAAATTATCACTAAGTTTAAATGTGTTGGGCCGAATTTAGTAAAATTAAAGAAACCAAATTGCTAGCAATAAAACTAATTTGCTTTCAGAATCAAAATAAATTTAATTCACAATAATGAAGTATCTGTAAAGATAAATTGAGTACGATTTAGCTTAAACGTTAACACCAAAAGGGTCCATAGCTCAGTGGTAGAGCATTTGACTGCAGATCAAGAGGTCACCGGTTCGAACCCGGTTGGGCCCTATAAATTATTTTTTAATTTCCAACTCTTGTATAAACACAAAATTATTTTTTAATTTCCAACTCTTGTATAAACACAAAATTATTTTTTAATTTCCAACTCTTGTATAAACACAAAATTATTTTTTAATTTCCAACTCTTGTATAAACACAAAATTATTTTTTAATTTCCAACTCTTGTATAAACACAAAATTATTTTTTAATTTCCAACTCTTGTATAAACACAAAAGAGATGTAGTTACTTCCTAATCTTTTTGTCCAATATTATATATAAACAAGCCAATTTCAATATAAATGTAACTGAAGAAATTTATTTATATATCTAAGTCACATAGTATTTGATAAACAATAACTAACACATAAAATTATACCTAAATTCTGTCTATAAATATGAGTTTATCATCTCCAAAAAAAGCCAAGCAAAACCCATAAGTCCAACTAAAGCCCAATTAGTCTTCAGCTATCATATTCCATACAACTTTGTGAATTTTTTTTCTTTATTAATCTTTCCAAAAGTCTCAAAATTTTAAAAGTGTCATTAAACATATTTCAAACATTTCATAAACTTATTGAATAAACACTCTATACAAATATCTTATTAAATCAAATTTAACATCATATATCATCATCAACAACATATCAACCCCAATTAAACACAAACTAATTTTTTCATCGAATTCAACCATGCACACTGGAATTCCGTCAAATATTCCGAGACAAATCAAACTTAAATAAATAATATCAACTGATTTAATCAGAGTAACGTCTAACTCGATCATTCTCATTGAATAATACTAACGAAATATTGAGAACATCATCACTATGAAGTTGCATGATGGTGAATAGGGACGGTCTATCAGGAGGCCTAAGGCAAATGATAAAATGTGACCTCTAAAATAATTAAAAGCACATAGGTCTTGCAGAAGGATTCGAACCAATGACCTTCTACACACTAAAATTGTGGCAGTTACTGCTAAGTTACATGCTAAATTTTACTCAATTACATAAACAAAGTTATATATTATCTATTTCATTATATTTCTATAAAGTTCAACACAAAATTGGGCCCCTAACTATTTGAGACACTGTGTTGTGGGTCTCCTTGCACATGCACATGGTCGGCCATGTTAGTGAATCACACATATCCATTTGCATTGGTTGACATATGACAATACTCAAAAGGGACAAGCCTTCTTGTATCACGATTGTTGAGAAGACCATTCAGTTGGTCCTTCAAATCACACAATGTAACATCAACATTGATTCTAAATAATTTGGTTTTTCCTTTGTTATAGTGAATTGCAACTAGGTTACAATTCATTTTGTGTAGGTATAGGAAGAGTGCATTGTTTTGTATTATGAACCTGGTTGACTAAGTAACTCTAAACATAAAATAAGCGGGGGGGGGGGGGGGGGGGGGGTGAATTGTCATATTCAAAAGTCATGAATAATTTCTAAAAACTTAAATTTTCAAAAATGTTTTTATTAAAAGATATAAATAAACAACAAGATAGCAGCAGAAAGGTAGAAAGAATATGAAGAAGAAGAGGAACACGCATCAAAAATAAAATAAATAGCACAAAATAAAGAGAGAATGGATAAAGAGGTTGCATCAAAGATTTATACATGTTCAACCTAATCACTTAGCCTACTCTTGTCTCTAATATGTTTCCCTTGAGATTCCACTAAAATCAAAATTTAGCTTTTACACGATCAACACAAACAACCTTCAACTACAAATTGAGCTTTTACGCATCATCAGTCCACAAGCCTTTTCAACAAGAAACATAGTTTTTGCACATGCTTAGCTCAATAACCTTCATCTCAAGCATTATTGTGGTTTAACTTGCAACATCAAATTCTTTACAAATATATTACACAAGAGAAATACACTCTTGAATAAAACAAATTAAGCACAACATCAATACAACACAACTCTCACAAGGACTTTTCTATCTTTCAATACTATGACAATTCTAGTGGAAAAAATAATTTCAGAATGAAAGAGAGTAGAAAAATATTATAGAGTTTTATGTACAGAAAGCTGATGTAAAATAAAAATGAGGAGAAGCCTCCTTTATATAGAAAAAATGTTTGACTCAAAAAAGAGGCAACCCTAATCCAAAATAAGAAATCCTAAAATAGTCGTATACTTTAATCTTTAGATGACTTTTTAATCAATTGAAAGGCATTTCTCATTGATTTAATCGATTAAACCAAGTCCTTAATCGATTAGGTAGTGAGTTAACTTTCCTAATTGATAAGAAACATTTCTTAATCGATTTCATACATTATTGGTGTTCTGTGCAGGAATAATAATTATTGATGCAACTCCACAATAAGGTGATACATGTTGCCTCGGTGCAGAGGTGTGGGTTGGATCTACAAGGTTATCCCTCTAAATCCCAAGTCAGTTATTGAATAATGGATATGGAGTGAATTATGAGTCAGAGCCATCATACATGTTTCAGTGCCAATAATGGTATTTATGAGGTGGTATGACTCGGGACTTCCGAATTTCGGGCCAAGATCACTTCAGATTTATTTTGAGAAGCTTAATGAAATCATAAGAAGTTTGAAAAGCATTGTGTGTGTACGTGCGTGCACGTGCATGTGTGTGTATGTGCATGCTCGCGTGTGCGTATGTGTGTGTGTGAGTGTGTGTGTGTGTGTGTGTGTGCGCGCGCGTGCGTGTTTACTTAATACCTTAAGAATTACTCTTGTATTTTTACAGTTTAAATTGATCAAACTTAGACTCCAAGCGCAAGACCATACAATATTTCACACCTTCTCACTTTTAGACTTAAACTTTCTCCACTTGATTCTCATTGATTAACACTTCAACTGAAACTTTGAATCATCTGACTGACGAGCCTTGATATATAATCTCTTGATTATATGCCATCATCAAGAATTAATAGACAATTGATATCAACTCCTTTGTTTACAATTGTCATAATGAACTCTTAAGAAGAGCTGTCAATACCAAAAGTCGTTTGACTTATGGAGTTATCATATTTAAAAGGTTTAATTTCAACTTTGGTCCCCCTATTTTACTTTTTTTTAAGGTTTTAGTCCCCCTATTTAAAAAACCATATTTTTGGTCATTTCTTAAACTCTTGTGTTGGATTTTAGTCCTAAAAAGGGACCAAAATCCAACCCGAAACTTAAAAAATGGACCAAAATCGCGATTTTTAAAATGGGGGGACCAAAACCCATAAAAAGACAAAATATATGGACAAAAATTGCAATTAAGTCTATTTAAAATATGCTTCACATTTGTCATCAATTGTCATCATCAAAACCATTTGACGGTTATACTCTTCCTCATTCTCTCCTTTTTTTTATTATGGCAACGCATCTCTTAGAGAGGTGGTAAAAATATAAAAAGATAGATAAAGATTTGAAGTGGTTAAACTCTTCCTTACAAATAAAGAGAGTATACTCCAATCTCTCTAAGAGTATACTTTCCCCCTTTGGCATTATCAAAAAAATGGATAAATAAACATCACAAGCACATATATCCCATATATCATTTTAAGAAAGGTAAGAAGAAGAAGGAGAAGAAACACTTGGCATATTAATCCATGGATGATTGATTTAAGATTCCTAGTTCAAATCTTATGAAAAATAATTTTATTTAAGAAGATGTTTTGTAAAAATATATGTCAACTAATTAGATGAGGACACAAACTCAATCATGCAATCCTCTTTTTCGACATAATCTATAATAAAATGGTGCTTAATCACAATGTATTTAGTGTGAGAGTGAAGTATTGGATTTTTAGGGAGATTTATGACGTCAGCGTTATCGCATTTTATCAAAATAGTTCTGAGATTAACTATGTAATCTCTTAACTGTTGTTTCTTCTAGATAACTTATGCACAACAACTACTCGTAGCGACATATTATACTTCAACTATGAATAACATAACACTTATTTGTTTCTTTCTATGCTAAGAGACAATCAGTTTTCAAAGAAAGTGGCACGTATTACCGATACTTTTTCGATCCAATCTGCAACCAACAAAATATGAATCAAAGTACCCAAATAAAATACAAGGTATCATAAACCTATAGCTGGTGTGTTGTTGAGATACCTTATAATGCAGTTAATTGTCATGAGGTGTGATTCTTTGGGGTTTGTTTGAAAACATGCACACAAATATACAACGAACATGATATCAGGATGTGATGCAGTAAGATAAAGGAGAAAGTCTATCATACCCCGATATTTGATTTACTTTAATAATTTTCCTTTTTCGTACTTGTCTAAACTCAATGACATACTCATTAGAGTTGAGATTGACTTTGCTTTATGCATGCCGAATCTCTTCAATAGTTTTTTGTGGTATTTTGCTTGATTGATGAAAGTGCATTTCTTTGATTGATGAATTTGTAATCCAAGAAAGTACCGAAACTCCCCCATCGTAGACATTTTAAACTCATTCTGCATCATATCAGAAAATCTTCGTACAAGATTAGGTAGTAGCCCCAAATATGATTGCAGTGCAATGTGATTCTTTGGGGGTTTGTCTGAAAATATGCACACAAACAGACTACAAACATGATATTAGGAAGAGATGCAATAAGTTAAAGGAGAAATCTTATCATACCTCGATATTTGTTTTGTTCTAGTGATTTTCCAACTTCATCCTTATCTAAACTTCACGACATACATATTGGAGTTGAGACTGACTTTTCTTTTTCCATGCCAAATATCTTCATTAGTTCTTTGTAGTATTTTGCTTGATTGGTGAAGGTTCCTTCCTTTGCTTGATGAATTTGTAAACCAAGAAAGTACCACAACTCCCTCATCATAGACATTTTAAACTGATTATGCATCATATCAAAACATTTCTCATACAAGAATTCTTTAGTAGCACCAAATATGACATCATTGACATAAATTTGCACAAGTAAATGGCATGCTAGATTTTCTTAATAAAGAGAGCTGTATCAACATTCCTTCTTAGAAAATTGTTTCCAAGAAGGAACTTGATCAACCGTTTGTACCAAGCCCAATGGGCTTGTTTCAAAATCTATAGTCTGTTTAAGCTTAAAGACATGATCAAGAAAAAAAGAATTTTAAAACCTGAGAGGTTGATCAATATACACTTTCTATTGAATGTAACAATTCAAGAAAGTACTATTTACATCCATTTGGAAGAGTTTAAAATTCAAAATGCATGAGAGGGCTAATAACATCCTTGTGAAATTTAATCTAACTACATGAGCATATGTTTCATAAAAATCTATGCCTTCTTGTTGTGTGTATCCTTTCACAATGATCTTGATTTAGTTCTTAAAACACTTCAATCTTCGTCAAGATTGTTGCAAAAAAATCATTTGGCTCCAATCACTATATTAAATGGAAGCTTAGGAACAAGTTTTTAAATATTGTTTCTCTTAAATTGATTTAAATCTCCTTACATAAAAATAGAGAAATATTTGTCAATGAGAGCTTCATTTACATCCTTTGACTCAATTTGTGAAACAAATTCCATAAGGTTACATACCTAGTTAAAGGAGTGTCAGGTTTTAACCCCCTTAGAAACATCTCCATTAACATTCTGAATCAGATGATCTTTTGTGGTCCCCCATTATTTATGAAGATATTGATGATCATTGTTTGATTAATCATTTATATGATCTTCTACTTGACTTTCATAGTTATTTTTAATCTTTCTTTTGATCTTTATCTTGATATTTATCACCTAAAGATGTTTTATCCAAGATACATGCACAATCAACCACATCAACTTCTACCGATTTGAGGTTAAATTCATCAAAGTTAATATCATTTGATTCTTATATATACATGGTTCTTTTATTGAAAATTCTAAAGGATTTACTAGAAGTAGAATATCCTAAAAATACACCTTCACCGCCTTTAGCATCAAAATTTCAAAGATTATCCTTCTCGTTATTAAGTACAAAATATTTGTATATGAAGACATATAAGCGAGAAATATTAGGCTTAATTGCTTTGTACAACTCACAAACTGTCTACTTTTAAATTGATCTTATCAAGACACGATTCATTACATAGCAAAAAATGCTTACTACATCAACCCAAAAGTGTTTAAGAAGATTAGCCTCATTGAGTATCATCCTCGCTAGCTCTTCAAGAGATTAATTTTTATGTTTCACTACCCCATTTTTGGGAGATTATGGAGTACAAGAAGTGCTCCATTCTCGTTAAAATAGTTCTTGAAATCCATATTTTGGAATTTACCACCATGATTTTTTCAGATCGATGCAATGCTTAACCTTTTTTTATTCTCGATAACATTGACAAAATTTTGAAAGGCAACAAACATGTCTCTTTTATGAGATAAAAAAATATTCATGTATAACAAGAGTAGTCATCCTCAACTACAATGATTCCCTCCAAAACTTATGGTTCTTGATGGGTCAAAAAGATCCATATGCAACAGTTGTAAAAACCTATTTATAAAAACACCATTTTTAGATTTAAATGATGCCTATACTAGTTTACCCTTTTGACACGCATCACATAACCCATGCTTTTCAAAACATAAGTTTGGCAAACCAATTACCATATCCTTTATGATCAATTTGTTTAGATGATCCATATGGATATGATCTACTCTCATATGCCATAGGCAAGATTCATCATCTTTACTCAAAAGATATACATCATTTGAAGGTATTTTATTTAGATTCATGGTGTAAACATTTTGACTTCTATTACTAGTAAAAAGAGTTTGATTTGACTTATATTTTATAACCTTGCATCCAAAAGAATCAAAAGTTATATTATTAAATTTGTCACATAATCGAATAATACTTAGCAAATTATGCTTTATGTCATTAACTAAAAGAACTTTCTCAGTTGTTGGATTTGAGAATACATGTGCAATGGTCCCCCTTATTTTTATCACCATAGGAGACAAATCCCACCTTTTTATGAGTAAAGGATGAGAAGAGATTTATATTCAGTCACATGCTTTGACAACCGCTATCAAAGTACCACTTAGTATTCGTTACCATAAAGCATTCATCATCATCTTCATGATTCGCCATAATACACATGTTTCCTTCTTCTCCATTTGAAGACTCCATGCCATTGTTCTTCTTGAGGTTTTCTAAATTTTCTTTTATTCTAAAATTGATTTTGAAGGAAATTCATATATATACATTTTGTGTGTTTTTGTGTGTGTTGCATCAATACCTTAAGACTTACTCATGTCCTTTGAATCATCTGACGAATGATACTTGAGATATAATTTCTTGATTAGATGTCGTCAATATGGATTATTGAAAAAATGATTTCAACTGCTTATTTGATAGTTGTCACTGAGAACTCTTGAAAAGAGCTATCAACATCGAAATCTATTTGAATTTTGGAATTATCATCTTTAAAAATAGTTTGATATTTGTCATCATCTAATCCAAATGACGGTTATATCTACGCAACACAAAGATGCACAAACCAAAACCAAAACCAACGTCAATTTATACAAGTTTATATACAATATTAATGTAGAATTTATCGGTGTGATCTAGATTGTATATAATAAAATTATGTGTTGAACAAGTTCAAATTCTCTCATCAAACACAAATTAAAGGTAATATTGGTTTTATATAATCTGAATGAAAATAGACATTTTTGTTAAAAAGTTTAAAATGATTTTTTTTTTAAAAAGCATTTAAGTTTTAAATTGGTTTATAACAAGTCTTTTTTTCATTATTTTATGTGCAATTAGAGTTTATCCAAATATAGTGCATTAGTTGTCGACATAACATTTCCGTTTTAGTTAAGCAATGTCTCAAATGATGTTGATAATTGTAAGTTAGGAAGTGTGACTCATCCATTAGAGGTGGCATTCTTAGGACCTCAAAAGTTACTATTATTATATTTTGATTAGTCAATCACGTGTCATTGAACTAGTTTGAAAATAATGCATCACATGGGCCCAGAAAAATAATATGCACAGTTTCTATTTAAATGTGTTTTTAATCTTCTTAAATATTTGACTTTACTATTTGTAAAAAAAATACTAGTATATTTTTTGTTTTTTTTAATCCATGATATTTACATTTTAGTTTTAGTCTTTATTATTTTATATTAACTATTCCAAAATTTATTTAAATCATTTTTTTTATTTTAAATTTATTATATTTTTTAAAAATAAAAAATACTATAATAATTATTCTTAAAGAAAAAGCTAAAACAAACTGTATATATATAACAGTATATAAACTTTATATTAGTATTTAAATTGATAGATATATTTAAAGAGAATACAGCTAAAAATAATGGGTGAACAATCAACGTCAAATCTCTGAAGATCAGTTTCTTCTAGAAATAGGGAAATGTTTAAATGCCAGCAGTATCAATTTAATGAACTTTAAGAAAGTTTGATGGTAATATTCCTTTTTTCTCCGTCAATTTTGCATGCTTTCTTGTTCGGTTAAAAATATCTCACAATTATTTGATAGTGAGACTGAAACTTAACAAAAGGAAGATAAAAAATGGTTTCATCAATGAATGACACGTGAGGTAGCTGTTTTGAGGTTTATATATTTTTAAGTTTTAAATTTATAATTAGGTTTACATATATTTTTATATCTTAATTTTATTATTCATTAGTCTACTATTTTAGAATTTAATTATTTGGTCAAAAAAAATTGTTTTAATTTTGATCTTATGTTAAATTTTGATTAAACAATGATGTGTTTTAACTCAAAAGGTGACGATTTATTTCCTCAATAATAAATTTAAAATTCATTATGAAATTTATTCTCGTATTATGCGTGATGATGTCATTGAAATGACTAGTATTGCAACAAGACTTAAGTAATAAGGAGTGAAAGTGGATACAAATTTTCTTATTCAATTCATTCTAAGTTCATTATTGTCTCATTACGAGTATTTCCAAATGAACTATAATACATTTAAAGACAAATGAGATATTCATAAATTGCATAAAATGTTGTTTCAAGATGAAACTCAAATTTAGAGTTGAGGAAATCACTTTATCCATCTACGGGATCATAAAGGAGTTAGATTTCTTTTTTTTTGGAAAGAAACATGGAAAGGGAAAAAGATCATTGAAGATTGTCGAGTCTTTTGGATCCACATCTCACTTTTCTAATATGATGCATTGACTCTGTTGGATCTTGTGTTAGGGGTCTACGGCAAAATATGAAGATGATTAAGATGAACATGACATTATAATAGTTGCACAAATAAATTTCAAAGCACGTGTGAACACACCAAGCTTTAGATAATTTCAAAGCATTATGAGCCAATACATACCTTCAACATTTAATTAATGTATCGTTTGTTGCAATGATCTACTAGCGGCCATACATGACTAAGCGCTTCTATTTCCTAAAGGTTGCGGGTTCAAACTTTTTGTATAAGAATACCTTTATGATTGAATCTAGTATATGCCTTTTTATGGTTTATATAAATTTAATCTTTATAATTTATATTACATAGCATCATAACATTGACACTAAACCTAGTTTAATGAATGGACATTCTAATCACTTATGAATAAATATTTGGGGACATATTTTCCAAGAAAGAACAAAAATATTAGTAAAAAATGAAATCCTTATAGATTACATTTTATTGATAAAATTGTATGTGTGAAATATAATATTGAAAAACAAACTATACACTACACAAAGAAATGAATCTCAAGAAGTGCTTAACTTCTTGAAATTATACACATTGTATTATGTGAGCATTCTACCTCCAAAATTAACTTCAAGATGGTGATTCTATGAGATCAATATCTATCATCTAGTAGAAGATTCTAGAATCCGTTAATATGAACAATCTAGATGAAGACCAAAGGTCAACAAATTCTAAAATAACTCATACAAAAGAGGGATACAAACATCAAATATACTACACACAAAAAATACTTTTACAATTTTATACCTCTCATTTCTGACAATCATTGATTTGGACGTCGTGTGCATGTACTCCCCCTCACCTCCAGTGATACCATTATGCTCTTTAGATTTAATACAAACATCAAATATGCTACACATAAATTCTAGATTTAATGACAATCATTGACTCTGACAATCAATGATACCATTATGCTTTTTAGATTTAATGAAAACATTTTTCATTAATATATTTATCTGAAGGTCATTGGAAGTAAGGTTATTATTTTAGATCTACATGTTGTTGATATATTGCTTGTAACTAATGACTTTGGTATATTACACAAGATTAAGAATTTTCTCTATAATAAATTTGAAATGAAGGAAATGAGTGGGGTAAGTTATTTGATTAGAATTGAGATATTATGTAATAAATCACATGGATTTTTAGGATTGTCTTAGAAAAGAAAATACATCAATTAAATTTCAGAGAGATTCAAAATGGAGAAATGTTCAACATCTCATATTTCAAATCAGAAAAAAAAGACAAATTTAGTCTCGTGCAATGTCTAAAGAATGAAATGGAACAAAAATATATGAAAAATATTCCTTATGCATATGTTTTTTTGGAGTTTGTTGTATGCCCAGACTTGTACAAGGTTGAATATTAATTTTGTAGTCAATATATTGGGTCGATATCAAAGTAGTCAAATGATGGATCGTTGAAAAGCTGCAAAGAAAGTATTAAGTTATTTGAAAGGAACAAAGTATCACACCTTCACTTATTGTAGATATGATTATCTCAAGGTGATTAGGAATTGTGATTCAAATTTTAGTGGCTGCGTAGATACAAGAAAGTCAATAATAAATTATGTGTACCTCTTGGTTGGAGGATAGATGTCACAAAAGTGTGTGAAGTAGTCTATCATTACTGCACAATCATGATTGTTGTATCTGTGTCATGATTTGAGGTCACAATTCAAGTCTATTAGTTATATAACTTTATTTTGAGAGATGGGCTAGTCGATAATATTGTCAAGCCATTGAAATTTTAATGTGATAGTTCTAAAGAAATTATCTTCTCTAAAAATTAAAAATAAGATGGATCATGAGAGAAGAATCCACATTAACTCACATAAAATCATACAAGAAAAATACATGTCTTATTCACCCAAAAACCTAAAGGTATATTAGGTATATGAGTTCTCTCACATATAAAATACTTAATTAACCTCCACATTTACAAAAAAAAAATATGGAACTTTTAACTCACATTTGTATCACAACAATCTTCCCCTCAAGTGGTTCCTTTCACTTATTTGCTTTCCCCTAAAGTGGAAGTTTTTTTCCACGCACATACACTTTTACCGTTGTTGACATGCTTACAATGTCAACAACACTTCAACAAGATATACCGCCTGATAACCACCTTGGTAAGTAGACTTTCGATACAAAAAGTCAGTCCTTTAGTTAAACTATCGACTCTGATATCACTAATGAATTATGAGGGGATCGTCCATACTATTCTAAGCAATGTGAGATTTATAACTTACACTTTTATCGCAAAAAATAATATTCTAAGGATTCTAAGCATATAGAATTGAAATACTTTGCCATTAAAGAAGAAGTTCATAAACACATAGTTTCAATAAAACATATTAACAACAATCTTATGATTCTTGACCCTTTGAAAAAAGAGTTATAACCTAAAGTGTTTAGTGGCCATGTAGAAAGTATAGGAATTATGAGTATGTTTGTTTCAGCTTTTAAAAAAAAATTCATTTTCGTAGTACTACATATTTTTGTTTAATAAATTTTACTAAAAATTTTTTAATGTAAATTTTAAATAAAAATTTAGTTTGAATAATTATTCTTATAAATATTAATTTAGGTATTTCATCATTTTATTATAACTATTTTTGGATATCAAAATTTCTAAAAATCACGTAATTTTGAAACTATTTTAAATAGTTTAAAAATCATTAATGAGATACAATTTTTTTAAAATTGTGATTTCAATTATGTTTTGATCTTCAATAATGTACGTATATATAATAAAATGTTAAAATTAATTTTTTAATTTATAAAAAACAAATTAAAAAAAGTTTTAATATTTTAAAATACGTTTGCATAAAAATCTTTTTTGAAATCTTTTTTTTTAAAGGCAAAACAAATAGGTACTATATCTACTAATGAATATATAATAATGATGTGTGATTTATGAACATGTTTGATGCTCTGAATTCATTGATCTAATATTTATGATTTGTTTTGTTTTCTAGTTATTGATAATGAAAATAAATTATGTTATTGATAATGATATTTTATTTGAACTCATTAAACACTTCTCAACTTAAAATCATATTGAAGAGAAATGACAATATAATTCAATACATAAAAACAAATATGTCAATTAAATTATATATAAAAGTCATGACTTTTATTGGTCTATATCCTTTAATATGATGAATGATGGAATCAATGCATGTAAGGTTCGCTAACACTATTAAAAAACAACTTTTAGCGTCAGACCAAAATTGACGCTAAAAAAAAATAGACACTAACAAAGATATAGTGTCGACTTAACGTCGGTGCCGGGTCTAAATTGAAACATTTGAAGTTAAAATTTAGTGTTCAATGAAAACACTCTTGACTAAGTTAGCCTCGGTCTTGTTGAGTCTACGTCAGCGTTATATCAAGGTCAATGTTAATGCAAAAAACCAACAAAAGTACGAAGCATCGGTGGGACTGACACTAAAGTTAAACTTCAAAAAGTCAACATAATCAGTAGCATCAACTAGACGACACTAAAGTCAAAATTTGAAATTCAACAAAAATTTGTTATCATCGACCATATCAATGCTAAAGTCAATCTTTCAAAGGTCGACAAATGAGTAGAATCGACTAAATCAGCGATAAAGTCAAGATTTAAAAGTCAACATAAAGTATGTAGCATCGACGTAACTAACACTAAGGTCAAGCTTTGGAAGTCAACAAGAAATATCTAGTATCGACCTTGCCAATGCTAAAGTCAATTTTGAAAGTCAATAAAAAGTATCTAGCATCATCTATGCTATAGTATGGTGACTAGAATAGATATGTCTAGTGGCGTGGTTAGATATCAGGGCCTCTACAATCCCTCATCAACTAATGACAATATGACAATCACCATCATTAGAATTCTTATTTCATAAACTTTAAATCATCTTATTCTTCACTCATGATAATATCATCCAAGATGTTCTTTTATGGAAAATTCCACATCTTTCATACCTCCTAAAATGCTATACTTTAAAAATTAATACCTAAAATACCTTACTTTTGCACTTTTTTTTTATTGATGTTTATTACTGAATGGGTGAAAGGTGTCTTCCCCTTTGGACCTTCGTCCATTTAGTTGTTCCAGGCATGACTAAACACAATTTGAGCGATGCCTATAATATAATTCTTCCATTTCGTTAAACACAGTTTGAGCGATGCCTATAACATGATATTTATTGTATTTTATTTTGACTTAATTCAACTTAATTGGATACTCTAGATTTATTTTTCTGCATATCGGTTGTATGGTCTAATTCATCGTAGTATACTTTACTATATTGTCAATTTTAAGTAAGCATCACCCAAACAAACTTAAAATTTACTGTTTGGCCTGGCTATGAAGATGTATCTTCGAATTCTGTTTAGTGTGAATATAAAGATGTATCTTCGGAATAATCTATAATAAAATAAACGTTTCAGAGAAGGATGCATGAGATGTATATTGAATTACTCTCTCTTTATCTATCTATCTATCTATATATATATATATATATATATATATATATATATATATATATATATATATATATATATATATATATATATATATATATATATATATATATATATATATATATATATATATATATATATATATATATATATATATATATATATATATATTCGAAATAAAATTTTGCAAAATATAGTGAATGTGACTCCGTTTTAATATTTAAAAGAAATAAATATTTGAAATATAATAAACAATTTTAAATTTTTACATAGTGCTAGAGTGAGATTAGTACTTCGCTAAATATTTTCTCAACTAATCTTTGACCCAATACATGGCCAAAACACAAGTGATAAATGGCTAGTTATAAGATGTGTATATATTTAAGTGCTTCATTTTTAAATTAAAAAAATTAAATAATTCAGTATGGGCATTTTGAAAACTCCAAACGAGACACATTTCCAAAGGAGGAAATGAAAAACAAAAAACATAATTGGAAATTAAACAAATTTATTCGAAATTTAATTTTGCAAAACGAACTATAAACTTTTTATGATTAATAACTTTTCATGAAACTATTTTAATGCTTTAAAAAAAAATCAACTTTAGTAAAAAATAAAAGAAAAAATCGACAACATCGTCCAACTGTTTCGATTGATTAGCATATAAGGACCACATTGTCCACTACCATCACTTCCATTGATCCTAATTTTCTAATAATTTGTTTTGTTATTTAGCCTCTCAATTATCTTAAAACTTTTGCTTTGCTTCTCTTGTTTAAGTTGTTTTAATTCCCCGCATTATAATGCGTGACTAAAGCAAAAGGCTAACTATAATTGTGTTTAACGAAATTATTTAATTAAATACTTAGTATATATTGACGAATTTACTAAATATTATATAGTGTTTATTCAAAGATAACTAAGACTATTGTTTAAATGAAATAAAAAAAAAAGACAAAATTAGAGTTTTTTACTCAAATACCTCATATTTTTAATTTTTTTTTCAAAATAACTCAATTTTCAAAAAATATTTCAATCTACCACAGTTTAAAAATAAAAAAAATACTTAAGGCATAGGCGCCAGATCAATTGGCGTCTACCCTTATTTTTTAAGAGGGGGCACCAATTAAATTGGCTACAGCACATGGTACAACCAATCCAATTAGCGTCCATGTACACTAATTGAGAGGAGACACCAATTGGCCTGACGCCTCAGTGTAATGTGCATTGTTTTTATAAATAGAGGTGTTGTGTGATTCATTTTTCCACATCTCATTTTGTCATATTGCAAACATGTTTGATGTTCGTTGCCGTTATGGAAAATTGATTTATTTGAGAGACAAACCTCCGATGTTGATGCTCTTCTGGAACATCTGTAGTTTCGATCAACTGAAGATGGAGCTGGTTCGTTGGTTAGATGGAAAAATACCAGAAGGGGAAAAAATAAGAAGTATTGAGAGACTCGATAATATATTTGGTTGGGTGCGAGTAAAAACTGATAAGGATGCTAGGGAAATGATGTTTGGACGAGATAACATCAGTTTGATTGTTGTAATCAGTTAGAAATGTTCTGTTTTAAATGTGGTTATGTTGTAGTAATGTTTGCTGTTAACCTTGTTGTAACAAAAAGATAATGATATATAAAAATCCAAGGTTACAAAAATTGAAAGGAGGTACTAAATTATGATGCAGATGTTGCTCCTAGATTGAGACATTTGTTCTTATTATGTCCGGGTTGACGATATATACTACATAATCTTATCATTTTATCAGTTGTATCTATTTCTGTTCTAATACGCGTGTTGTTTGACCATTCTTTTTTCTTTCTTCGCATCTCATCGTTGTGCCAAACTATGTCACCTTCATATGGAGATCAATATTCCTTCATTGGTAGCACTGAGAAGTTTTTGTTATACACATTCGTGACGGTAATGGTCTTGTAAACATCAGATAAATGGCTATAAGTGTCCTGACGAGTATGTGCGAGTATGCCGCAATGACATGGGAGCAAGGAAATGGAAGGCCAGGAACTTTCCGCAGTCACACCAACTTCTGTTTAGTTTGACATCATAGGATAAATTTGGCCTCCCTTCATTGTGGTCCATTATTTCCTGTACACTGAAATTTTGCCTATGACAGTCAAAGACTGTAACCGCGTGTGCGCTAACTTTGATATTTTCCTCTTTCATCACTTTCATATAACATTCACTAAATATTTGACCCGACATTAACACTGCACTTCATCTTTCACCTCTGGTTGCGAATGTAGATGCCAACCTAAAATAGGTTGTTCTGACCAATGCAGTTATTGGTAGATTTCTAATACCTTTGAATACGTCGTTCATGCATTCCACAAGGTTTGTTGTCATGTGTCCCCATCGACAACCTCTGTCAAATTCCCCTGTCCACTTCTTTACTGGTATGTTATCCACCAAAGATTCCGAAGCTTCAGATTCAGAGTCGTCCCATGTTTCCATGAGTCTATTCTTCTTCGTTTTGAAGGAGTTCTTCTTGAAACTTTCCTTTTTGGAGTTCTTCTTCTTGAGCTTTGGACATTCAATTTTGTAGTGTCCAGGTTCTTTGCATTCTTAGCAGGTAACTTCCTTGTTGGGTCTTCTTCTGGAGGTTGAATCTGGACGATCTCCCTTCTGTCTGGGCCTTCTGAAGTTGTTATTTCTTTTTCTCCATAACTGTTTGATTTTTCTGGAAAGAAGATATAACTCCTATTCATCATCAGAATCTTCATTCACAGAGTCATCTTCGTCTTCTTCTTCAGCTTGAAAGACTTTGTTCCTTTTTGGCTTTCTTCTTTCTGATTTCGACTTTAGAGCTACTGATTTGTTCTTCTTTTGAGGTTCATCTTCCTCTAGCTCTATCTCATGACTCCTGAGGGAGCTGATAAGTTCTTTAAGGCTTATGTTGTTCAGATCTTTGGATAACTTTAGAGCGGTAACCATAAGTCTCCATTTTTTTAGGAAGACTTCTGATTATCTTCTTGACATGATCTGCTGTAGTATATCCTTTGTCCAAAACCTTGAGTCCAACAACTAAGGTTTGGATCCTTGAGAACATTACTTCCACAACTTCATCATCTTCCATTCTGAAGGCTTCATACTTTTGGATTAAGACCAAAGCCTTAGTCTCTTTAACTTGATTATTGCCTTCGTGAGTCATTTTCAAGGAATCAAAGATTTCTTTAGTTGCTTCCCTGTTGGTGATCTTCTCGGACTCATTGTAGGAGATTGCGCTCAACACAATAGTTTTAGGTTTATGGTGATTCTTGAAATCATGCTTCTGATCATCACTCATTTTGCTTCTTGGGATAGCGATACCAACAACAGAAATGGGTGGTTCATAGCCATTTGTGACAATGTCGTATAGATCAACGTCGTAGCCTAGGAAGAAGCTTTCAATTCTGTCCTTCCAGTAGTCAAATTTTTCTCCATCAAAAACCGGAGGTTTAGCGTTGTAGCTATCTCTTTCATTTGTTAGCTATGATATTTTTCTCACGCTGGATCTCTCTACACTATTAAGTGTTTGATTCAAAAATCAATAGCAGAGCCAAAACTCTGATATTAATTGAAGGTAGAGAAAAACAAGAAATGGGGGTTTGAATTGTTTTCACAATAATAAAAAACTTTTGCAACACCACACACATGAAAGTAAATGCTAATAACACAAAAAATTTATCCTGGTTTGCTTGAAAATCAAAGCTACTCCAGTCCACCCGCCCAAGGTGATTTCGCCTTTAGTAAGGACTTAATCCAATAATCTCAATAGATTACAAAAACGTCTAAGAATTCAACAATCTCTTAGCCCTCTCAAGTCTATAGACTTCAACAAGTCACCTAAGGAAAATCAACAACTTTAAAGAATTACAGGTGTTTGCTTTAGTGCTTCTTGGTAAGCAGTATGCACACAATTGAGAACATGGATCAATCATCACACTATGAGCAATAATTCTTGTGTGATTACTGAGTTTACAATGAAAGTATTTTGAGTGTATAGATCGAAGTGTATTAAATAATTCTTTTGTTTTGTTTCTCCATATTCAGCATGATGATGATGAGGCCTTTATATAGTGCTTTGAGATGATACCGTTGGAGGGAAATTGATGGAGATTTTTCTTGTCCATTATGAGACTTAATTACATTAACTTTCTTGTCCTTTCCATAGCAGTCTTGGAGCATAATCCATAATTTTCTTATATATATTTGTACCATACTTATAATACTTCTTAATTACGTTTCTGATTTTGATGAGTCGGATGAGCGTGAATCAGAGTGAGTGGAGTCAGAGTCTTTGATCAAAAGCTTATAGTCTTCAGATATTCTCTTAACTAGTCTTCATATAGTTGTTTGTTGAATGGACTTCAGATAGATGTTTGTCTTCAGATATTTTCTTGATTGATCTTCAGATAGAGTGTCTTCTGATGTTGTCTTGCAAAGTCATCAGGTGTAGAGTCTTCAGATATCAGATATGAACTTCAATGTCAGATTCTGTATGTGATTCTTCAGAAGTGTTTTTGTTCAGAGCCAGATATGATTTCTTTATTGCTGGATCAACTTTTCTGGACTACGTTAGATGCTAGATATTATGTTCCTCAGATTAATTTTTCCTTAGAAACCTGCACACTTAGAGAAAATTATTAGGGTACCAAATTGTTTCATTCTTTGTTATCATAAAAACTTAGAGATATATTGCAGAATCAAAATCTTGTTCTAACAATCTCTCCCTTTTTGATGATGACAAAAACTTAGACTTTTTATGAAACAATGGTACTTCACAAGGATACATATTTAATTGAATCAGAGTCAGATATAGTAAGACTCCCCCCTGAGATTGGCAATCTCCCCCTAAGTCTGATACTTAGAATTTTTTAGAGTTATTTGTATCAGAAAGGGTTTTTAGGGTATAAAGTTTCTTACCATAACTTCTTAGGTTATTTGACTTGTTTCTTAAATATTGATTCAGTGTTCGTTGTTCAGATATATCATGTAAAACACTTAGATTACGCAATTGAATTTTAATATTAGAATGTAAGAAGTGCATTATGATAATTAGATATATTATTTCATCAGAAAGGTTTTTATTCATTTCTCACCCTTTTTGTCAAACTCAAAAAGTTAACAACAAAATTAAAATTTAAGAGAAAAACACAGAAGGCAAACAAAACTTCATTGATAAATCAGAGAGATATAAGGAAGATAAGCATAAAAGAAGGAGGCCTCAGAGGCAAAAAATCTTAGAAAAAAATACAAGTAAATAATCCTAGAGTGCCTAAGGGTTTGGAGGAGGTGGCATCCTCTGAAGTAGCTAAGAAAGCATGCTCTGGATGTTGGAGTTAACTTGATCTTGTTTCCCGAGTCTGAATCTCACCAATTGCTGTTATTTCTAAAGCTCTTCTAGAGTCTTGAGAACCAGAGGAGCTAGATCAGATGTTGATGACTCACTTTGAGTCAGAGCAACCTCTGATGTCTTCACATCTTCTTCTGCAACAATGTGAGCAGCTTCTTCAACGTTAGCTCTTGCTTTAGCTTCAGCTTCAACAGGAGCAACTCTCTCCTTAAATTCTATTTTGGCCCTTTCCCCAGCTTCCTTCCTGGCCCGTTCCTCAACTTCATGCATCAGACGCGCCTCTAGTCTTTCCTCAGCACCTCTGATATAGTCATTTCTGTCTTGTTCAGAGATTCCCTTGAGCTTGAAGACCTCAAATGTCATCCACCTGAGGAATTCATTCTAGTGAGTCCTTACTTCAGAAGGATTGTCACTTAGCATGGAATTTTCAGATAGCTTCCAGAGTCTCGCAACAATGCTTTATGAGAACTTGACAAAATTCTCATCTAGGATTAGAAAGGTTAGGTCAGTTTCAGAGGTTTGAAGGATAGATTCAGAGGGATTGTGGATGGGTTCAGAGGGTTCAGATATTGGTTCAGAAGGAGGTGGATGAGTTTTAGAGGGTTCTAAAATGGGTGCAGAAGGAGGTGGTATGGGTTCAGAGGCTTCTGGGATAGACTTAGTCTATTCAGATTCCGCTGTAGCTTAAAGTTGCACAAGAGTGGGGGAGGTTGGGCCAGGGACGTCTGAATGTTCACAGTTTAAGGTTAGGTCATAATATGGAGGAGATTAGGGAGTAGATGAGAGAGGTGATATGGGTTCATTGAATAAGATCGCCTCAGATACAGGGATTGTTGTAGTTGTGAGATTAAATTTTTGTAGTGGGGATGAGGAAGTGTTTGGTTCAGAAATGTGGGTTTCTTAAAGAATGGGGATGAAGATGGTTGGTTCAGAAGGAGAGATTATTGGTAGCCAGTCCAAAGTGAATCCAGAGATGTCAGTTCCCTGGGCTGCCAGATCTTGATGGTAGTGAGTGATTACCTCTGGGGGATAAATCTTGTAGAAGAGATACATCCCATGGGATATCTCCCTATGATCCTTCAGAGCTTACCAGGAGGTGTCTAAAGTGTTTTTGACTCCAACCTTATCAATAATCCCCATGCTCTTCAAATTCTTTGCATTCAAAGGCTTGCCCATATCCACCGTAACATCTTCCATCATGTTAATAGAGATGAGGTGGTCCACCATCCCACTCTCTATCAGGACATCAGAAATTAACCTCCCTAGAGGGATGTAATTTTTGGGCTTCATATTGTTCCTGGTATCTCTAACAGAGTCCCTCAGATATTTGAAGAGGAGGGAAGGAAGATTCAACTTCAACCCTTTGTGCAGACAGTACATAATACACTTCTGATCTGTATTAATGGAGTCAAAGGAGTTGGACGTTGGACGATGGTGGATAGTTCCCAGAATGATCTTTAACCAAACTATCAGATCCTAGTGAAGTTATTTGTTCTTTGAAGTTTTCCCTTTTGGGCTCTGATTGAAGATTGCAGGAATAATTTTCTTGGACATATACTATTTCCTAGGGTTGATGTTGTATATTCTTCTTCTTCCTACAATTTCCATGTCTAGAAGCTTTGCAATAGACTTCTCTGTGATTACCATCTTGACCCCCAGGACCTAAGATACGATGCAATGGTCATTGCAATCAGTGAACCTCAAGAATTCCTTTACCAGGAATGTGTAAATTGGACCATAGAGCCGTTTGAAGTAGTTTCCCTAACCTTGATTCTCCAATTCTTCAGTTAGGTCAATTCCATTTCTTTTGAGGTTGTCAAAATCAACCAAGAGTTCATATAACACTTCTAGCTTTTCAAACGGAGTGGCAAGATTGATGTGAGGGGGGAGATCAAGAACATGAGGTTCTTGGTATGAAGTTGTTGAAGACGTATCAGTTAGGGTTGTAACTTGTTGTGGAGCTTCAACTTGTTGTTCAACAGTGTTCATTTCCTAAGAGTATTCAAAGACCTATTGTTGTTGAGGATTCATGTTGCAGATGATGAAGGAGATAAAGTTGCTTTAAAGATGAAGGTGCAAGAAGGTTGAAGTTGTAGAGAGAATGAAGGCAGAGGGTTTGTGTACGTCGTGAGAGTGAAAAGTGTGAAAGTGGGAAATATGGTAAAAATCTATACACATTCATAACACATGCAGAACAACAATGTTAAATGAAACGTAATGATAATTTCTAAAATATGAGTTGACAAGCGTGGGAAGAATTAACTGCAGCTAATGATGATTGTCTAATCTCAAAAATATGCACACTGATCGAGGAGATCTCAACAATTTGGCTCTTAAGTTATGAGCTAGACAATTGTCTATAAGGTCCAAGGCCACACATTTGATAGACCATGTGTTGATGTTTCTAAAGTCAAGAATACCAAAAGGTTTTTGATTTAGAAGGTTTCTAATCCAGATAACATCTAACTTGTAGAAGTATTTGAACCAGAACCAGATACACAACATATGTTTAAGTCAGAGTCTATTTTAACATTAAAGGAGAGACACAAGTTCAGATTCATTATGGGCAATCTTCTTTAAATGTTTCAGAATGAAAATAAATCTATATTCAGCTAAGGCTTTTGTGAAGATGTCAACCCATTGATGGTCTGTATCTATGAATTTTAAAATTATTATCCCTTTCTGAACATAGTCTCTGATAAAATGATGTTTAATTTCTATGTGCTTCGCTCTGGAATGTAATATTGAATTCTTACTTAGACATATAACAACAATATTGTCACAAAAGATAGGGATGTTACTCTCATAGATCTGAAAGTCCTCAAGCTGATTCTTCATCCAGAGCATCTGAGTGCTGTATAGTGAAGCTGAAATGTATTCTGCTTCTGCAGTTGATAGTGCAATGGTTAATTGTCTTTTGCTAGCCCATGCGATGAGGTTTCCTCCCAGAAGCTGATAGTTCCCATATGTGCTTTTGTGTTCCAATCTGTCTCCAGCGTAATCTGCATCACAGTATACAGAAAGCGTATACTCTGATATTTTCTTATACATCAGACCAAGGTTAGGTGTTCCTTTCAGATACCTCAGGATTCTCTTAACAATTGTTAAGTGAGATTCCCTTGGATCTGACTGAAATCTAGCATAGAGACATACGTTGAATAATATGGCTGGACGCGTAGCAGTTAGGTAGAGAAGAGAACCTATCATGCCACGATAGAGTTTCTGACAAACCTTTTGACTTACCTCTTCTTTCTCCATAATGCAAGTAAGATGTGTAGCGGGAAATTCATGATCATTAAGCTATTGACAAGCTAGAGATCAATTAACAAGAGTCGCCACCGCGCTTTTATTATTTCCAAGGGAAAAAGGAAAAGTACGAACAAAACCCAAATAGTAAGAAGTTTTCAAATAAAAACTAATAAAAATCAGAGATCACAGATAAGGGGGTTGGTTACACAGAGGGAAGGTGTTAGCACCCAAAGTGTTCTAGGTACTCATAGGGAGCCCTTTTTGTGTGCATATATATTTTGTACAAAGTGATGTTTACAAACAAGTAGAATGGGGGGATGAGAAAAGAATTCATTAATTATATTTTTGTGTTTGACAAGACCTTCGGACTTGTGCCTACGTACCAACATAAAAATGAGGGATCAAAACCTCGTAGTTCGTGCTATAAATTTCAAAATGGATGCATTGATTTTAATAAAAAATTTAAGTTTGGAAGACACAAAGGCCTAAAATGATTTGAATGAGTTAGTTATTTTTGGCTTTTTGAAAGTTTAAGTCAAGTATTATTAAGTTCATTTACAAGTTTGATTTAAGAAAATAAGTTTGAAAATGCAATGACATAACGCCAAAGTTTCTATCTTTTTGCAAAAGTGGTCAAAGTTTAGACCAAAAAGAGTTCACACAAAGAAGGTTTTGAAAATGGAGGGAGAGATTTTGAAATTAAATAAATGGGGAGAAGATGGAAAGACTACCCTATACACAAAATTTAAAAGTTTAGAGTTGAAAAGATTTGACCAAATGGGTAGCAATCCAATAGACAAAATGTCAATAGAAACCTAGAATTCCCTTGGACTTTTAGAATCAAGCAACACACAAATGTACAATTATATTATCTTGAAGAGCAAAGGCATCAAATAAAGATGGCCTCATCCAAGCTTATCCATTCCATGATCTTCTTCAGAAATAGCCCATGTAACAAATGAATTCCACAGGTTTAAAATGACAACTTCATAATGATCATGTTGCAGATGAACTAAGAGAGATCTTGAATGATGTATCAGATGAAATTCAAATTGCAAGCACTTGGTTCTTCACAAATTGGCATTGGCCAGGTCCTTTAGCTTAGGGAGGTTGCCTAGATTCTAAGTCCATTTGTCCAAGATCAAGCCAACAGTCCACTCAAAAGTTTTTTTAGGGTTTTTGTTGTTATTATGTACATTAATGGTCAAAGACCACACAAACAATCAAAGTATATACAAAAAAAATATATCACACAATATGGTCCAAAATGGACAAAGTGAAAATTGCATTAACATAAACAATTAGAATGATATGTATAATGACAAATGAAATAAAGTGCTAAAAGTAAATTGCATTAAAGTAAAAGCTTGAAATTTAAAGTTAATAGTTAGTAAGTTAGAGGTTAGTTTTTTTTTGCTTTTCATTTCAAGACATTCTTTGGAGAACACTCAACCTACTTATCACAAGCATGGATCCTTGAACCAAAACATCTTCCAAAGGAAGGAAAGAAGGCCAAGTTTCCACACAACACCATGAAAGGGGGGAGACTTACAATCTCACTAACTAGAATGCTTATGCCTTTTGTGTCACAAATTTAGCGCTATGTTAAGCAATCGTAATTGGACTTATGTAGAAGTCACAACTATTTGAGATCGGACAATAGACTTTTGGTGTTAATGCATGTTAGAGACATAGTATAATGGACTATGCTCATGAAACATACCACACACAAAAAATATGCAAAATATGTGGCCTAATCTCATCCATACTCATATCAATTTTTCAATCAACTAGCACTAGGACTTTGAGATGTCATAGGCCAAATGGAAATGAATGAATGAAGAAGGGGAATTAGATGAAGAGGAAAGGGGATGAATGAGATCACGAATTGGTCAAAGGAGGATTTTTACCAAATTAATATCTATCATTCATTTTGGGAGATGGAATGTACATTCCATCAATCCCCTAAATCCAATGATATTAACTTGACAAAGTCAAATCAACCTTGACCAAGGCCCAACAACAAACAATCAAACTCAATTAAGTCAATACAAATGGTCAACACAATTAAAATGACATTTATTCAATTAAAAATAATAAAATAGTGCATTAAATTCAAATATGTTTTGTCCAAATCCTAAAATCACGTCAAAACACAAAATAAATGGCCATGAGATTTATCATAGGTCAAACAAGGTCAAAGGACCTTGGAGAAATTTTTTCATAATTTTTGGACATTTAAAAATATTTTTAAACAATTAAAAACAAATTCAAAATCAATTAATTCATGAAAAATATTAATAATGATCCAAACAATAATTTTAATTTAGAATATGAAAGAGAAAAATATTTGAAATGTTTTGGTGAAAGTCCCATATTTTTTGGATCAATATTAAATTTAATATGAATTATTGAAGAAACTACAATTAAAACAAAATTTCAGAAATTCAAAAATACGTGGACCATCAGATCTCCCTCATTAATTGAGGTGGCAGATCTGATGATCCAAAACGCGCGTTCCACATGTTCTTTAGTCAACCGCGTGGCACAAATGGTATTTACAAAGGATGGTCAAGATTAGAACTTGGAGGATGGATCCTATGGTTTAGATGCAAGACACCTCATCGCCGGAGCTAGAGCTCCGGTCATCTTCTCCGGTGGCACTCATCGGACTGGTCAAGATGAGCCATCACCAAAAAAAAGAAACAAGGACATGATCTTGAAGAAAAAATGGCACTGAGCTCGAATCTGACCTCCAATTACTCCAATTCCAAATATATTAAGAGATATGTGGAATTGAAATCTGAGGTACATGAACTGAGTTGCTTCGATTTGACCTCAAAGCAACTCAATCTTCTTGCCTTCATTGGTAGGACTTCAGACAACCAAAGAATCAATGGAATTGAGCAATAAATTGAGAGAATCGAAGAGTTTAAAATTTCTGCAAATTACCTTCAATGGAGGTCTGAACTTGATGGATCTTGATCTATCTTGTGCTTAGACTCACTTCAATTGCTTACAGGAGAGGAATGGAAATTAGAAGCAATGGATTCCTAGAGAATTGAATTCCAAAACATTGGAGATTCAAGGTCAAATTCAAATGAATTTATCAGGTTTATCCTATGAGAGTGAAGGGTTTTCAATGGGGGATCAAAGCTGGCGCAATGTTGTTTTGATTTATGAGAAAATGGAGCTTCATTTATAGAGGAATCAAGTGATATTTGCACACTCACTTCCACTTTCCAAATTTGGTAAAATGATGATGCCATGCTGCATGGGCGTGCATAGGCCCATGAAATGATAGTTTGAAGGTCCAAATTGAAGAACATATGCTTTGAAGATTGATTGGATTGCAAGGCACATGTGCATTGTTGCTTGAAGTTGGATCCATGCCAAATGATATCAGCCTATTTAAGCCATGCGCAACCTATGCATTTCAAGTACAAAATCAATGAGTTTGAGCTTTTTGGAAAGGTGAGATCAAGAGGAACCAATTTGATGTTGAACACTTTTTAATTTGGAGCTTGGAACTTGGAGAACTTTGAGGTGGAAGTTTGGAAAAATTTGACATATCAAAATTTTTCTAAGTGTCAAGCCATATGTCTCAATATTCCACCTTGCTTAACTTTTTATAGGAGCTTCAAATGAGAAAGGTGTATTCATAAAAGTTGTATCTATCTCAAAGACCTTAAAAATCGTCACCAATTTCATGTCATTTGGATTTGAAATGATAGAGTTATGCATTTTTGAAGTTTGAAAAAATCACTTGATCAATGGTATAGGTCAAAAGTGACCTATAACGTAGCCTCATATCACATGCTCAAAAAAGTTGAATTAGCTCCCACTCTAAACATAAAATTTGAAGTAGACACATTGAATTTGATTTTTCAACTTGGAAATATTTCATCTCATAAAAATTGAGCAAGGTATGGCCTTGGGAAGTTGACTTTCAACTTAGAGTTTAGACAAAATGACCTATAATGTTTCAACATAGAAAATGATTTTCCAAGCAAAAATGGCTCTAGGTATCAACATGAAAGTTGTTTATAATGTCATTTACAATAAGTTTTCTCTTGGAATCATTTTCATATGGTGAAAATTATAGGAGATAAGGTCTAGGGAGACCCAAATTTGATGAGATGAATTCATCTGGCCAATCACCACCAACCAACTTGCTAATTTCCAATTCTATTGACTTTCTTGGCTCATGGTAGATCATATATGAATAAGATGATGAAATTTTAAGTGTCCCTTGAGAAATTTGATCAATTGGTGAGATAGCTTGTTGGAGAAGTTACTCAAGATACCCAATCAAACTAGGGTTTCCAAGGCAAATCACCCTCAAACTCTTGAAGCAAACTTGATCAATATAACATGTAAGAATTAATGGGACTCATATATTATGCTTATAAACATTCTTGAATCAATTATTGGTTGTGCTATTTGTTCATGAGGGTCTGAAACCCTAGATGTGATCAATGAATCAATGAGATCATGCCCTACCTACAAAGGAGTTAGATAGATGCAAAAGACATATTTTTGGTATTTTGGTTACTATAATGATAATATACAAGTATGATATAATCACAAAGTGCTTGGTGATCTCTCCCAAAACAAACCCAATGAAGGAGGGGTAAGGAGGATGCCCATATATGATCCCAATGCTAATGCTTATGATGGAAATGCATGAGGGATCTTAGGGTCAAAATTGGGGTCTTACAGGATGCATGAGAGTCTTGGCTGGTTTGCTTTCTAACATGTCAAATTTCTCTAGAATGTCTTTTATGTATTTGCTTTAGTATACATACATGGCTTCTGATGTTTGGTTAATTTGAATCCCCAGAAAGAACTTTAGTTCTTGCATCAGACTCATTTCAAATTCTGCCTGGATTAGCTCAGAAAATTCTTGGCAAACAAAGGGGTTAGCAGAACCAAATATTATGTCATCAATGTATATCTGACAGATCATAAGATCGTTTATGATGTTTTTATAGAAGAGAGTGAAGTCCACTTTTCCTCTAATAAAATCATTTTCCAGAAGAAATGAACTAAGTCTTTCATACCAAGCTCTGGGAGCTTGTTTCAGACCATAAAGAGATTTTTTCAGTTTAAAAATATGTTCTAGACATTTTGAGTTTTCAAAACCAGGAGGTTGATGGATATACACCTCTTCAAAAATATACCCATTCAGAAACACACTTTTGGCATCCATCTGATATAATTTGATGGAATAATTTACAGCAAAAGATACAAGAAGATAAATAGATTCTAACCCGGTGACTGGAGCAAAGGTTTCATTGTAGTCAATACCTTCCTATTGACTATAACCTTGTGCCACCAATCGTGCTTTGTTTCTGACCACTTCACCCTTTTCATTTAGATTGTTTCTGTAAACCCATTTGGTTCCAATCACATGGGTTCCATTGGGTCGTGGTACAAGATCCCAGACATCATTCTTGGAAAATTGATCAAGTTCTTCTTTCATTGCCAAAATCCATTCTTTGTCTTGAAAAGCTTATTCACAGGATGTTGGCTCTATCAGAGATACTAGTCCCAAAAGTGTTTCTTCAAAAAATTTGAATGCTGATCTTGTTCTGACAGGTTAATGTTTGTTTCCCAGAATCAGTTCTTCAGAAACATTTTGTCTATTTCTTGATCTTTTTTGATTGATTGTGACTTCAGGTGCTTCTGACGTTTATTTTTCTGCTTCTTTAGATTCTTTGGTCTTTTCGTCAGAACCTGCAAGTGTTATCTCCAAATCTGCAAAATTCGCAACTAGCTTTGACCTTTCAGAGTCAAGCTTATCATCAAATAATGGCATGTATTGATTCTTCCACAATTTGTGTTTCTGTATCTATACTTTATATCCTTTAGAATATTCTGAGTATCCCAACATAATACACTTTTGTGCCTTAGAGTCAAACTTGTTCAAATTATCTTTAGTATTCCGAATAAAACAAGAACATCGAAAAGGATGAAAATAAGAAATGTTGGGTTTTCTTCCCTTGCACAGTTCATAAGGAGTCTTTTCCAGAATAAGAAATGTTGGAGTTTTCTTCCCTTGTGTCTTAAGAATTTTACCCACGTCCAATGACTATAATCATCAACAATGACAAGTCCATACTTCTTACCATTGACTGATGCTGTCTTAACAGATCCAAACAGGTTAATGTGTAAAAGTTCCAGAGGCTTAGAGGTAGAAACATCAGTTTTGTTTTTGAAAGTTGTTTTAGAAAATTTTCCTTTCTTACATGCTTCACAAAGAGCATCTGAAGAAAACTTCAACTTAGGTAGGGCTATGACTAACTCAAGTTTATTTAGCTGATAAATCCTCCCAATCTAATGTGACCCAAGCATCCATGCCACGCCCATTTCTCTTCATCTACATATATTAAACATTTTACATTTTGATCTTTTAAATCTGAAAGCTTTATTTTGTAAATGTTGTTCTTCCTCTTTCTAGTGAAAAGGACTGTGCCATTTTTCTGATGAACAACTTTGCACATTTTTTGATTAAAGATTATATCATAATCGTTATCACTTAATTGACTTATGGATAATAAGTTATGCATTAATCCTTCAACATAAAGAACATCAGAAATAGAGGGAAGAGATCCATTACCAACTGTACCAGATCCTCTGATCCTTCCTTTCTGATTTCCTCCAAAGTCTATGAAGCCAACATCTTTAAGTTCCAGGTTTTGAAACATATGCTTTCTTCCGGTCATGTGTCGCGAGCATCCAGAGTGTAGGAACCATGATTGGTGTTTTAACTCTGCTACACAGGATATTTGCAACATACACTATTTTATCTTTTGGTACCCAAAATATTTTGGGTCCTTTAGGATTAGTTCTCCCAGAATTTCTGAAAACTTTGGGTTTGCTAGCATTATTAAATTTCTGTGTTTGTGAAGGTGTGTAATGATAAGAAAAAGGAGATTTACGTTTGTTTTCTACAGAAGGTTTTGGATCATCTTCATCAGAGTCATATCCAATTCCTCTTTTCTTATTATGACTAACACCATAGATTGTAGAAGCCATTTTTCTTCTTTCAAATCCATTGTTTAGAAATTTCCGAAAAGCCTTTTCATATTTGTATATAATGGTGTCAGAAGTAGGTGGAGCTTTAGAAAGAGTTTCTTCAAGTTTTGAACATTTTTTGGTCGAAAATTCATTTTCTTTTTCACGGATAAAATTATTTTCTTTAAGTTCAGAAACTTTTCTCTCAAGCTTATCACACTATTAAACAATATCTTTATGAACCTTTTTCAGGTTCTTGAATTTTTGTCGAAGCTTCTGATACAAGCTCAATGATTCTAATAAACAGGCTTCCAGATCAGAATGAGAAAAGTCAGAGAATACCTCTTCAGAGTCATACTCTCTTTCAGTAGAACTTCCAGAGGTAGTGGCCATGAATGCAACGTTTGCTTGCTCCTCTTCAGAATCAGATTCCGAAGCTTCAAATTCAGAGTCGTCCCATGTTTCCATGAGTCCCTTCTTATTTGTTTTAAATGAGTTTTTCTTGAAACTTTCCTTTCTAGAGATGTCCTTCTCGAGCTTTGGACATTCATTTCTGTAGTATCCAGGTCCTTTGCATTCGTAGCAGGTAGCTTCCTTGTTGGGTTTGCCTCTGGAGGTTGAATATGGACGACCTCCCTTCTATCCGGGACTTCTGAAGTTGTTATTTCTTTTTCTCCAGAGCTGTTTGATTTTTCTGGAAAGAAGAGATAACTCCTCTTCATCGTCAGAACCTTCATTCTTAGAGTCATCTTCGTCTTCTTCTTCAGCTTGAAAGGCTTTATTCCTTTCTGGATTTCTTCTTTCTGATATGGACTTTAGAGCTTCTGATTTTTCTTCTTCCGAGGTTCATCTTCCTTTAACTTTATCTCATGACTCTTGAGGGAGTTGATAAGTTCTTCAAGGCTTATGTTGTTCAGATCTTTAGATAACTTCATAGCGATAACCATATGTCTCCTTTTTTTAGGAAGACTTCTGATTATCTTCTTGACATGATCTACTGTAGTATATCCTTTGTCCAGAACCCTGAGTCCATCAACTAAGGTTTGGAACCTTGAGAACATTACTTCCACAACTTCATTATCTTCCATTCTGAAGGCTTCATACTTTTAGATTAAGGCCAGAGTCTTAGTCTCTTTAACTCGATTATTGCTTTCATGAGTCATTTTCAAGGATACAAAATTTCTTTAGCTGTTTCCCTGTTGGTGATCTTCTCGTACTCATTGTAGGAGATTGCGTTCAACATAATAGTTCTAGTTTTATGGTGATTCTTTAAATCATGCTTCTAATCATCACTCATTTTGCTTCTTGGAATAGCGATACCAACAACAGAAATGGGTGGTCCATAGCCATTTGTGACAATGTCACATAGATCAACGTCATAGCCTAGGAAGAAGCTTTCAATTCTGTCCTTCCAATAGTCAAAATTTTCTCTATCAAAAACCAGAGGTTTAGCGTTGTAGCTATCTCTTTCATTTGTGTTAGCCATCATGTTTTTCTCACGCTGGATCTCTCTATACTATTAAGTGTTTGATTCAAAAATCAATAACAGATCCGAAGCTCTGATATTAATTGAAGGTAGAGAAAAACAAGAAATGGGGGTTTCAATTGTTTTCACAATAATAAAAAACTTTTACAACACCACACTGACGAAAGTAAATTCTAACAACACAAGAAATTTATCGATATTCGTTTGAAAATCAAAACTACTCCAGTCCACCCGGCCAAGGTGATTTCTCCTTTAATAAGGACTTAATCCAATAATCTCAATAGATTATAAAAACGTTTAAGAATTCAACAATATCTTAGCCCTCTCAAGTCTACAGACTTCAACAAGTCACTTGAGGAAAATCAATAACTTTAAAGAATTACAGGTGTTTGCTTTAGTGCTTCTTGGTAAGCAGTATGAACACAATTGAGAACACGGATCAATGGTCATACTATGAGCAATAACTCTTGTGTGATTACTGAGTTTACAATGAAAGTATTTTGAGTGTATAGATCGAAGTGTATTATAGAATTCTTTTGTTTTGTTTCTCCGTATTCAACATGATGATGATAAGGCCTTCATATAGTGGCTTGAGATGATTCTGTTGGAGGGAAATTGATAGATATTTTTCTTGTCCATTATGAGAATTAATTACATTAACTTTCTTGTCCTTTCCATAGCAGTCTTGGAGCATAGTCCATAATTTCCTTATAGAGATTTGTAACATACTTAGAATACTTCTTAATTACATTTCTGATTTTGATGAGTTGGATGAGCGTGAATCAAAGTAAGTGGAGTCAGAGTCTTTGAGCAGAAGCTTGTAGTCTTCGGATATTCTCTTAACTAGTCTTCAGATAGTTACTTGTTGAATGAACTTCAGATAGATGTTTGTCTTTAGATATTTGCTTGACTGATCTTCAGATATAATGTCTTCTGATGTTGTCTTGCAGAGTCATCAAGTGTAGAGTCTTCAGATATCAGATATGAACTTCAATGTCAAATTCTATATGTGATTCTTCAGAAGTGTTTTTGTTCTGAGCCAGGTATGATTTCTTCATTGCTGGACCAGCTTTTCTGGACTGTGTTAGATGCTAGATATTATGTTCCTCAAATTCTATTTTCCTTAGAAACATGCACACTTAGAGAAACTTGTTAGGGTACCAAATTGTTTCATTCTTTGTTATCATCAAAACATAGAGATATATTGCAGAACCAAAATCTTGTTCTAACACGAGCCATTATCAGTAATGATCTTAATTGAAACACCATATCGACAAATAATCTGATTCATGATAAATCTGACCATAACCTGCTTGGTCACATTAGCATAACATGTTTCTTCAACCCATTTGGTGAAGTGATTAATAGCTACTAGGATGAAACGACGTCCATTCGAAGGTTTGGGTTCAGTCTTACCAATCATATCAATTCCCCACACAGAAAAAGGCCATGGGGATGAAATAACATTGAGAAGTGTCGGAGGCACATGAATCTTATCCGCATAAATTTGACATTTATGACATTTCTTTACATATTTACAACAATCAGATTCCATTTTCATCCAATAGTAACCTGCCCTTAACATCTTTTTAGCCATTGCATGTTCATTGGCGTGAGTACCAAAGGATCCTTCATGAACTTCTTGCATTAACATGTCTGCTTCGTGTCTATCCACGCATCTGAGCAAGACCATGTCAAAGTTTCTCTTGTATAACACATCTTTATTTAGAAATAAATCTCCATCCAGTCTTCTCAAAGTCTTCTTATCTTTGCCGGATGCCCCAAGCGGGTACTCCCTGACTTTGGAGGAAACATTTAATATCATAATACCAAGGCTTATCATCTGTGACTTCTTCTGCTGCCAACACATGAGCAGGTCTATCAAGGTGCATAATTGTGATACTGGGCGCGTCATTCCAATGATTTACTTTGTACATAGAAGACAGAGTAGCCAGAGCATCCTCCATCTGATTCTCTTCATGAGGTATATGATGAAATTCTATTTTATTGAATAAAGTTGATAACCTCCTTGCATAATCTTTGTAAGGAATCAAGCCAGGATGACGAGTCTCCCACTCTCCTTTAATTTGATTGACCACCAAGGCAAAATCTCTGTACACATCAAGGATTTTAATTCTCAAATCAATGCCTTCTTCAAGACCCATGATACAAGCTTCATATTCCACCATATTATTCGTACAATCAAACATCGATCTTGCAGAAAAAGGGATATGAGAACCCTTAGGAGTAATAATGATCTCCCCAATTCCATTACCATAAACATTGACAACTCCATCAAACACTAAACCCCATCAGGATCCAGGATCTGGTCCTTCTCTAGGCAATAGTTCATCGCAATCTTTAGCTTTTAAGTACATAACATCTTCATTAGGGAAGTCAAACCTGATGGATTGATAATCATCGAATGACTGGTGAGCCAAATGATCTGCAAGAATGCTTCTTTTAATCGCTTTATGAGTACAATACTCAATATCATATTCAGACAATAGCATCTGCCGACGAGCTATCTTCCCAGTCAAAGCAAACTTTTCAAAGATATACTTGATTGCATCCATTTTGGATATCAACCAAGTGGTATGATTGATCATATATTGGCATAAACGTTTGGTAGCCCAGGCTAAACTAAGACAAGTTTTTTCAAGCATGGAATACCGAGACTCACAGTCTGTAAAGTTATTACTCAGATTGTAGATGGCATGCTCCTTTCTACCAATTTTGTCTTGTTGTCCAAGCACACAACCCATGGATTCTTCTAACACAGTCAAGTACATAATAAAAGGTCTTCCATCCACTGGAGGTGACAAGATAGAAGGTTCAAGAAGATACTCCTTAATGCTGTCAAAAGCTTTTTGGAAGTCTTCTGTCCAAACACAACCTTGATCTTTATGGATAAGCTTGAAGATTGGCCCACACCTGGCAGTTATGTGAGATATGAATCTGGATATGTAATTCAGACGTTCGAGGAACCCTCTAACTTGCTTTTCGGTCTTTGGCGCATGCATTTCTTGAATAGTTCTGACTTTATCATGGTCTAGTTCAATACCTTTCTGGCTGACAATGAAACCCAACAACTTTCCTGAACGAACACTAAAAGTACAATTGTTAGGATTCAACCGAAGTTCAAACTTTCTCAACCGCTAAAATAACTTCAACAAATACTCAACATGATCTTCTTCAGTCTTTGACTTAACAATCATATCATCAATATAGACTTCTATCTCTTGTGCATCATGTCATGGAAATGAGTAGTCATGTCTATTTGTTATGTTGCACTAGCATTCTTTAAACCGAAAGGCATCACTCTATAGCATAATGTTCCCCAAGGTGTAATAAATGTTGTCTTTTCCATGTCTTCGGGTGCCATCTTGATCTGATTATAATCGGAGAATCCATCCATAAAGGAGAAAAGATTGAACTTAGTTGTATTATCTACCAACATGTCAATGTGCAGCAAAGGAAAATCATCTTTTGAACTAGCTCTGTTCAAGTCTCTATTATCAACACACATCTGAACTTTACCATCTTTATTTGGAACATGCACAATGTTAGCCACCCACAGAGGATACTCAGCGGTTCCTTCTTCTTGGGTAAACCATTCCATACTTTCTAGAACCATCGGATGAGCTACCTTCTTTTAATCTTCCCTCACGGACACCTTCTTCTAATCTCAATCCCATATTCACCATTTCAATAAAGTTACTTGGCGCACTTGCTACCATTCGTTCATAATAGAATAAAATCAACATCTTCAAAAATAACTTTGTCATTTCCTTTTCTTCCAATGGAGGATTAACCTGTGGAGCAATCTCGCGCCACCTCTCCGTGTATTCCTTGAAGGCTTCCTTTTCCTTGCGGGACATAGCACGAAGTTTATCCCTGTCCGGCGGCATGTCAACATTGTATTTGTACTAGAGAACAAAAGCCTCACCTAGGTCATTGAACATTCAGATCTGAGTATTGTCGAGCCCCATATGCCATTTCAGAGCAGCCCCAATCAAACTGTCTTTAAAGTAGTGGATCAACAATTGATGATTGTCAGTCTAAGTCGACATCTTACGAGCGTACATCACCAGATGACTTAGAGGACATGAGTTGCCTTTGTACTTTTCCAAATATGAAACCTTGAACTTGTGCGGAATCTTCACATTAGGAACTAAACACCAATCATGAGCATTCTTCCCAAATAGATCTTTACCCCTCAAATCCGGATCTCTTTATGCATAGCCTGAAAATGATCTTGGAAATCGTCCATTCTCTCATAAATACCAACAGTCTCACTTTGGTCAGCGTGAAAAACAAGTTCTTCAACATAAGGAACAACACAAACCACGGTAGGTGGTACTTATATCATAGGTTGAGCCACTGAAACTTCAGGTTGGTACCCCTTAGGCACAAAGTTGGGAGGCATGCCCCAAGGGAAACCAGAAGGCATGTGGTGCTATGAAGCATTGATGGGAGGCACTGAGATTGGAGAAGAGACAATCTCGAATATCATTGTCCTCTAAAGCAGAGTCGGAGGAGGAGTAGGTGGAAGGATGATTCTGAGCATCCGCTAAAGCTTCCATCATAGCAGTAAGCATCTCATATCTGTCCCTTAAAGTTGTCACCTCTTCACGGATTTCAGGATTCTCTTGCTCTAGGCGGTCCATATTTTAAAACTAATTAGCTCGAGTATTGTATCGGTGAGACAGGTTGTCTGAATGAAGACCAAGAAAGAAACAAGATCCTTGGCGAACTTGCTCAAAGCAAGAGCAAGATGTAACATCATGCATGATGTGCAAGTGCAAAGGTGAATTATTCTTATTTTCCAAGGAACTTTAAGACATAAGTTGCAAATATCGTAATGGAAATAATGCATTTTGATGTACTGAAAATTTTATTTTATTAATAATATAAATGATTATAATCAGAAATACGATTTCAACGATCATAAGCAGGAAGAAACTAGATCTATGGAATCATGTCCGATGATGATCCAACTCCAAGCTGACATTTCCTGCAAAGTCTTTTGATCTCTCTTTTGTAGCTGCTCTTCATAGAACCATTCTCTATCACGAGATGGTCTGCAATGCCTTTCCAAACGCCGGAAGTAGGAAGACGAGTAGATGATGAACTGTTAGAGGAAAATAAATACTCTTGCCCTCTAAATCTCTTTAGAGCACGTTGCACGAGTAATTCTATCTAGTCGTCCTTTTCCTTTAGCTGCTTCTGCAATTCTACTTTCTCAAGGTGTAAGGTGTGAAATTTGTCCTCCCAATCATCTCTCTATTTCTTCATCCTATCCAAAGCCTCTTGCAACTCCTCTATACCTTTAATAGTTGGAGATTTGACCATTACAAAGGACACATGTCTTTCATAAACGTATGGCATCGTGAATTCTTTTGCTCTCTTCTTCACCCAACTAATGTAAGGCTCCAAAGCTACATAATTCTTCAATCCAAGCTCACTTTTTCCCTTCTTATGAACATTATGGCATGCATGCACTATCCTAGATTTTAACCCTTGAATGTCTTTCCCTTCTTGAAAAAATAAACCTTCTAACAAAGTGTTATTAGGTTTGTCCTTCATAATGAACCCAAGTTGATGTCTTGCCAAAACCGGGTTATAGATGATTCCTCCTTATGTACCAAGAAGAGGCACATTAGAGAACTCCCCACAACTATCAATAATCTTGACGTCATCGTAAACAAAAGAGTCCCAAGTAATGTCATTATTGGTGAGAGACATAAGTATTTGAGACCATCGTAAACAGAAGAGTACAAGGTAATGTCATTATTGGTGCGAAATAAACAACTTGTATAGTAAAGGCACACATCAGACAATTGTTCCACCCCCTTTAGAAGTCCTATGATGAATGACACTACGCCAAAAACTGGAATAGACAGCGCACCTTAGAGGGCGCTTTATTACAAAAGCGCACTCTAAAGTGAAGCGAAAAAATAAGGAGCGAACAACTGGAATAGACAGCGCACTTTAGAGGGCACTTTTGTAATAAAGCGCCCTCTAAGGTGAAGCGAAAAAATAAGGAGGAGATAGAGGGACAACAATATAGGGCGCTTTTTAGAAAGCGCCCTCTAAGGTTACCCTTAGAGGGCACTTTTAAAAAAGCGCTCTATAAGTCCATGTGCATTTCCAGTTTATAAAGCGCTTTTGGAAATCCTTAGAGAGCGCTTTCATAAGCGCCCTCTTAGGCCCCTTTTAGAGGGCGTTTTTTTTCCACAAGCGCCCTCTAAGGTCCCCTTTAGTAAACATTAAAATTATAACATACTTCACGTTTTGTTATTTCACTCTCTGTTATTTTCGTTCTTTTTCACGTTAGGGTTCTCACTGCTACGATTTTCGCTACTTCTAAGGCGTTCTCCTTCCACCTCTGTTAGATCTACAACGTTTCCTCCTTCTATTAATTCGTTGTTAGCTGTTCGATTTTGACACCATAGGTATTTTTCTAATCTTCATATTACTTGGTTTCTCTTCTGACGTTCGCTATTGTTCATTTTTGGTTTCATTTTTCTTGGTTCATACATTTATTGAGTATTCTCAACAATAATTATTGTGTTGCAATGCTAGCAATGGAGACTAGGCATTATGGGTTAAATTTCAGCAACTGTTCCATTTGTTTCTCGATGTAGAAAAAGGAGGCAGCAATATCTAAAACACCTTCTACCAATCAAAGGTACACTATGCAGCTTATGAGTGTATTTATTCTAGCATACATAGCGTAGCTAGTAACTTAAGAAGTTTAGGTGTGGATGTTATTTGATAGAGTAAATTAGAGTCGACTATTCTTCTGTTAGCTTTCAGTTAGACCATTATACAATTCTACATATATATTTTCTAGTCAATGTTTATCTTTTGTAAAAACTATATGATGATATATAACTATGCTACAAATTAGTGCATACCACTAATGCTTAATGCATGGTTCATACATTCTCATACTATTGAAGTCAGAGATATCTGAAAATGTTGAGAAACTAACTCAATAAACCAAAATTGTTTTGGTTTTGGGTTGTTGTTGGAGACATGAATGCCCTGCACAGAGACTAACTCAATAAAGCGAAATTGTTTTGTCTCATCCCATTTTTGGTTTCTCTTCTGAAATTGTTTTTTGTTTATTCTAATTAGTAATGGATAATACATGGATGTCTTCCAATCGATTGTCGAGAGAGTACGAGAATGGGGTATCAGAATTCGTTAAGTTTGCCGTTGCGCACGCCGAAGACCCCAGTAGAATGATATGTCCTTGCTTGGGTTGTTGTTATGGGAAACGGGTTGACGCAGTTCAGTTGACATCGCATCTAATGAGGCATGGAATTGATCGAAGTTATACATGTTGGAATTTGCATGGTGAGAAAAGTAACGAGAATGTTGAACCGGGGGATAATACGCCTATGCCTCAAACTATAGTGGCGCAGATACATACGATTGTGATCGAGTTGAAGAGATTGCAGAAGCACTTGAAGGAGATCTTAAGGATTGTCCCGAAATGTTTGAGAGGTTGGTAAGTGATGCAGAGAAACCTTTGTATGATGGTTGCACTAAATTCACAAGATTGTCTGCGGTATTAAAGTTGTACAACTTAAAGGCGGGCAATGGATGGTCGGATAAAAGTTTCACAGAGTTATTAGCCCTTTTGAAAGATATACTTCCTGAGGATAATGTTCTTCCCAATAGAACATATGAGACCAAAAAGATGTTGTGCTCTATTGGCATGAGCTATGATAAGATACATGCATGTCCAAACGATTGCGTTTTGTTTCGAAATGAGTATGCATCGTTAAATGAGTGTCCTAAATGCGGTGTCTCGCGATATAAGAACAAGTTGTCTCCAGCAAAAGTCTTGTGGTATTTTCCTGTTATTCCGAGATTTAGACGCATGTTTCGTAGTGAAAGGTACATGTCAAATGATTTTAATTGTTTTCTTTATTACAGGTAAAATGGCTTTTATTACAGCAAATCGAGTCAGTTGCATAAAAAAAAAAGGTATAAACACAATTATATGATATTTATGCATACAAAATGTTAATTCTTGATCTTATACTTCACCTAACTAATTTTATGATATTTTAGGTTCATGCTATTGATATTGAACAAAAAGAGGTTGTTGCTAAGAAGACTGCGGCTAGCAAAAAAAACATACATCTCAGAGATGCTTTTGCTACTTAGTTTTATTTCTTTTTAAGTTATGAATTGGTTGTATATTTAGAATCTTTAGAAGCTAAACGATTATATATCAGTGGATTGTTGTATATAAGACTTGTTGAATGCAATGTGTGAAAAAGGGCTTCAAAGTATACAGTTTTAGGTGTACTGCTTCAATATACAGGTTGTCTAAAATAAATAAAAAAATATAGCGCTTTTTAAAAAAAATAATTTAAATAACCACCCACTTTAGAGGGCGCTTTCCAAAATAAGCGCCCTCTAAACCCTTTAAATTTCCACTTTAGAGGGCGCTTTCCAGTAAAAGCGCCCTCTAAACCCTTAAAAGTTTCCACTTTAGAGGGCGCTTTCCAGTAAAAGCGCCCTCTAAACCCTTAAAAGTTTCCACTTTAGAGGGCGCTTTCTTTAAAAAGCGCCCTCTAAAATGGCCCTTACAGGGCTTAAAGAGCCACTTTAGAGAGCGTTTTCATCAGGAAAAAAAGCACTGTCTTTACCTATGCCAGCGCCAGATTAGAGGGCGCTTTAAAACGCTGTTATAGGCCAAAAAAAGCGCCCTCTTTTCCCTTATTTGGCGTAGTGTGGAGAAATAAGCATCGCCGATCAGAGTTGGAACCAAATTCCTAATCAAGAAGATCCTCATAGAATTAACATCAACGAAATTGTCAATGTTTGGAAACAAGACCAAACCATAGATGAGTAAGGCAAGAATAGTTTCAAAGGCCGCCATGCTATTTGAATTAGCAAAATAAAATGCTTTTCTAATAGAAACTTAGAAGTCAACCCTCTAATACCCCCTTTGACAGTGAGATTGCCATCTATGTCATACTTCCTCAGATGAATGGCTTCAGCAATAACCCGAGATTCAAGAATTCCTTCCACCCCACTAAAAGGAAGTCTATCAGAAACTTGTATACCCAAAAGGTAAGCCTACTCCTCCATGATGGGGAACAACTGATAATCAGGGAAAGTGAAGCACCGATAGACAGGATCATAGAACTGAACCAAAGTACAAAGAATACCATACTAAAAATCAATAGATAGCATAAATAAAAGTCTTCCAAAACGTTCTCTGAAACCCTCAGGATCGTCCACAAAAGATGCTAGCCTCCTTAATTCTATGAGATCCGGACATCTGAAATTCTATTTCCGAGTGTTCCTCCTTCCAATATCCAAGGTCAAAGTATCTGTAATGTTTGCAATAAGAGTCTATATGTTCCTTGAATATTGAGTAAAATTCTTATGAATGCCATGAGTGCATGATGTAACAATCACAAACAAGATCACACAAAGCACACAAACAACGTCCAAAGGTTCAGAGTCACGAGCATGGAGCCAAGGGTAAGAACCAACCCACAATGTATGTAATAAGGATATAATCACCTGTAGAACAAGGTTCTAAAAAGTTCCTAGAGTCATAATTCTATCTTTTGGATATTATCGATTTATACGACTACTCGTCAACCAATAATATTCTCAAGAGAAACTCGTCCAAGTGTAGTATCATGTAACAACTAATTCAAGTTTACACTTGAATAGCCACCACACTACATCCTAAAAGGACAAGATGGGTTAAGGGTTCTAAGGTCCTCAGCTTCTCGGGCTCCCAGGTAAAAAAAGTAATGCCAACTACGATTACTCATACGACATCAGTAATCCCAAAGGAGCCTCCACTGATCGGGGGATCTCAAGTTGACTTATTAAGGATTAACTCCACATAAGCCAAACATGAATATACCACCCTCCTAACATAAGAGCTCTCAAGTCCGAGTATAGGACTTATCTCACCATATAGAGATCACCAAGCACCAGAAAGAACAAGTAGTAACAAACAACATTAAAACATAATATATACACAAAAATAAAGATGGGCTTAACCCACGAGGGACTACTTCCCAACAGAGTCGTGACTTTTCTATAGAGGTAAATTTTTTAAGATTAAGATATTGATTAACTTAACTTGCAAATAAAGAGTCGTCACCGCGCTTTTATTATTTACAAAGGAAAAAGAAAAAAGTATGAACAAAACCCATAGAAGTTTTAAAACAAAACTAATAAAAAGAGAACAAGGGTCCGTCGGTTAGTTATGCAAAGGGAAGGTATTAGTACCCTAAACATCCATGGAACTCCATGGGAACCTCTTTGAAAATATGAACATTTTTGTTTGAAAAAAAAAGGTGTTGTTCGTTAAAAGATTGGAGAGATGGGAAAAGAAGCATTTTTTCTATTTTTTGATGTTTGCCAAGACTTTTGAAGTCTCATGCCTAAGTACCAACAAAGTGCAATGGAGGATCAAAACCTCGTAGTTCGTGATAAAAATAACAAAGGGAGTTTGTTTTGATTCATTTTTATGGAAAGGAAATTTTGTCATTTTAAGGAGAATACTCAACTAGTCACCCACAAGTATGAGAACTTTACATCATCATGAGAAGGGCTCCAACATGGATAGGGATCAACAAGTTGCCACTAGCTCCCATAGATGGAAAATAATTATCATCAATACTATGGAGATAGGAGAATTATAACTCAACTATGGAAATGAATTATGTCTAATACTTTGAGAAAAGTTTTAAAAGGAAAATTGCACAAGGGCACAAAATGGTTTGGATGAGTTATGCATTTTAAATTTTTTGAAATTGGTCTGAATATGCTTAAGATGAATTATCATTTATTAGGAAAAGGTTTTGAAAATTACTTGACAAAAGTCAAGGTTTGTTGAGAAAAATGATTCAAGTTATAAAGCAAGAAGGTTTTAAAAAGTGGGAGAAGATTTTGAATATTTTAGATGGGGGAAGGAGAAGAAGAGACTATCGTAAAACATAAAGTAAAAGCTACGGAGGAAAGATCTAACCAAGAGATAGCAAGCTTAATGACATAAGTCAAGCAAGAATTCACTCCTTTGGATTAAGCCTCAAGGAAGTCAAAATAAAAAAAAATCCATGTGTCAAATGAAACCAAAGTAACCAAGCCAATTCTTCACAGAGATGTCCAAAGTCATAGGTATCAGATGAATTCCAAGGTAACCAAACCAAGTCTTCATAGAGAATTCCAAAATCATAGGTATTAGATGAATTCCAAGGTCTCAAGTCACAAGTTAAGGTCAAGATCATAATTCTAAGTTCATAACTCCACAATAATTCCAAGGATAGTAACCACAAGTCCATGAGTTAGGTGTAACAAGTTTCTTTTTAGGTTTTTTCTCATTAATGTCTTCTTTACAATGATATAAAAGAAAGGTCCAAATGGAAAAAGAACAAAATGACATAATCACAAGCAATATGATATGAAATACTAAACATATAGTATAAAATAAATGACATAAAATAAAGGCATAAAGTAAATGCCATTAAAATAGAAGTTAATACAAGTGAAGAGTTAGTAAGGGATGTTAATAAAGGTGAAAAGATGGTTTTGGTCATTTTTTGGAGAACACTCAACAATCCACTCACAAACATGAAAATATGAACTTATACACCATTCTTGAGAAGGGCTCCAACTTGGATAAAATCAACAAGTATGCCACTAAATCTCACAAATGAAAAAGGAGCAACATTTTAACATAATACCATGAGGAATATGAGACTTACAATCTCACTTATAAAAATGCAATTTCCTTTGGGACAAATTTAATGTTATATTAAGAAATCGTAATTGGACTTATGTAGAAGTCACAACTATCTGAGGCCGATCAATAATAATGTTTGTGTTAATACATACTAGAGAATTGATATGTAAATCATTCTCCTAAATCCAGGTCACACAAGAAAAGAAAAGAGAATGATATGATCAAGCACAAAGGCTAGGAGGATGGTCCATTACTTTAATCCACACTTCTTGACCATTAGTACAAACTTATGCATCAATCCAAAGTCCCTTAAATGATTCATGATCACTTAGAAGGTAGATTTGAAATGATAAAAGTTCATCAAGTACAAATCTACACATCATGAACAAGATGGACACAAGCGATCCAATTTATCAAAGGGAAAAGAAGGAGATGAAGAAGAAAGAATCAAGAGAAGTCACACCCAAATTGGACCAAAAGTTTGATCAAGTCATCCTCAAAATCAATCATCCATTTTGGTGGATTAGGGTTTTCACCCCATCAATACCCAAGATCCATTGATTTTGATGAGACTTGAAGTCCAAACCATCATGGTCCATGGCCAACAGAAGTTCACAGGGTCACACAAATATAAAATGTAAATATAATGAAATAAAAATGCATCAAAGGTATTTTTAAATGATTATTAAAAAATAAATAAAATGGAAAATCCATAAAGTCCTTCAAAACACCAAATGAATGGCCAAGAAAATTATGCAAGGTAAGAAATAAAATAAGAAACATATAATAAAATTTTCAGAATTTTAAAATGCAGAAAAATATTTTTAAACCAATAAAATAAAAGAGAAAATTGAAAATTCATGAAAAATAAGAAATCAATGAAATAAAATGTAAAAAAATAAAAATCAAATGAAGAAAAATAAAATAGAATTTTAGAAATTATTTTTGGATTTTTGGATTAAAAATGAAATTACTATGAATTTTTAAAGAAAAAGGAAATTAAGAATACTAAAAGAAAGAGAATTAAAATCAGAAAAAACACGGAGCATTGGATCATGCCTCATTAATTGACGTGGCATATCCAACACTCCAAAGGTTAGGATGCATGATGGAACACGCTGCAAGCCAAACACAAGATCCAGTTTGAATTTAACCAATCAAAATATTTCAAATTGCCAACGTGTCTGGTTCAAACTCAGACCATATGAGGAAAACTCCGGTTATCTTCTCCGGTGAGCTCTCACTGGAGTTTCATCATTTGGTATATTCAATACACGAGACCACCACCATTGTGATCCTCTTCTCATTCCAAATTCAACCTCATACTCCAAATTCATTTATGTAAACTGAGCAAAGGGAATTTCAAAGAAGTTTCAGAAATAAGAAAGCTACGAAAAATTAATTAAATGATGAACATGATCAATCTACACCAGATAAGTTAGGGGAAAACATCAAAGAGTGAAAGACTGCATCATGGTAACTTGTTTGAGTTCAAATGATGCTCAAAACTACCTTGTCTAGATGGTGATCGGAAGGTTATGAAGCTCGATCTGGTTAGAGTATTTCAGAAGGTCTCAGAGCTTGGGAATTATTGTAAAATTTTTAGACGATGCCAATGGAGCTAATGGAATCAAGAAATTGGATTGAAACAGGATGAAACTCAAAACACGATAGTTGAATTTTCTTGAAAAATTTCTTGCAGCAGGGGTTTCTTGGCTCTCCAAAGCTTGCAAATGAAGGAAAAAGCTTCCTCTATTTATAGGGAATGTGTTTGGATCCAAATACATGGGGAATGATACAAAATTCGTCGAAAATGAATTTGATCCAAGTGTGTGAAAAGTATGACCTGAAACTCATCAAAACTCAGCCAATTGATGCGTGTAAGTGTCCATTAATTTCTAGAGACTTGGTTAAACATGTTTAGGACCAACAAAATTTCTAATTTTCTTGTAATTAAGATTAGTCATGATCAAATTTTGGGCAAGGGTGATTTCTTCAGTTCCAAGTCACCATGATCAACTCAATGGGGCAGCCTACTCAAGAGGCTTTTTGATCCCATTCTTTTTGTAATGTGTTAACATCATGGCCAAGATTACATTGTGCCAAGAAAGGTCCCATTTGGATGTTTGAGCACAAATTTATGTCATGTTGAAGTTGGCATGAAAAACTGGTTATGTAACTTAGAAAATTTGAGTGCTTCATGGATGAAAATGACCTATAATGTCCTAATGAATTTCATGGCCTTCCAAGTATATTTTGACCTTTGTCTTTGAAGAAAAATTGTAGAGGGTATAACCAATGACATTTTGAAAAAATAATCAGCTTCGTATGTTGAAAAGTGAAGAAGTTATGATCCTTGAAAGTTGGGAAAAAGTCACTTAAAAATAGGTCAAATTTCACTAAGTCCACAAATGACCTATAATGTCTCCAAAGTTTTGATGATTCTCCAAGAATAATTGGCTATTGTCATGTAAATAAAAGTTGTAGAGGATGTTGAGAAGAGTCATATGGAAAAAGGGGAATTCAAAAATGTTGAGAATTGAGGGAGTTGTGATCCTTGGAACTTTGACTTTGAAATATTGACTTTTAGGTCAAACTTCTTTGAACAAGCTTGTGTATTTGGATCTTTCTTGCAATTCAAAGTACACGGGTGATCATATGAACTAAAAATAAGGTTTCCTTGATTTCATCTTGATTAAATTTCTCAAATCTTGAAGTTACTTGTTGAAGAAGGCATGCAAATAAACACATGAACCTTTGACTTTCCTTAAGAAGTAAACAACTAAACTTTGAGATGCTCTTGATTTGAAAATCCATACCTTGCACAAAAAATTTAAGGGAAACAAGATTTTTTTTTGGTATTTTGATTAGTGGTTAGTTAAGCGATGAATCAAATAAACACAAAGGTAAAACAAAGAGGTTCCTGGTGATCCCTGCAAGAAGAAAACCCAAAGATGGATAAAGGGGAAGGACCATAATGTGACCTTGCTTGTATGCAAAAAATGCAAATGAGACGTGGAATCTTAGGGTTAAAAATTAGGGTATGACATAAACCATTCCCATATTTTCTAGAACCATCGAATGAACTAGCTTCTTTCAACCGTCCTTCACGGACACCTTCTTCTAACCTCAAACCCATATTCACCATTTCAATAAAGTCACTAGGCGCACTTGTTACCATCCGATCGTAATAGAATGGGCTCAATGTCTTCAAAAATATCTTTGTCATTTCCTTTTACTCCAATGGAGGACTGACCTACACAGTGATCTCGCGCCATCTCTACACATACTCCTTGAAAGTTTCTTTATATTCTTGGGACCTAACACAGAGTTGATCCCTATACAGTGCCATGTCGACATTTTATTTGTACTGGAGAACAAAAGCCTCTCCTAGGTCATTGAACATTGAGATCTGAGTATTGTCTAGCCCCATATACCAGTTCAGAGCAACCCTAGTCAAATTGTCTTGAAAGTAGTGGATCAACAATTGATGATTGTCGGTCTGAGTCGACATCTTATGAGCGTACATCACCAGATGACTCAGAGGATGGGAGTTACCTTTGTACTTTTCAAAACCTGGAACCTTGAACTTGTGTGGAATCTTCACACTAGGAACCAAACATAAATCATGATCATTCTTCCCAAATAAATCTTTCCCCCTCTAAGCCTGAATCTCTTTCTGCATAGCCTGAAATTAATCTTAGAACTCATCCATTCTCTCATAAACACCAACTGTCTTGCTTTGGTCAGCGTGAAAAACAGGTTCTTCGACATAAGGAACAACATGAACCACGGGAGGTGATACTGACATCACAAGTTGAGCCACTTCAACAGCAAGTTCGTACCCCTCAGGCACAAAGTTAAGAGGCATGCTCCAAGGGAAGCCATAAGGCATGTGGTGATGCGGAGCACTAACGAGAGCCACTGAGATGGGCATAGAGACAATCTCGGAAATCACAGTACTCTGAAGCGGAGTCGGAGGAGGAGGTGGAGGCTGATTCTGAGCAGCTGCCAAAGCTTCCATCATAGAAATAAGCCTCTCATATCCATCCCTCAAAGTTGTCACCTCTTTAGGGAGTTCATGATTCTCTTGCTCTAGGCGGTCCATCTTTTTAAACTGATTAGTTCGAGTATTGTACTAGTGAGACAACTTTTCTGAATGAAGACCAAGAAAGAAATAAGACCCCTGGCGAACTTTCTCAAAGCAAGACCAAGATGTAACATGATGCATGATATGCAAGTGCAAATGTGAATTATTGTTATTTTCCAAGGAACTTTAAGACATAAGTTGCAAATATCGTAATGGGAATAACACATTTTTATGTACTGAAAATCTCATTTGATTAATAATATAAAGGATTACAATCAGAAATAAAATTTTAATGATCATAAGAAGGAAGAAACTAGATCTATGGAATCATGTCCGATGACGACCCAACTCCAAGCTGACACTTCCTACAAAGTCTTTTGATCTCTCTTTCGTAGCTACTCTTCATAGCACCATTCTCTATCACTAGTTGGTCTACAATGCCTTTCCAAATGCTGGAAGTAGGAAGACGAGTAGATGATGAACTGTTAGAGGAAAATAAATCCTCTTGGCCTCTGGATCTCTTTACATCACTTTGTTCGAGTAGTTCTATCAAGTTGTTCTTTTCCTTTAGCTGCTTCTGCAATTTTACTTTCTCAAGGTGTGAGGTGTGAAAGTTGTCTTCCCAATCACCTCTATATTGCTTCATCCTATCCAAATCCTCTTGCAACTCCTCTGTGCCATTAATAGTGGGAGATTTGACCATTACTAAGGACATAGGTCTTTCATAAGCGTATGGCATCTTGAATTCTTTTGCTCTCTTCTTCACCCAACTAGTGTAAGGCTCCAAAGCTATATAATTCTTCAATCCAAGCTCACTTTCCCCTTCTAATGAACATTGTTCCAAGAATGTACTATCCTAGCTTTCAACCCTTGGGTGTCTTTCCCTTATTGGAAAATAAACCTTCTAACAAAGTGTTATTAGGTTTATCCTTCATAGCAAACCCAAGTTGACGTCTTGGCAAAACCAGATTGTAGTTGATTCCTCCTTATGTACTAAGAATAGGCACATTAGATAACTCCCCATAACTATCAATAATCTCGACGACATTGTAAACAGAAGAGTACCAAGTAATTTCGTTATTGGTGAGAGACATAAGTCTTTGAGACCACCTTAAATAATCCTTATTTTCTTGGAAGGTAGGAGACTGTGGCAAGTGTGAAATACACCACTTATACAGTAAAGGCACACAACAGACAATACATTCACCCCCTTTAGAAGTCCTATGATGAATGAAGAAATAAGCATCGCCGAGTAGAGTTGGAACCGGATTCCTAATCAAGAAGATCCTCATAGCATTAACATTAACAAAATTGTCAATGTTAGGAAACAAGACCAAACCATAGATGAGTTAGGCAAGAATGGTTTCAAAGGCCACCATGCTATTAACATTAGCAAAATAAAATGCCTTTTCGAATAGAAACTTCGAAGTCAACTCTCTGATACCCCCTTTGATAATGAGATTGGCATCTATGTCAGACTTCCTCAGATGAATGGCTTCGGCAACAACCCGAGATTCAAGAATTACTTCCACCCCACTAAAAGGAAGACTATCAGAAACTGGTATACCCAAAAGGTAAGCATACTCTTCCACTGTGGGCAACAACTGATAATCCGGGAAAGTGAAACACCGGTAGACATGATCATAAAATTGAACCAAAGTACAGAGAAGACCATCCTCAAAATCAGTAGATAACACAAATAAAAGTCTTCCAAAATGGTCTCTTAAACCCTTAGGATCATCCACAAAAGATGCTAGCTTCCTTAATTCCATGAGATCGGGACATCTAAAGCTGTATTTTTGAGTGTTCCTCCTTCTAATATCCATGGTCAAAGTATCTGCGATGTTTTCAACAAGAGTCTCTAAATTCCTTGAAAATTGAGTAAAACTATTATGAATTCCATGAGTGCATGATGCAACAATCACAAAAAAGGTCACACAAAGCACACAAATAAGACTAAAGGTTCAGAGTCACGAGCATGGAGCCAAGGGTAAGAACCAGCCTGCAATGTATGTATTAAGGATATAATCACCTATAGAACAAGGTTCTAAAAAGTTCCTAGAGTCATAATTCCATCTTTTGGATATTACCGATTTATACGACTACTCGTTAACCAATAATATTCTCAAGAGAAACTCTTCCAAGTGTAGTATTGTGTGACAACTAATTCAAGTCTACACCTGAATATCTACCGCACTACGTCCTAAAAGGCCAAGATGGGTTAAGGGTTCTAAGGTCCTCAGCTTCTCGGGCTCCCATATCGGAAAAAGTAATGCCAACTATGATTACTCATGTGACATCAATAATCCCAAAAAGGCCTCCGTTGAGCGGGGGATCTCAAGTCAACTTATTAAGGATTAACTCTACATAAGCCAAACATGACTATACCAAGCACCAAGCACAAAGAGATCACCAAGCACCAGATAGAACAAGCAATAACAAACAACAACAAACGCAATATACATACAAAAACAAAGATGGACCTAACCCACTAGGGACTACTCCCCAGCAGATTCACCATTTTTCTGTAGCGGTACAAATTTTGAGATTAAGATATTAATTAACTTAACTCGCAAAATAGGAGTCGCCACCTCGCTTTTATTATTTCCAAAGGAAAAGGGAAAAATACAAACAAAACCCAAAGAATTTTTAAAACAAAACTAATAAAAAGAGAACAAGGGTCTAGGGGTTAGTTATGCAAAGGGAATGTATTAACACTCTAAACATCCAGGTACTCCATGGAACCTCTTTGTAAATATGTACATTTTGGTTTGAAAAAGGTGTTGTTTGTTAAAATATTGGAGAGATTGTAAAAAAAGCATTTTTTTCCATTTTTTATGTTTGCCAAGACTTTTGAAGTCTCATGCCTACGTACCAACAAAATGCAATGGAGGATCAAAACCTCGTAGTTTATGGTAAAAATAACAAATGGAGTTTATTTTGATTCATTTTCATGTAAAAGACATTTTGTCATTTTAAGGAGAATACTAAACTAGTCACCCACAAGTATGAGATCTTTGCATCATCATGAGAAGGGCTCCAACTCGGATAGGGATCAACAAGTATGCCACTAGCTCCATAGATGGAAAATAATTATCATCAATACTATAGAGATAGGAGAATTATAACTTAACTATGGAAGTGACTTATGTGTAATACCTTGATAAAAGTTTTAAAATAAAAAATGCACAAGGGCACAAAATGGTTTGGATGAGTTATGCATTTTTTTTTATTTTTTTTGAAATTAGTCTGAATATGCTTAAGATGAATTAGCATTTGTTAGGAAATGGTTTTGAAATCCACTTGACAAAAGTCAAGGTTTTATTGAGAAAAATGATTCAAGTTAGAAAGCAAGAAGGTTTTTAAAAGAGGAAGAAGATTTTGAAAATTTAAGAAGGGGGAAGGATAAGAAGAGACTATCCTAAAGTATAAAGTAAAAGCTTGGGAGGAAAGATCTAACCATGAGATAGATAGCTTTATGACATAAGTCAAGCAAGAATTCCCCCATTTGGATTAATCCTCAAGCAAGTCAAAATAAGCAAAAAAAATAATCCATGTGTCAGATGAAACCAAAGTAACCAAGCCAAGTCTTCACAGAGATGTCCAAAATCATAGATATTAGATGAATTCCAAGCTCACAAGTCACAAGTTCCAAAGCAAAGGTAAAAATCCTAATTCTAAGTCCATAACTCCACAATGATGACAATGATAGTAACCACAAGTCCATGAGTTAGGAGTAAGAAGCTTCCTCCTTTTTTAGTAGTGTCTTCTTTACAATGATATAAAAGAAAGGTCCAAATGGACAAAGCATACAATGACATAATCACATACAATATGATATGAAATGATAAACATAAAGTATAAACTAAATGACATGAAATAAATGCATAAAATAAATGATATTAAAATAGAAGTTAATACAAGTGAAGAGTTAGTAAGGGATGTTAGTAAAGGTAAAAATATGTTCTTGGTCATTTTTTGGAGAGCACTCAACTATCCATTCACAAGCATGAAAATATGAACCTATACACCATTCATGAGAAGGGCTCTAACTTGGATAAAATCAACAAGTATGCCACTAACTCTCACAAGTAGAAAAGGAGTCAAATTTTCACACAATACCATGAGGAATATGAGACTTACAATCTCACTTATAAAACTGCCATTGCCATTGGGATAAATTTAGCGCTATGTTAAGCAATCGTAATTGGACTTATGTAGAAGTCACAACTATTTGAGGCCGGTCAATAGTAATGTTTGTGTTAATACATGCTAGAGAAATGATATGTATAACATTCTCCTAAATCCATGTCACACAAGAAAAGAAAAAGGAAGGGGATGATCAAGTACAAAGGCTAGGAGGATGGTTCATTACTTCAATCCGCACTTCATGACACTTAGGACAAACTTATGCATAAATTAAAAGTACCTTAACTCATTCATGATCATTTAGAAGATAAATTTGAAATAATGAAAGTTCATCAAGTACCAATCAACACATCATGAACAAGATGGACACAAGTCATTCAATTGATCAAAAGGAAAAGAAGGAGATGAAGAAGAAAGAATCAAGAGAAGTCACACCCAAATTGGATCAAAAGTTTGATCAAGTCATCATCAAAATCAACCATCCATTTTGGTGGGTTAGGGTTTTCACCCCATCAACACCCAAGATCCATTGAGTTTGATGAGACTTAAAGTTCAAACTATCATGATCCATGGCCAACATAAGTTCACAAGGTCACATAAATATAAAATGCAATTAAATGAAAATAAAAATGCATCGAAAGTATTTTTAAATGATTTTTGAAATAGAAATAAAATGGAAAACCCATAAAATCCTTTAAAACACCAAACAAATGGCCAAGAAAATTATGGAAGGTAAGAAATAAAATAAGAAACATATAATAAATTTTTTCAGAATTTTAAAATGCAGAAAAATGTTTTTAAATCAATTAAAACAAAGGAGAAAAGATAAAATTCATGAAAAATAGGAAATCAATGAAATAAAATGTGAAAACATAAAAATCAGATGAACAAAAATAAAAGAGAATTTTAAAAATTATTTTTGGATTTTTTGCATAGAAAATGAAATTACTATGAATTTTTAAAGAAAAAGCAATTAAAAATAATAAAAGAAAAAGAATTAAAATCAGAAAAAACATGGAGTGTTGGATCGCACCTCATTAATTGACATGGCATATCCAACACTCCAAAGGTTAGGATGCACGATGGAACCCGCTGCAAGGCAAACGCAAGATTCATTTTGAATTTAACCAATCAAAATATTTCAAATTGCCAACGTGTCTGGTTCAAACTCAGACCACTTGAGGAAAACTCAGGTCATCTTCTCCGATGAGCTCTCACCGGAGTTTCATCATTTGGTAAATTCAAGACACAAGACCACCACCATTGTGATCCTCTTCTCATCCCGAATTCAACCTCATACTCCAAATTCGTTTATGTGAACTGAGCAAAGGGAATTTCAAAGAAGTTTCAGAAACAAGCAAGCCACGAAAAATAAAATTAAATGATGAACACGATCAATCAACACCAGATAAATTAGGGGAAAGCATCAGAGAATGAAAGACTACATTATGGTAACTTGTTTGAGTTCAAATGATGCTCAAAACTATCTTGTCTAGATGCTGATCAAAAGTTGATGAAGCACGATCTGGTTAGAGAACTTCAGAAGGTGTCAGAGCTTGGGAATTGTTGCAAAAAACTCAAAGGATGCCGATGGAGCTAATGGAATCAAGAAATTGGATTGAAATAGGCTGACACTCAAAACACGATAGTTGACTTTTCTGGAAAAACTTCAAGTTGCAGCAGAGGTTTCTTGGCTCTTAAAAACTTGCAAATGAAGGAAATAACTTCCTCTATTTATAGGGAATGTGTTTGGATCTAAATACATGTAGAATGATGCAAAATTTGTGCAAAACGAATTTTATCCAAGTGTGTGAAAAGTGTGACTTGAAACTCATCAAAACTCAGCCAATTGATGCATTTTAAGTGTCCATAAACTTCTGGAGACTTGGTTAAACATGGTTAGGACCAAAACACTTGCTTATTTGGCTTGGAATTTAGATTATTCATGATCAAATTTCCGGCAATAGTGATTTCTTCAGTTTCAAGTCACCATGTACAAGTCAATGGGGCATTCTACTCAAGAGACTTTTCGATCCCATTCATTTTGAAATGTGTTAACATCATGGCCAAGATTACATTGTGCCAAGAAAGGTTGCATTTGTATGTTTGAGCACAAAGTTATGGCATGTTGATGTTGGCATGAAAAGCTGGTAATGTAACTTAGAAATATTTGAGTGCTTCATGGCTGAAAATGACCTATAAAGTCCTAATGCTTTCCATGGATTTCAAAGTATATTTTTGTAAGAACAAAAATAGTTCTACAACAGATTCCAGGATTTTGATGATAACAAAGGATGAAACAAGAAATGGCACTCTAAGGAAAAGTTTTTAAGTGTGCAGGACTCTAAACAAGAAGAAAGGAATCTGATCGCTTCATCAGATATAAAATCAAATCAGATACAAATTACCAGAAGACCAGAAGCATCTGAAGTAGAAACGCGCTCTAGAAGTTCTAACTCTGAGCAAGACAGCATATCAGAATATCAGAAGCATCTGTAGAAGAAGCGCGCTCTAGAAGTTCTGACTCTGAGCAACGGCATATCAGAATACCAGAAGCTCTCAACGTCATTTGAAGACAACACTGAAAACGTAAAAGAGGAATATCAGAACCTCTGAAGTCAAAGATCTCAGACTAACGAGTAACGCTGACTCTGACAAAGATTTTCCATATCCAGAAAGAGTAACGGCAACTACAACTTCAAATGGAAAGAAACTATATTTGGAAAGAAGTTATTTAGGGAGACAAACTTGTTCTGGCAAGAAACAATAGAAGTTATGGCATTAAACTCTCATCAAGACAAAATATCTGCCATCACTACAAACGGTCGTTTTTCACCTCTATATAAAGAACGGCGAACCTCATTGAGAGACACACCTGAACGCACAGAATTACTCTACTCTCTCTCTAATCTTTCACGAGCTTTTGCTCATAACGTGAAACTTCTTATCTGCTCTAATTGCTGTAATACTTGCTTTATCCTAGAAGCACTCTAGATTACAAATTCTGTTTTTACCTCAATTGTTTTAATTCCACAAGTGACTCTGCGCAGTCTGGATACTTGAGAGGACTAAGAGATCTTTCTCTTAGACTTTGGTTGTAATAATCTTTCAAGATTAGTGGATTAAGTCCTTGTTGAAGGAGAAATCACCTTGGCCGGGTGGACTGGAGTAGCTTTGTGTTATAAGCGAACCAGTATAAAATCCTGTGTGATTTTATTTTGCAAAAGCGTTTATTTTCCAAAACAATTCAAACCCCCCCTTTCTTGTTTTTCTCACCTTCAATTGGTATCAGAGCTTCGGCTCTGTTATTGATTTTCTAATCAAACACTTAACCGTGTAGAGAGATCCAGAACGAGAAAAACTATGGCCCAGACAAACGAAAGAGACAGTTACAATGCTAAGGCTCCTGTCTTTGATGGAGAGAAATTCGATTACTGGAAAGATAGAATTGAAAGTTTCTTTCTAGGCTATGACGCTGATGTCTGGGACATTGTCACAGATGGATACAAACCTCCTGTAACAAATGCTGGAGTTGAAGTTCCCAGAAGTAAGATGACAAATGATCAGAAGCGCGAATTCAAGAATCATCACAAAGCCAGAACGATACTTCTCAATGCCATATCCTATAATGAGTATGAAAAAATCACCAACAGGGAAACAGCTAAAGATATACTTGACTCCCTGAAGATGACTCATGAAGGAAACTCTCAGGTTAAAGAAACAAAGGCTCTGGCTCTAATCCAAAAGTATGAAGCCTTCAAAATGGAGGATGACGAAGCCATAGAGGTAATGTTCTCTAGATTCCAAACTCTTATTGCAGGTCTCAAAGTTCTAGACAAAGGTTACACAACTGCATACCACGTCAAAAAGATAGTCAGAAGCTTGCCAAAGAAGTGGAGACCCATGGTCACTGCCCTGAAGTTGTCAAAGGATCTGAACAACATCAGTCTTGAAGAGCTTGTCAGTTCCCTCAGAAGCCATGAGATAGAACTAGAGGAAGATGAGCCTCAGAAGAAGAACAAGTCTGTAACATTAAAGTCCAGATCTGAAAGACGCAAATCTGACAGAAATAAAGCATTCCAGGCCGAAACAGAAGATGCTGATGACTCTGAACAGGAAGATTCTGATGATGAAGAAGAATTGTCCCTCCTAACCAGAAGAGTTAAACAACTCTGGAAAAAGAGGAATAATAACTTCAGGAGACCAAGACCCAGAGGGGATCGATCAGAATCAACGTCTAAAGGTAAAACTAACAAAGATGTTATTTGTTATGAATGTAAAGAAACAGGTCACTACAGGAATGAATGTCCCAATTTAAAGAAAGACAGTTCCAGAAAAGAGAGCTTCAAGAAAAATTCCCTCAGAACCAAAAAGGGATTAATGGCTACCTGGGATGATAGCGAGTCTGACTCATCAGAATCCGACTCTGATGAATAGGCTAATGTAGCGTTCATGGCTACCACATCCAATAACACCTCAGATGAAGAAACTGAATCAGAAGAGGTATTTTCTGAACTCTCTAGATCTGACTTAGAATCATGCTTGTCTGAAACTCTTAGCTCATATCAGAAACTGAAACAAAAATTTAAAGCTGTAAAAGATTGCCTTGAAGATAAGTTTGAAGAGTGTGACAAACTTGAGATAACTATTTCAAAACTAAAAGATGAAAACAGAATTTTAACCTTAGAAAGAAATGCTGCAAAGAAAAATTGTTCAAAACTGGAAGAAGCGTTATCTCAAGCCCCACAAACTTCAAACACGATAATTTATAAATATGAAAAGGCATTTCAAAAGTTTCTGAAAAATGGGATAGGAAGGAGTGTTATGGCATCCATGATTTATGGAGTCAGTCAGAACAATAGAAGAGGAATTGGGTATGATCTTAAGGAAGATAAAACTTCTACTAGTGACCAACCTAAATCCCCTTTTTCATATCACTATACACACACAAGAACAAAAATTTGATAATGCTAGAAAACCCAAGGTAATCAGAAACTCTAGGAAAACTAATCATAAAGGACCCAAGAGACTCTGGGTACCAAAAGATAAGATTGTTTATGTTACAGATATCCTATGCAGCAAAGTTCAAACACCAGTCATGGTACCTGGACTCTGGATGCTCGCGACACATGACGGGAAGAAGGTCTATGTTCCAAAGCCTGGAACTTAAAGATGCTGGATACGTTGGTTTCGGAGGTGATCAGAAAGGAAGGATCAGAGGCTCCGAGACTATTGGTAATGGTACTCTTCCCTCTATATCTAATGTATTATATGTAGAAGGATTAATGCATAACTTGTTATCAATAAGTCAATTAAGTGATAACGGTTATGATGTAATCTTTAATCAAAAAACATGTAAAGCCATAAATCAAAACAATGGTTCTGTCCTATTCACTGGCAAGAGGAAAAACAATATCTATAAAATTAATCTTTCTGATTTAAAAGAACAAAACATGCAATGTCTGATGTCTCTTCACGAAGAGCAATGGGTATGGCATAGACACTTGGGCCACATTAGCATGAGAAAACTATCTCAGCTAAACAAACTCGAGTTAGTCAGAGGCCTACCTAAGCTGAAGTTCTCTTCAGATGCTCTATGTGAAGCATGTCAGAAAGGAAAATTTTCAAAAACATCTTTCAAAAAGAAAACTATTGTTACTACCTCTAAGCCTCTGGAACTTCTTCACATTGATTTATTTGGTCCTGTGAAAACAGCATCAGTCAATGGAAAGAAATATGGACTAGTCATTGTTGATGATTTCAGTCGCTGGACATGGGTGAAGTTCCTAAAGCACAAGAGTGAGTCTCACTATGTATTCACTAGCTTCTGTTCCAAAGTGCAAAAAGAATTTGACTCTAAAATTATAAGAGTCAGAAGCGATCATGGTGGGGAATTCGAAAACAAATTTTTTGAAGAATTATTTGACTCTAATGGAATATCCCATGATTTCTCCTGCCCTAGAACTCCACAACAAAATGGAGTTGTAGAGAGGAAGAATAGGACACTCCAAGAGATGGCCAGAACCATGATCAATGAAACGAATGTGGCTAAGCACTTTTGGGCCGAAGCTGTAAATACAGCGTGTTATATTCAGAATAGAATCTCCATAAGACCTATTTTGGAAAAGACTCCCTATGAACTGTGTAAAGGAATAAAACCAAACATTTCATATTTTCATCCTTTTGGATGCTCCTGTTTTATTTTAAACACTAAAGAACATCTGAACAAGTTTGATTCCAAAGCACAGAAAGGTATTATGTTAGGATACTCAGAACGCTCTAAAGGCTACAGAGTATACAATACAGAAACCAAAATTGTGGAGGAATCAATTCATGTCAGATTTGACGATAAGCTTGACCCTGAAAAGTCAAAGCTAGTTGAGAATTTTGCAGATCTAGAAATCACTCTTGCAGGATCTGACAAGGCTCCAGATGCAACTGCCATTCAAAACCCTGAGGAAATTAATCCTCCATTAATCCCAAAGAAAGCTAAAAGTCGCCTCAACATATCTGAAGAATTGATTCTGGGCAACAAGGACGAACCTGTCAGAACCAGATCTACCTTCAAGACCTCTGAAGAGACTCCTCTGGGACTAGTGTCTCTGATCGAGCCTACGTCCTGTGATGAAGCACTTCAAGATAACGACTGGGTTCTAGCCATGCAAGAAGAGTTAGATCAATTCACAAAGAATGATGTCTGGGATCTTGTTCCCAAGCCCAGAGGCACTCACTTTATCGGAACCAGATGGGTATTCAGAAACAAGTTGAACGAGAAAGGAGAAGTCGTCAGAAAAAAAGCTCGACTGGTAGCTCAAGGTTACAGTCAACAAGAAGGTATTGACTACAATGAAACCTTTGCTCCAGTCGCAAGGTTAGAATCTATTCGTCTTCTTGTATCTTTCGCTATAAACCATTCTATTAAATTATATCAAATGGATGTCAAGAGCGCATTTCTTAATGGTTATATATCAGAAGAAGTGTATGTTAACCAACCTCCAGGTTTTGAAAATCCAAATTATCTAGAACATGTTTTTAAACTTAAAAAATCTTTATATGGACTTAAACAAGCTCCTAGAGCTTGGTATGAACGTTTAAGTAACTTTCTTCTGGAACACAATTTTATCAGAGGGAAAGTTGACTCCACACTCTTCTGTAAAAACCTTAACAATGATCTCATGATATGCCAGATATACGTTGATGATATCATTTTTGGTTCAGCTAACGCCTCTTTGTGTCAAGAATTCTCTGAGTTAATGCAGGCAGAATTTGAAATGAGCTTAATGCAAGAACTAAAGTTCTTTATGGGAATTCAAATTAACCAAACTTCAGAAGTCACGTACGTTCATCAAAGCAAATACATAAAAGATGTTCTGAAGAAATTTGACATGGCTGAATGCAACGCTGCAAAGACTCCCATGCATCCAACATGCATTCTTGAAAAGGAAGAAGTCAGTAAAAAGGTTTGTCAGAGGCTCTATCGTGGTATGATAGGCTCCCTTCTCTATCTGACTGCTACTCGACCTGATATTCTTTTCAGCGTTTGTCTCTGTGCTCGATTCCAATCAGATCCTAGAGAAACTCACCTAACTGCAGTTAAGAGAATTCTCAAATATCTGAAAGGAACCCCTAACCTGGGCCTGATGTATGAGAAAACATCAGAGTATAGACTTTCTGGTTACTGCGATGCAGATTACGCAGGGGATAGATTGGAATGAAAAAGCACATCTGGAAATTGTCAGCTCTTGGGGAACAATCTGATATCCTGGGCAAGCAAAAGGCAATCAACTATCGCCCTGTCCACGGCAGAAGAAGAATACATCTCAGCATCACTGTGCACCACTCAGATGCTCTGGATGAAGAATCAGTTAGAAGATCTGCAAATCTTCGAGAGTAACATTTCTATCTTTTGTGATAATACTGCTGCCATTTGTTTAAGTAAGAATCCCATTCTACACTCCAGAGCTAAGCACATTGAAATAAAACATCATTTTATCAGAGACTATGTTCAGAAAGGGATAGTAACATTGAAGTTCATTGATACAGATCATCAATGGGCAGATATCTTTACTAAGCCTTTAGCTGAAGATAGATTCCTCTTTATCTTAGAAAATCTGAACATTCAAAACTTCCCTGAATAAAATGTTCCTCTGAAGCTGTAAAATTAGACTCTGACATAAACAAATAGATTCTGCCTCTGACTCTGATACTTCTACCTAGTTAAGAAGCTATCTGAGTTAGAAATCTCCATGAACCATTCGTTTGGTATTCCTGAAGATCAGATAAAGCAAAAACACGTGGAGTGACTTGCGTCTAACCTTGGAACTTCTAGACAGCTGTCCAGCAGTAATCAAGGAACAGACTCTTGAGATCTCCTCGAGCAGTGTGCAAACTGTTGGAATTAGACATCATTAATGAACCATAATCATTTCTCCCTCTAAGCGTGCTAACTTGGTTTATGTGCTAAAACTCTGAATTTTGTGTCGTCTTGCATGCGCCCTTTTGGGTATTTAAACACTCTTTTCTCACTTTGCACACATTTCACTTTCACTCACTCTTTTAACCCCAGTTCTCTCGAGGCATTTCTGCAAACAGTTCATCTTCATCTCAGTTCTTCATCAACACCATGGATACTCAACAATAATCTGTATTCAACTTCTCCCAGCAAATGGATTCTAGCAACCCAGCTCAAAGCACCAGCAACCCTACTCCAACGGTTACAGGCGTAACTACAACACTAGTCTACAAGGAGCCTCACATTCTTGACCGTGAGCCCCATATTAACCTTGCAACACCTTTTGAAAAACTGGATGTGCTGTGTGAATCCCTAGTGGATTTTGAGAACATGAGAAGAAATGGCGTAGACCTCACTGAAGAACTTCGCAAACAAGGTTGGGGAAACTACTTTCAACGCCTCTATGGTCCAGTTTACCCAAATCTCATTAAGGAATTCTGGAGATTTGCTGATGCTGACGATCATTTCATCGTCTCCTACGTTCTGGGAGTAAAGATTGTGATAACTGAAAAGTCCATCGCTGCTTTGCTGAACATGGAGAAAACTGGAGGAAGAAGAATTTACAACATCAATCCCAGGGCGAAATACATAGCTAAAGAAATCAACCCAAAAATCTTCAAACTCAACGCAGAAGGCAACCCCTCAAAGAACAAGGAACTGCATCAGAACCTCCGGGTTTGGCTCAAAATCATTCTGGGTACAATCCATCATCGCCCAACGTCAAATTCATCAGATTACATCAACACAGATTAGAAATGCATTCTGTACTGCATTCACAAAGGTCTGAAGTTATGCCTCCCTGCACTTCTATTCAAATACCTTAGAGATTCTGTACGAGAAACCAGAAATCACATGAAGCCAAGAACTTACATTCCTCTGGGAAGATTAATCTCAGATGTACTGATAGAAAATGGTCTCGTGGACCATCTGGTAAAACACAGGCTCATGGAAGACATGGCAATAGAAACTGGAAGGCCTCTGAACTCCAGGAATCTAAAGAGCATGGGGATTCTGGAGAAGGTCAACGTTAAACCTACTCTGGACACCTCTTGGGAAGCCTTAAAAGATCAGAGGAAAATTCCCAATGGTCTATGTATGTTCTACAAGGAAGAACCCAAAGAGGCAATTCTCCACTATCTCCAACGTCTAAAGGATGAAGGAGTGGACATCTCAGAATTCAGATTGAGCGAACTGCCAGATTCAGCTCCAGACTTCGTGAGGTTTAAAAGAGGTCCATCTGAGAAGACATCGAAGGCGAAGAAAGCGAAGCTAAGAGAATCCTCTGAATCAAGACCTCCAGCACCTCTGCAAGAGTCTTCTAGTAAGTCTGCCTCTCCTTCTCCCTCTGTAGAGCAACTTGCTTCGTCTATTCCTCTACCAACACACCTCTACACCACATCTAAAACCCCTCCTTCAACAACCAGAACATCTCAACCACTACCAAAATTCAACCTTGCCAATACCTCCTTACCCATATCTGAAGCTGAAGAAATGAATCAAACCACTTCCTCATCCTCAGCCCCAGAATCACCTCCCTACTTTGTCATTTCTTCTGACACAGAACCCTCTGACCCCGCTTCTCCCACTCTAGCCCAACTTCAGACTCTAAACCGTGATTCACAACAACCTCCACCTGAACCTGAAGTAACCTCACCACCCACAAAACAACCAACTTTCACTCCATCTGACATTCAAACCTCTAACCCCAACACCTCTGACATTACCCCTCCAAACACTTCCGCTGAACCTCCAACTCTCAACCTAAGCCCTCCAAACTCTCCACCTCAACCATCTGAACCAGAACACTCCCTGCCAACCTTAGAGGAAGCAATTATGCTGTTTGCAGGAGCATCAGTGGAAAAGGTCAAGTCTCTGATCATAAACTCTGATATCAGTGATGATCCTTCCTCTGTTAGGACACACTGGAACAGAGTCATTGGCTGGATGACCTCTGAGGCCTTTAAGCTGAAGAACCTCTCTGAGCAAGTCAGAAACGACTTTATCAGAGACGCTGAGGCAAGACTACAGGAGCGCTCAGCCAGAGAAGCTGAGGAACAGGCCAGAAGGGAAGAAGAAGAAAGAGCAAGACAAGAAGAACTTCAAAGGGTACGGGAAGCTGAAGCCAAAGCTCTAGCTGCTGCTGCTGCTGCTGCTGAAGCTGAAGCTAAAGCCGCTGAAGAACAGAATGCTCTGACTCAGGGGGAGTCCTCTACTTTTGCCCCCTAGTTCTCAGGACTCTTGAGGAGCTTCAGAAAGAGCAGAAGGAAGTTCGAGCCAGATTGGATCAATAGGACACAGTCAACGCTAACATTCAGAATCTGCTGCACCAACTACTTCAGAGAATGCCTCCTCCTCCCAACCCTTAGGCACCTAGGATTTTTGTTGCTTTTCCTGTTTTGTCTCTGATGTTTTGCTCTTATCTGGATATATATATATTTTTTCTTCCTGCTTATTTTTTCGTTGTCTTTTTGATTCTGACAAAAAGGGGGAGAAATCAAACAGCTATGATGAAAAATTTTCTAATGCCTTAAGCACTCTGCAAACATACTATTCTATAAAATAAATCTATCTAACACTTGACTTAAGAAATTGCAGAAAGGTATCTAGAAACTTCATTCTGATCTGATAAACTCTGAACTCCTGAACTCCCTAGCCTATCTCAGGGGGAGCTCTCTTCTATCTGATCTAATAAACTCTTATAACTGATTGTTTCATCTGTCATTTGAGTTTGTTTTGTCATCATCAAAAAGGGGGAGATTGTAAGAACAAAAATAGTTCTACAACAGATTCCAGGATTTTGATGATAACAAAGGATGAAACCAAAAATGGCACTCTAAGGAAAAGTTTCTAAGTGTGCAGGACTCTAAACAAGAAGAAAGGAATCTGATCGCTTCATCAGATATAAAATCAAATCAGATACAAATTACCATAAGACCAGAAGCATCTAAAGTAGAAACGCGCTCTAGAAGTTCTGACTCTGAGCAAGATAACATATCAGAATATCAGAAGCATCTGTAGAAGAAGCGCGCTCTAGAAGTCCTGACTCTGAGCAACGGCATATCAGAATACCAGAAGCTCTCAACATCATCTGAAGACAACACTGAAAACGTAAAAGAGGAATATCAGAAGCTCTGAAGTCAAAGATCTCAGACTAACGAGTAACGCTGACTCTGACAAAGATTTTCCATATCCAGAAAGAGTAACGGCAACTACAACTTCAAATGGAAAGAAACTATATTTGGAAAGAAGTTATTCAGGGAGACAAACTTGTTCTGGCAAGAAACAACAGAAGTTATGGCATTAAACTCTCATCAAGACAAAATATCTGCCATCACTACAAACGTTCGTTTTTCACCTCTATATAAAGAACGACGAACCTCATTGAGAGACACACCTGAACGCACAGAATTACTCTACTCTCTCTCTAATATTTCACGAGCTTTTGCTCATAACGTGAAACTTCTTATCTGCTCTAATTGCTGTAATACTTGCTTTATCCTAGAAGCACGCTAGATTACAAATTCTGTTTTTACCTCAATTGTTTTAATTCCTCAAGTGACTCTGCGCAGTCTGTATACTTGAGAGGACTAAGAGATCTTTCTCTTAGACGTTGGTTGTAATAATCTTTCAAGATTAGTGGATTAAGTCCTTGTTGAAGGAGAAATCACCTTGGCCGGGTGGACTGGAGTAGCTTTGTGTTATAAGCGAACCAGTATAAAATCCTGTGTGATTTTATTTTGCAAAAGCGCTTATTTTCCAAAACAATTCAAACCCCCCCTTTCTTGTTTTTCTCACCTTCATTTTTGACCTTGGTCCTTATAGCAAACTTGTAGAGGGTATCATTAATGACATGATTTGAAAAGAATCAGTTTCATATGTTGAAAATTGAAGAAGTTATGATCCTTGAAAGTTGGGAAAAAGTCACTTAAAAATAGGTCAAATTTCACTAAGTCCACAAATGACCTATAATGTTTCCAAACTTTTGATGCTCCTCCAAGCATAATTGGATCTTTTCATGTAAAGAGAAGTTGTAGAGAAGAGTCATATGAAAAAAGGGGCATTAAAAAATGTTGAGAATTGAAGGAGTTGTGATCCTTGGAACTTTGACTTCAAAATGTTGAATTTTAGGTCAAACTTCTTTGAACAAGCTTGTGTATTTGAATCTTCCTTGCATTTCAAAGCACTTGGCTGATCATATGAACTCAAAATAAGGTGTCCTTGATTGTCTCTTAATTAAATTGCTCAAAGCTTAAAGTTACTTGTTGAAGAAGGCATGGAAATAAACACATGGACCTTTGACTTTCCTGGTTAAGTAAATAACTAAACTTTGAGATGCTCTTGATTTGAAAATCCCTACCTTGCACAATAAACTTAAGGGAAACAATAAATATTATTGGTATTTTGATTAGTGGTTAGATAAGCGATAAATCAAATAAACACAAAGGTAAAACAAAGAGGTGCTTGGTGATCCCTGGAAGAAGCAAATCTAAAGATGGATAAAGGGGAAGGAGCATAATGTGACCTTGCTTGTATGCAAAAAATGCAAATGAGATGTGGAATCTTAGGGTTAAAAATTAGGGTATGACACATGGGTTCTTTTTATTAAAAGGGAGAACAAAACAAGGAAAATTATATCTTAATCAAAGTTACTACCAGTATTTCTATCTCAGTCCACTTGGTGGTACCCCTTCCATCAGTCCTTTTGAAGATCGATCATGCATCTTCAACATATTCTTCCACAACACAGACATGGCCATCGACAAGGTGGTCGGAACTTGAGAAGTATTCTGATAATGAGAGCACTTGTCCCTTTTCAGCTACGGGCGACATGTTCTTTAGATTTTGGGAGTTGTATCCCAAACCGGAACGGTCCTTATTACCAGGCAATTTGAGCATTCTTCCCAATCCCATAGGGTGTCCGTTCCGTATGATAGTTAGAGCATCTTGGAAAAAGGCTATAAAAAATCTGGCATTCTTAGATTCATCCCTTATCGGGCAAACCATTTCGACGTTGACCACTTCGAATAACTGAAATGGGATCTCCTATATCTCTCCCTCCCCTTAAATGTAGCGGAACAAATCTAGATGACTTACCAAAAAATATTCTTCACCTTCTACAAACACCAGCTTGTTGTTCACTACAAATTTCAACCTTTGGTGAAGCATTGAAGTAACGACTCTGACTGAGTAAATCCATGGTCTTCCAAGCAAGCAACTGTAAGTGGGATGGATATCCATTACAAATAAAGTGATGAAGAAGGTATGGGGACCAATCTTCATGGGCAGGTCTATTTCACCGATCACGGTCCTCTTTGACCCGCCAAACACTCTCACCACCAGCTCACTTGGTTTCACGACGAGTCCTTCAATAGTCAGCTTAGCTAGGGAGCCTTTGAGCATCACATTAAGGGAGGATCCAGTGTCCACCAAAGCTCTGGATAGAACTGTGTCCACACACTCAATGGAGATGTGGAGAGATTTTTTGTGATTTCATCCCTCAGCGGGGAGCTCCTCGTCATTAAATCCCAAACTTAAGCTGGTGGCTATATTGTTAACCACGCCTTCAAACTGGCAGACCGAGATTTCTTGGGGTACATGGGAAGTCTTTAGAAACGTCACCAAGGAATCTATATATGCTTATGAGCACATCAGTAGAGATAACATCAAGATTTTTGAGGGTGTTTGGTTGAGTTGTTTAACAATTCGATAGTCACTCCTTTTGATGATACGCAGAAACTCATCTACTTCACTGGTTGTCAGAGGGCCTTGCCTTGGCTGGGTATTATCAACTTGCTTGCCCGTATCATGGGCTGACAGACTGCCATTCTCGATTGGAGGTGGTGTTGGTGCAAAGATCTTTCCACTTCTTGTGATGCCTCCAATTTCGACGATGCTGATTAACGGCTCATCGGACTTGATTGGTTCTGCTTGTACTTTTTGGCAATGGATGCAGGTTGATGTGTGATACATCCAGGGGACTGCTTTGGTGTCGTCGTATGGGAATGGTGTGGGAACTGTTATGATCATGGGAGCGATAAGGTTTATCGAAAGGGTTAAGTGAGACAAATTATACAGAATTTACAGGGGGAAACTTCATCGTATAAAATTTAGAGGGTTGACACATCATTGATAGCGGAGGGTCGATCAATTATCAATATTCCTTGGTTCATTAGAGTTTGAATGGAAGCCTTCAATAATTCACACTGTTGCGGGTCCTTTAAACAATATTCACAAGTCTGGGAGCAAACTAAGAACGCGTCACTTTTCGATAATACATTCTTGATTTCTATGAGCGGAGTCTTCAAATCATTGAAAAAGGTTATCACCTTCCTTCTATTATCCAATTCCACCATGTCTACATTTGTCTTGTCATGGGGAGGCATAAGGTTGTCGTTTACATTCGGGCCATTGGGCGCAAACGTAATTGCCTTGGAGTCAATCAGATCTTGGACTTTGTATTTCAATGCTTTACAATTTTCAATAGAATTCCCGGAAGTGTTGGAATGGAACTCACAACGGGAATTTTCATCATATCCGGAAGGAAGAACCGGTGGTGGGGGTTCTAACTCTCTCAATTGTACAAGCGACCCTCTTAGAAGGTACAGTAAAATATGGATGTATGGCATTGGAACTAGGTCAAAACTTCTTTCAGGCATTCTTAATCTTTGTTGTTGCGGTTGATATTATCATTGCTGATGTTGCTGTTGCGGATGATAACATTGTTGATTTTGCTGTGGTTGTTGACGTGGTTGATATTGTTGTTGTTGTTGAACGGGAGCCACGGTGGCCACTTGTTGATATGTTGGATTCCTGGTTCGGATGATGGTTGCGACACTGGTCTCGCCTTCTCTCTTCCTACGATAAGGAACCAAGGGCTTCTTTACCACACCAGATGTACTTGTGAAGTTATGAATCTTGCCCATCTTGATCATGTTCTCGATCCTTTCGCCGACTAAGACTATGTTAGAAAAACCTAAGGAAGTGCTCCCCACCATTCTGTCGAGGTATGGGCTTTGTAGCTTACCCATAAACATGATTATCACCTCTCTCTCTCTCTCTCTCTCCAATAATGGGGGTTATACCCTGGCTGCCAGTTCCCTCCACCTTTAGGCATACTCTTTAAAGGTTTCCTCATGTATCAGATGAAATATTCCTTGGTCAACTCAGAGCAAAGCATCAGACACAAGATCAAAATAACAATTAAGCACAAGGACAGAGTAGCAGGTGAATTCAAACAATCCCAAGCTTTGTATCAGATGAAGGCTCAATTCATAATAACTCAGTCACAGAATGTTGGCATTGGCCAAATCCTTTTTCAGAGGGAATGTTGCCTAAATCTAAGTCCAAGAGTTCAGATCAAGATCAACAGTCCATCAAATGTTTTTTAGGGTTTTTGTTGTTATTAGGTGTTTTAAGGTCCTATGACCACAAACAAAGTCAAAACACATAAACAAAAAATATACAATCACAAGATATGGCTCAAATGAGCAAAGTAAAAATGACATAGACATAAACAAGTTAAATGAAATGTAAATGGCAATAAATGATAAATGACTGAAATTTAAATTGCATAAAGTAAATGACTTGAAAGTAAAGCAATATTAACAAGAATTAGTCAAATGTTAGTCAAAATTTAGTCAAGTGTTAGTGGTGATTTTTAACTGATTAAGTCATTCTTTGGAGAACACTAACACATTCATTCACAAGTATGAATCCTTAAACCAAGACATCTTCCATGAGAAGGGCTCAAACTTGGATAATTCAACAGGTATGCCACTAGCTCTCATGAAAGGAAAAAATGTCAAGTCTCCACACAATGCCATGAAGAATGAGAGACTTACAATCTTACTTACTAGAATGCTATGCCTTGAGGGTCAAATTTATCTCTATGTTAAGAATTCATAATTGGAATTATATAGAAGTCACAACTATCTGAGGACGGGCAATAAAAATTTAGGTGTTAATGCATGTTAGAGATTTGGTATGAAGAACCAATCTCCTAAAACATACCACACACTAAAAGAAAAAGATCAAGAGGGAGGGACCTATCTCAGTCATACTTGTATTGGTTCATCTGACACAAGGTCATTGATGAACCAATTAGCCTTAAGACATTAGATATTTTATTGGTCAAATGAGGGAATGGGAAAGAATAGGGATGAAGATGGAGAGGGATGGGAAGATAGAAGCACAAATTGACCAAGATAGGACTTTCATCAAATCAAAACCATTCATTCATTTTGGGAGATGAAATGTACATTTCATCAATCCCCTAAATCAAATGGTTTTAATCCAACAAAAGTCAAATCAACCTTGACCAATGCCCAAATAGAAAGTCAAACATCACAAGACCATAAAAATGGCTCAACAAATTTTTTAAGCATTTAATCAATTAAAAATCCAATTAAAAGTGAATTAAAATACATTTTAATTTGGTCAAAACCTAAAATCCCTTCAAAACACCAAATAAATGGCCAAGGGATTTATCCTAGGTCAAACAAGGTCAAAGGACCTTAGACAAAAAATTTCACTATTTTTCAAAAGTCAGAAGTATTTTTATACAATTAAAAATATGCACAAAAACATTTAATTCACGAAAAATATCAAAATTAATCCAAATGATAATTTTAATTCAAAATATGGAAGAGAAAAATATTTACAAATGAAATTAATATGAATTAAACAGGATAAAAGGATTAAATGAAAATTCAGAAAATAAAAAGAAATTAGAAAAAACAAGGGTCATCAGATCTCCCTCATTAATTGAGGTGGTAGATCTTATGGCCACATGCGCGCTATCCTTGGTGGACACAAGTCAAAGTGATGTTCGCGTGGTAATTCAAACCAAAGGTCAAGATTAGATAATTGGACCAGGATCAGATTGATGTGAAGCTGCCAACACACCACCGGAGCTAGGGCTCCTGTCTTCTTCTCCGGTGGACCTCACCGGACTGGTCCATCATCAACCACCACCAAAATGAAAAACAAGGACATGGATTTAAAGAAAAAATGCTCAGGAGTTCGAATTTGTCCTTGATTTTCTCCAATTCCAAGTATATAAAAAGATACAGGGATTTGAATTTTGAGGATCATGAACTGAGTTGCTTCAATTTAACCTCAAAGCAACTCAATCTTGTTGCCTACATTGGTAGGACTTCAGCCAACTGAAAATCAAGGAGAATGGTAAAGAATTGAGAGAGAATTGAAGAGATGAAGTTTCTGAAAAATCACCTTCGAGGGAGCTTGAATCTTGCTTGATCTTACTTCCAATTGGCCTTGGCTTGACTTCGGATGCTTGTATGAAGTGCATTAGATCAAAGAAGGGCTTGGATTCTTGGAGTTTCAATTTCAAAACTGAAGTGAAATTGAAACTCGATTTTCAATTGAAAACCTTCAAGTTTATCCTCTAATGGCGAGGGTTAGGATTGCAGGTTCAAAGCTTGGGCAAGGTGTCCCCAATTCTGAGCATGAGGGGTCTTATTTATATGCTATGCATTTGCTTTCCACACACTTCATTCAAAATGCCAAAAATAGAAATCTCACTTGCATGGATGCATGGGCGTGTGATATGCCCATTAAATGATGCCAAATGATCCATAATTCTGTGTTATCAATCCTAAAATGATGTCACATAGCCATGTATAAAGGAAATGAATGTTGAACATAAATCTTACCAAATGGAACCTTGTGAAGAACTCATGCGCAAGTCCCTCAATTCTTGGCCAAATGAGGTGATATTGGACTTTTTGGAAAGGTGAGGTCAAGGGGAACAACTTTCATGTTGAAAACCTTTCCATTTGAATCTTTGATCATGACGATTTTTTAGGTGGAAGTTTGGGAAATCAAACATAATTGAAATTTATCTAAGTCCCAAGTCAAATGTTCACTTCTTCCACCTTGAATAACTTTTTCTATGGGATTAAAATGGAAAACATTCCTTCATAAAAGTTGTATCTCTTTCACACCTCTTCAATATGGACACAAATTTTACCTCGTTTGGATTTGGCATGAAGAAGTTATGCATTTTAGAAGTTGAGGAAAATCTCTTGTTCAATGGTAATGACCCAAAATGACCTATAAAGTTTCAACTTGGAACATGCCTTTGCAAGTTGAATTTGAAGTTCCTCAAAGAATAAAAGTTGTATAGGACATCTTGAATTTGATCATGAAACTTGAATGGCCTTCGTATCATAAACATTGGGCAAGTTATGGTCCTTGGAATTTGACCTCCTAACTAGGGTTCAGACAAAATAACCTATAATCTTTCACGATAAAGAATGATTTTCCAAGAAAAACTAGCTATTGAACTCAACATGAAAGTTGTTTGGAATGTCATAAGAAGTAACGTTACTCTTGGAATCATTTTCATATGACTAAAATTGTAGGAGATAGGGTCTAGGGAACTCCATTTTTGACTAGTTGACTTTCTCCGGTCAACCACCATGAACCAACTTGGAAACTTGAAGCTCTCTTGATATTTGGGACTCATGAAGGATCATATATGTATAAGATGATGTAATATGAAGTATCCCTTGAAATATTTGATCAAATATTGAAGAAAGTTGCTAAGGAAGTCACACAAGAGGAAATATGCACTCAAACTCAACTGGGGAAGAATGTTCTTCAACACAGGAGTACCAGAGATTATCTATTACCGGTTATTGGGTAGGAAGATAATATGCTGTGATAGAGGGACACCCGTTTCCGGTTAGGATAAACATATCAAGGATGACTCGTTGAGGAGAAAGAGGTATATTCATTACCTATTACTAGGTAAGAATAACCTGCTGGGAAAAAAGATGAAATAGGATTTACAACTACCGTTTACTGGGTAGAAAACCAAAGAGAGATTATTCGTCACTTAATTAAAGTGAACATATCAAGGATAAACTCAAACAAAGAATATCCATCATCGATTAGGATGAACATATCAAGGATAGACTGTCGGGGAAAAATAGGAATTATATCTATCAATTACTGGGTAGAATACCAAAGAGAGAATATCCGTCACCGGTTAGGATAAACATATCAAGGATAAACTCATCAGGGGAAAGTAGGAATTATAACTACTGGTTACTGGGTAGAATACCAAAGAGGTGGAGAAAATCCGTCACTGGTTAAAGTGAACATATCAAGCATAAACTCTATGGGGAATGAAATAAGGACTACAACTACCTTTTTACTGGGTAGAAAACCAAATAAGGAAGGATATCCATCATCGGTTAGGATGAATATATCAAGGATAAACCACTTGGGGAAACATGGGAACGAATCCGCTGGGGAGAACAAAGGAAGTAGATTACATTTTACCGGGTATTGGGAAAAAGTAATGTACTCAACAATCGAGAAGGATATTACCAATCACTAGGTGATAAACTCTCAGGGGACCAAAATATCTATCAAGGTAATAACTAGAAAGAAACGGTCAATCAAAGACTCAACCCAATAAGGATATAACTCAAGGGGAGTGGTTCCATCCAGATAATTAGCTGGGGAGGAAACTAAAATACTAATCATCCACGAGGAAATAACTCAGTGGGGATAGAGAAAGGTTAAACTCTTTCTGCTTAAGGGGATGACACTCTGCAATTGAAGGAGGACAAACACACCAAATCCGCATGGGGAGATAAAATCACCACGGTAGGAGATCAAAAGAAAAAATTAATTCGATAAAATGCACAATGAAATATCTGATCATTTGTTTTATGCATGAATATGCATGTATGTGATTATGATTATGCTAACAAAAATAGCACAAAGGATACAAATAACAAAGATTATAATTATCACTACAATACTCGGCTAATCTCAACAGGATGGAAACACCAACTGGAGAAAATACTAAGGATGAAAATAAATCATCTAGCTCTGAATAAATCAACTCTGGCTGGGGAAAGGCATGGAGAGCATGGTTCCAATTTGCTATGGCAAACTCCGTGGGAAGAAGACAATATTGCTATGGGAAGATCAACCAATCATGCCGAGGGTCAAAATTGTCAACACTGCGGGGAATTTTAGGTCAACACCATATCGAATGGGAGACAACCTTGCAGGGGACTAAAACAAACTACTCAGAATCCAACACTGCCAGGAACAAGGGATCTTCATGTCAGAAGATGAACTCCACCGGGGAATACAAGAAATAAAACTCTGTATGAGGAGTTAGGCAAGTTGATGGGAATGCTATGACCCAAATTATCACATTCTTCGATAATCACCAAATTCTTCTTAGAAATTGCAAAATAAACCAATTCCAAGGAAAAGACAAACACATATGATTCACACAAAGGAGAAACTGCCGAAGTTATGCCACACAATTATGCTAGTGGAAATCAAATAAGGGTTCCATATCTCTAGGGCCCAATCATAGATCACAAATCGGGGGATGCAAACATGAGCACCTCAGCCGGGGAACATGGATTTGCAAAGGGAATTAGTCATTAACTCAACTACTGGGGATGACAAAATATTCCGGAAGAAAAACTCATCAACCAACCTGGGGATAAATGACAAACTATTGGCGAAAAATGTTTTTATCAAACCAAATGCTTTTAGGAAGACCAACAATGCTTCACACTTCAAGACTTACCTGTTCTCGGATCGCTGTTGACATTCCTTACCGAAATCGATTAGTCTTATAGTGATTGTTTTTATTATTTAAGCAAAACACTTATTATTTATTAATTTATTTTAAAATTATCATCATAAAAATTCAATTTTATTTAGCAGAAGTAAATAAGAATAGAAACAATTGGATAAAAACTCAACTTTATTTAATACAATTGTAGTCCGTAAATGACGAGACTCCATAGATCTTTACAAAGTTGAAAATGATAATTTACATGGAAAAGGCATACATTGAATACAATGATCACTACTCTCCCTACCAACCTCAATATCCATTGTGCTTGTCCTTGGTTGAGAATGATGAACCATACGCAAATGACTTGCTCAAAACTGCCTCCCAGGATTAGGTTCAACCGAATGCAATTACTTTCCATAATCCCTAATTTTTGCCTAGATTGCCCCAATGTGGGATGTTCAATCTTCCGGGATAAATTTTCTGTTTTATGCCTCTAATTTTTTCCTGGATCGCCCTTTTGGGTTTTCAATCCACCGAGATACTCATTTTTTCCTAAGCCGCCCTTTCGGGTTTTCAACTTAGCGAGTTGTTCTTTTCTTTTATAGGCGAAGTATTTCTTGACTACATCGAAGTTCACAGGGCGAGTGAACTCTTCACCATCCATAGTTGTAAGAATCAAAGCACCGCCTGAAAAGGCTCTCTTTACAACATATGGGCCTTCATAATTAAGAATCCATTTGCCCCTAGCATCAGGTTTGAAGGATAGAATCTTCTTGAGCACGAGGTCACCTTCTCTAAACACACGAGGCCTGACCTTCTTATCAAAAGCTTTCTTCATTCTCTGTTGATATAACTGACCATGACACATTGTAGTCAATCTTTTCTCTTCAATCAAATTCAACTGGTCATATCTGGTATGGCACCATTCAACTTATGTCAACTTGGCTTCCATTAGCACACGCAGTGACGGGATCTCAACCTCTACTAGGAACACAACTTCCATACCATAAACAAGAGAGAAAGGGGTTGCCCCTATTGAAGTGCAGATGGATGTACGGTACCCATGCAAAGCAAATGGGAGAATTTCATGCCAATATTTATATGTCACAAACATGTTCTGAATGGTCTTCTTGATGTTCTTGTTTGCAGCTTCAACAACCCCATTCATCTTGGGTTTGTAGGGAGAAGAATTAGGGTGTGCGGTCTTGAAGTCTTTGCAAAGAGTTTCCACCATATTGTTGTTCGAGTTTGATCCATTATCAATAATGATCTTACTTGGCACACCATAATGGCATATAATATGATTCTTGATAAACCTTACAACAACTTGCTTGGTCACATTTGCATACGTTGCCTCTTCAACCCACTTTATGAAGTAGTCAATAGCCACCAAAATGAAATGATGTCCGTTCAAAACTTTGGGCTCAATCATACCAATCATATCAGTTCCCCACAGAGAGAAGGGCCATGGAGAGGAAATGACATTTAACAGTGTCAGGGGAACATGAATCTTATCTGCATAGATTTGACACTTGTGGCATTTCTTCACAAACTTGCAACAGTCAGATTCCATTGTCAGCCAATAGTAACCTGCTCTCAATATCTTCTTTGCCATAAAATGTCCATTGGAATGGGTACCGAAGGAACCTTCATGGACTTCTGTTATCAATAGGTCTGCTTCGTGTCTATCCATGCATCTGAGCAAAACCATATAAAAGTTTCTCTTGTAAAGCACATCATCATTCATGTAGAAATTGCCAGTTAGTCTTCTCAAAGTCTTCTTATCTTTCAAAGATGCCCCAGGCGGGTAAATCTGACTTTGGAGGAAACACTTGATATCAAAATACCATGGCTTTTCATCTTTGATCTCTTCAACAACGAACACATGAGATGGCCTATCAAGACGCATCATAGTCAAATTGGGAACTTCATCCCAAAATTTCACCACAATCATTGAAGCCAACATTGCAAGAGAATCTTCCATCCGATTTTCTTCTCGAGGGATATGATGAAACTCAACCTCTGTAAAGAAATTTTAAATCCTCCCCGCATAATCTCTATACCGTATCAAACTGGGTTTATTCGTCTCGCATTCACCCTTGATCTGATTCGCAACCAGAGTTGAATCTCCATAGACGTTAAGATACTTTATTCTAAGATCAATGGCCTCTTCGAGCCCCATAATGCAAGCTTCATACTCAGCCATATTGTTTGTACACTTGAAAGTTAATCTAGCTGTAAACAAGAAATGAGTGCGTTGAGGAGTAATAATCACTGCCCCAATGCCATTACCATAAGAATTAACAACTCCATTAAATACCATGCCCCAACGGGAACCAGGGTCTGGCCCTTCTTCAAGCAATGGTTCATCACAATCTTTCATCTTCAAGTACAAAATCTCTTCATCAGGAAAATCATACTACACTGACTGATAATCTTCAATCGGTTGGTGAGCCAAATGGTCAGCCAAGACACTACCTTTAATTTTTTTTTGAGATCGGTATTCAATATCATACTCAGATAATAACATTTGCCAACGTGCAATTCTCCCAGTTAAAACAGGATTCTCAAAGATGTACTTGATTAGATCCATTTTGGATATTAACCAAGTAGTATGATTCAACATATACTGGCGCAGACACTTAGCAGCCCATGCTAATGCACAACATGTCTTTTCAAGCATAGAATACCGAGTCTCACAGTCGGTGAATTTCTTAATATGGTAGTAAATTGCATACTCTTTCTTTTCAGATTCATCTTGATGACAAAGAACACAACCCATACTCTCATCAAGCACAATCAGATATATGATTAACGGTCTTCCTTCAACAGGCAGGGATAGAATCGAAGGCTCAAGCAGATATTCTTTGATACTATCAAAAGCTTTATGGTAATCTTCAGTCCAATCACAAGATTGATCTTTCCGAAGAAGCTTGAAAATAGGCGCACATGTGGCAGTCATATGCGATATAAATCTTGAGATACAATTCAAGTGGCTAAGAAAACCTCTGACTTGCCTCTCAATTTTGGGCGCAAGCATCTCTTGTATTGCTTTGACCTTGGCAGGATCAATTTCAATACCCTTGTCACTAACAATAAATCCCAATAACTTACCAGAACAAATACCAAAAGTACACTTATTGGGATTCAAGCGGAGTTTATACTTCCTCAAACGCTCGAATAACTTCAACAAATGCTCTACATGTTCTTCTTCATCACTTGATTTAGCAATCATATCATGAACATAGACTACAATCTCTTTATGCATCATATCATTAAAAAGAGTGGTCATAGCTCTCTGGTACGTTGCACCAACATTCTTTAAACGGAAAGGCATCATTCTATAACAGAATGTTCCCCAGGGTGTAACGAATATGGTATTCTCCATATCTTTAGGTGCCATTTTGATTTGATTATAACTAGAAAATCCATCCATAAACGAAAAAAGTTTGAATTTAATTGTATTTTCTACCAACATACCAATGTGTGACAGAGGAAAATCATCTTTCGGAGTAGCTTTATTCAAACCCCTATAATTAACACACATGCGAACTTTTCCATCTTTCTTCGGAACAGGAAAAATATTGGCCACCCACTACGGATACTCGGAGGTAACAAGAAAACCAACGTCAATCTTCTTCTGCACTTCCTCTTTGATCTTCACTACCATACCAGTATGAGTTCTTCTCAACTTCTACTTGCCAACGGGCATTCTGGCTTCAACGACAATCTATGCTCCATAATCTCATAATCCAACCCAGGCATGTCTTGATAGGACCAAACAAACACATCAGAATAATCCCGAAGAAGATCAATCAACCCTTTTTTAGCTTCTGGACACAGTTGAGACCCAATCTTGACTTCCTTCACATCATCCTCAGAACCCAAGTTGACTAATTTAGTCTGCTCTTCAAACGACTGAATGGCTTTTTCCTCATGCTCAAGCAAACAAGATAACACATCAGATACTTCTTCATCATCAATCTCTTCCTCATCTTCAAACACAGGAGAATCAAAGTTTGGCGATGGAGTATGATCATTGTATTCAATGGGTTTGAGAACCAACATGCATAATGATTTGATATTTTGATTTTAGTGAAGTGGAGTGCGATCAAATATTATACAGATGAGATATTTTTTTTTTGTGATTACCATTTTCAGAAAAAGCAAAAAGTAAAAATAAAAACATCATAGATGTGGATGAATAAAATTGTGTTTTATTGATGACAATAATAAAAATGCCCAACAATGTTCACTTCTCCCTTAGGCATAGGAGAAGGATTTTTTCAAAATAATAAAAACAAATTACTTAGAATGATGAATGAGAAAAGGAACATCAACAACAATTCAATTGTTGCAAGTCTGGCCATGCGTCACAAAGTTGGTGCTGTCTCATTCATCTTCGTCTTCACCACCATTGTCTTTAATAATGGCAGCTGAGTGTTGATCATTCCCATGAATGAACCCTCCACTGTAGAACATCAGTTTCATAACTTTGACTTTGGCGTTGAACGACACTGGTTGAAATCCTAATCTGGATCTGTTCTTGTTCTCGGAATTCTCCACAACACGACCCCACTAATCAATGCTTCCAGCCTGAATAGCCTCTTGTGCATCCTTCAAAGAAGACATGGGTTCCTCGGTTTTCTTCATTTCATCAGCAATGGACAAGGCTTGGAACGGTGTCCCAACCTCCTCCTTAGCATCAACATACGTGAAATATGACAGATGGCTCACCAACAATGCCTTCTCTCCACCAACAACGACAAGCTTGTCGTTCTTCATAAATTTCAGCTTCTGGTGTAGAGCAGACATCACTGCTCCAGCTTCATGAATCCATTGCCTTCCTAACAAAAAACTATAGGCCAGATGGATATCCATTACCTAGAAAGTAATCGGGAAATCACTCAGACATATCTTCATTGGAAGATCCACTTCACCAATGATAGTTTTACGTGAACCGTTAATGCTTGGACAACCACGCCTCTATACCTCATCGGAGCACCTTGATATTAGACATAGTGTCCTCCTTGCAATTCATTGAAATATGGAGTGCCAAATTGTGATTTCTGCCTTCCTTGGGAAGCTCTTCATCATAAAAGCTCAAATTATTACAAGAAGTAATATTGGCAACTACGTGGTCAAATTGATCCACGGTCACATCATGCTCAACATAAGCCTGGTCCAACACTTTCTACAATGCCTCCCTATGTTCTTCAGAATTCATTAGTAATGATAGCACAAAGATTTTTGATGGAGTTTGGAGCAACTGCTCCATAACATTGAATTCACTTCTCTTAATCAATTTTAAAACTTCATCATCATCGTTAGTCTTCAACTTGTTGGACTCACCAGACTGTCACGTTGAAGCACTAAACGGATTCACTACTGGAATCTCTGCCTTCTTACTTATTGTCACATCTTCTATTATCTTTGGGAAAACTAGACTGAATTTTCGACCGCTGCGGGTCACCTTTGCTACATCGATAATATTCACCACTGAATCTGCGACTGGTAGAGGAACCTCTTGACCATCTTTAATCATTATGGCATTGTACTGATATGACACATCTTTATCGGATGAGTAGGGGATAGGTCCCGCTAACCGTATAACCAGCGACGATACCGATCTATTGACATTGTTTTTGCTACTACTATCAAATTGAATGACTATCCACTCGAGGGTCTTGAATACATGCACAATCACATTCACATCATCTATATCCCTTGATTGTTGAATCTGAATTACATTCTCATCCATCAACTTCTGGATATCTCTTTTGACAATTATACACACACACGGGGGTTCACGCTACAGATTAGACAACCATCATGGTCATGTTCACAGTCACTGATCAAACACAAGGTTCTATGCATTTCCACCAACGACCTACGATAGGTCGCACATCGAATACTCGAAAATTCCCTGGGCAACCGTCCACCATGTTGACAATAACATTACCGTGAGCAGGCAATGGATTAGCTTTCATATTTCGCGCTCTATCCTCAAAGGACACTATACCACTCATCACAAGCTTTTGAACTTCATATTTCAATGGATAGCAGTTTTCTATGTCATGTCCAGGAGCTCCCTGGTGAAAAGCACAATGAAGATCAGGCTTGAACCACCATGGTAGTGGCTCAGGGATTTGCGGATGATTTCTTGGTTGAATGAGGTTCTTGAGAACCAATGATGGGTACAGTTCTGCATATGTCATAGGAATAGGATCAAAAGAGACCTTCCTCCTCTCAATGTTTTGTTGATGGTGATTATTATTGTTGTTGTAGTTAGTTCTTTGTTGCAATTGTTGATGTTGTTGTTGTTGAATTGGAACTTATTGATTAGAATTATTGGAAAAAACGAAATTAATGAAGAAACTTGATGTTGATGTTGACGAGGTTGAGAACTCTTTCTGACATGAGGCCTCATCTGCTTCCCTACTGACACTAAGTTAGTATCTCCTTCCTTCCTCTTGGGGAAACTCCCACCGTACTTCTTGCTGGATGATGCTTATTCCTTTGACATACGTCCTTCATGGACACCTTCCTCTATCCTCATCCCCATATTTACCATTTCTGTAAAGTCATTGGGGGCACTCGCAATCATACGTTCGTAATAGAACGAACTCAACGTCTTCAAGAAGATTTTTGTCATTTCCTTCTCTTCAAGAGGTGGACTTATCTGGGCAGCTAGTTCTCTTCATCTCTGGGCATACTCTTTGAATGTCTCTATTAGGCGCCATATCCACATTGTACTTATACTGCTTGACAAAGCCTTGCCTAAGTCATTAAAAGTACGGATGCTTGCACTGTCCAACCCCATATACCATCTTAAAGCAGCTCCAGTCAAACTGTCTAGGAAATAGTGAATTAGCAACTGATCATTATCAATCTGAGTAGAAATTTTTCTGACGTACGTCACAAGATGGCTTAGCGAGCAAGTGTTACCTTTGTACTTTTCAAAGTTTGGGACATTGAACTTCATCGTGATCTTAACATTGGGGACCAAGCAGGGTTCAACATCACTCTTCCCAAACAAGTCTTTCCCTCTCAGAGTCTTCAACTCTTTACGCAACTTGAGGAATTGATCTTTCATTTCATCCATCTTCTCATATACATTTGGCCCTTCAAACGACTCAGAACGGTAGATGGTGTCTTCAATACTGTAACACCTCAAAATTTGCCCTCTCCTCTCTTGGGACTAGCATTATCATTGTACATATCATTTTAGGTCATTAGGCATTGCATATTGCATATCATGTGGTTACATTGTGCAAGCTATCCTCCCAAGTCTTGATCAGGAGATGAGGAAGTCAAAGTGCAAACCTAGGGTTTATTGACTGATCATTGGCCATCTGAGGATTGGACTGTGAATTAGGGTTTTTTGTGATGCTCAAAGGGTATTGGTCTTCATCTTGATTGAGGTGATACATCATCATCATTATGGTTGGGTTTCATCAGGAGATGGAGGCAGATTCCTTGAGATTAGGGTTTTGACCACTGGTCAACCCTAATCAGTTGTATTGGGCCAGTCAGGGCATAATCAGGAGATGGGGTCTATGGTGGATATGGGGTTCATTCTATGATTATATTGAGCTAATTGAGGCTAGGGTTGCACCCTTGAGCCATGTCATCAGGAGATTGGAGCTTAACTTGATCTATGCATTGCCAGATTCATCTATCAGATGAAAAGTCAACTGTGGTCAACTGTGCATGATCTGATGGATTTGGAGGTGGAAATGAGTCGGATACACTTCATTCATGTTGGAACAAGTGTTATTTGACATTGCAAAGCTTAAGAATGAAGAAAATCAAGTCAGAACAAAAACTGCCAAAAATAGAAAGTGACTTGTAATGGAAGTTTCCAAAAATGGAAAGTTTTTGACCTCAAGGCCACGTGTCCAAGGAAGCTTCAAGTGAAAATTTGTTCAACATGAAAGTTGTAGATCTTGTTCTCACCTTTCCAAAAAGTCCAAGAACTTGAAATTCCCATGTGTGGTTGGAAAATTAGGGCTCAGTGAAATTCAAAAATGACCCATAATCAGGAGGCCATAACTTCCACATGGTTTGTCCAAATTGCAAGTTCTTTATATGCACAAACTCCATTTGACATGTACTTTCATGGTGCATAATTGGATTTTTCCAAAAGTGGTCAATGCAAAAAGTCAAATTTCAACTGGACAGTTAAATGGACCAGGGGCAAAATTGTCCAACTTGTGAAATAATTGGAATTTTTGAGTGGGGATTTTTGCAACACCTCATGAATGGTATTTAAAATTTGTTGGAATCATCACTTCATGCCTAAGGCTTGTAATTTGAGATTTGGCTTGAAAAATGAAATGGCAAAAATGGACAAAGTGGCATTCACATGTGATTTTGCAAATTACACAACCAATGAGAGTGAGACAAGTTTCAACAGCTCACACATGGCATTTGGAAGTTGTGTGAGCTGTCAAATAGGTGGCATTGAGCTGGCAAGTGAAATTCCCATTTTGCCCTCACTTGGAAAATTTAGCATTTCATTAACATGTCCAATTTGGCTAATTGCATGATTAAGGGATGATTAAGCATTGGTATATAATCTTAATCTCATTCTAATCCTAACAGAATTTCACATTCACCAAAACCAGATCTGAAAACTCATCAAATTCTCTCAAAATCTCAAGAACACAAAAACCTTCAAACTCATCAATCTTCCTCAATCTTGGATCAAACTTCGAATTTCTTTTTGCATTCAACTCCTCTCACCATCTTCTCAAACTGTTTGTGGAATTTGGAGTGGAAAAGGCTTGGATTCGTGACTGTCCAACATTGCATCTTCAATGGTGAATTCGAATGGCAATCATTAGGGACCACTACAATTGAACCTGGGCGCATTAATCAACTTCCTCAAGGTCAGGCTGCATCTGTTTGGAGCTAACACGCGCCAATTCGTCCAATTTCCTCGCTGCCATAACAGGTACTTCGAGTTTCGATCGTCACGATTCTCTGAATACTTATAGGAGTTTTGTAGTCCATTGATTGTAGATTACAATGATGCTTGTGGTTTAGCAAATGGTTAACTATAGGAGAAGAAATCTGGAATTGAATTTTCGTGTCCAAACCCTAACTCACACGATTTGGAAAATAGAGGAATAATTAGGAGAAATTAGGTTCACATTTGGATTCTAGGTTAGAAGACGGTTCGAATGGTGGTCCATCTGTCCGTTTTGGTGAGGTTTCGTGTTTATGTGTTCTTGAGCAATACTGGGGAAGAAGAGAACGAATTCTGGAAATTTTAGGTGTTAGATCCAGTTTTCCATTTGAAAATTCAAATACCGTGTTTCCCTCCCCCGTGCGATTTATTTACAATTGTGCCATTGGATATTAATTTAATTCAAATAATTCATTAAAAATCATACAAGTGTTAAAAAATTCATAAAAAATCATAGAAAATTCAGAAAAATGTGGAAATTTTTGTGTTGACTTTGTTGTTGAGTGTAGAATTTGTTTGACCTATTGGTCAAAGTTGTGCATGGTATATTTTTGGATTGACTTAGGTTTGTTTCACATGTGTTCAAATTTGATACATTCTACCATTTTTGTTCATAAAATGCTCATAGTGTTAAATAAATTCTTGAAATGTTTTGTGGTAATTGTGGACTGGTTGATGTTTATTTACATGTAAATTTCATGAATTTTTGATGCCTGGCCATTGAGATATGAATTTTGGAACTTAGGTGTGACAATGTGTGTCACACCTCATTATGTCAATTTGCTGGATTTTTTTTGAGTGACCTAGGCTTGGTAGAATGAAATGGAATTTTGCATGGTGAATCATTAACATGTTGAGATGTTGTATGAATGTTTGTGGAATTTTACATTGCATTTTCAAATTGATTGTGATTTTTCATTTCTGTTGGTCAAATATGCAAGTCCATGTGGTACATGTTTGTAATTTTGATGTGAAATGCTCATATGGTATTGGATGATCATGAAATTTGATATGCTTGTAATAGACACATGATGTGACATCCCTGTTTTGGTCTCATCCATTTCTTTATTGTTTTCATTAAGTTATGAATTTTTGAAGTGGAAGCATGTGTTGATGTTGTGATTTGGAGCATATAATTGTGTCTGTTTTTGTTGATTTTCATTGACATGGTTCCATTTGCCCAATTAAGCTGAAATTTGGTGTGCCATACCAGGATTAGGTCCTGTTTAGGTGTAATTTATTTGAGATTTTTTGGATTTGTTTTGATGTGGATTTGAATGCAATAGTTCTGTTTGCATGTTTGGTGCTTCATTTGAACTAGTTTGCCTTGTTTTGTGCTTAAAATGAACATGATGAATGATATAAACATGAGACTAATGGTGTTTGCTCTTGTTTGACATTAATTTGACTTTGGTTGGTGAATACCTTGCTGTTTAGGAATTTTTCTTGCCTTTGGACCCTAGGTTTAGCCTAGTGGTCTTGTTGCTAATATTTGCTTGATTTTTCAGGATCAAAAGCATAATGCACATGGAGAATGAATCAAGTTAAATGCAATTGATGTTGTTTGATGTTTATACACTAACATAACATTGTTTTGTAGGTTGTGAAGTTTGGGATTGAGCTTTGAGCTTGCTTTGTTGTGCATTGATCTGTATAGATTAACTGATTGAACTTTTGCTGTTTAGTTTGTCTGTCTGAGTACTAACTGTGTTTGACTGTTTCCAGGTACTTTTAGTTGCTCAGTTCCTTGTGAACTTTTGCTTTGCTTTGCTTAAGCAACTTGCATTGAGGTAGGTCCTCTTGACTTCATGTAGTCTGGAGACCCGGCTGTTACCGGGCCGGGCAAATAAATGTCTGAAGTCCTCCTTAAGAGGCGATGATTGTGATTGTTTAATATTGTGCCCAAGCAGGTGAAAGTCCTCTAAAGAGGCAATTGGTGGAAGGTAGGGATAAGCAATCTATCCCCCACTATTCAGTTGAGTCTTCTCCTTGCTCCCATTACATGGTTGTAGCATTGAGATCCTAGCCCAAGATCTTGTGCAGTGCACATTGTGTCAGAGTCTCTGAGTATAGAAGGGTTCCCCCATTCTGGACCCATGCTCATTTGTCAGAAGCTCTCCCTGGTCAGGGATAAGAGCTGTGAGGTCTGATCCTCACTTCACCTCTCATCTGCTTCACCTTAGCCTCGTAATGGCAAGGTTAAGAGCAAACCCAGCCCGTACAGACGACTCGCTTCGGCAGTCAAACCTATTGTGTGAGCCACTTGTTTGGTTATAGTGCGTGCTATGTGGATATCTGATTGACATGCTTGTTCTCATTTGATGTATGCTTATATTCTGTATGCTTGTGTGCTTGCTTCTTTCTTGGATAGGAGTAGTTTGCTTATGCAAGTAGGATAGAAAACCGAACATAGGGACGACTTTGCATGACAACATCTAGGCTCGAGTCGTAGTCTCCCTAGTGTTGTGTCTCCTTCTGTTCTGGCTAGTAATTCAGTCCCTTTCAGGGGAACTACATCGCCCTGATCCTCGTTCCAGACGAGGTATGTAGGCAGGTGGTCGTGCGAGACCACTCCGGGCAACCTTTTTCTTTTTTGCGTGCGTTTACTTGTTATCTGATTGTGTGTTTGGGTTCGGATGCTGACGTAAGCCCAGTGATTGGCAGTCGGGCTCCACGTTTGCCCTTTTGAGTGTGTTTTGGTTCGGATGCCGACGTAAGCCCAGTGATTGGCTGTCGGGCTCCATGTTTGCCACCCTTGCTTGTTTGTATGTTTTGTGTTGTTTGGCGTGCGTAAGCCGAACTACAGTGGCTCTGATTCTTGTTTCAGACAAGATATGTAGGCATAAGGTGCGATACCTTATCGAGCTCCCTTCTCCTAAACCCACCTGCGTTCCCCGTGTGTGTGTGTGATGTTTTAGCAACCTATTCTTTATTCTAGGACGTGGATCCCGTCGAGTACGACGGACGTGAGGGGTGCTAATACCTTCCCCTTGCGTAACCGACTCCCTTACCCTTTCTCTCTGGTCGCGAGACCATGTTCTTTCCAGGTTTCTCTGAGCGTTTCCTTTCCCTATCTTGGGATAAATAACGCGCTGTGGCGGCTCTGTATGTTTTGTTTTCAAGTCTCGCCGGTTGATTTTTCGCAGGATGCGACAGCTGGCGACTCTGCTGGGGATCCGATCTGATGTAGACCTATGCTGGTCCATCGTCCCTGAGTGAGTCCTTCCTAGCGTTTTAGGATTGGTTTGGGTTGCTTGTTGTGTGATTTATTGCATTTATTATTCTAACCAGTGTGTATCTATATTTGCATTAATGTCTGCATGCATCATACTATCATGTTGTTGCCGTCCTCTGTGCAGGTGGTTCCTCTATTTTGGGGTGGGTGTTCTGAGTGGGGCTAAAACCCAGGCCCGAGTATACACCTAGGATTAGCGTGGTCTCGCGTCGCTCACATGTCGGTTGGGCATGATGTTGCGGTGTGACATACCACAAGCCGGACGAGGTTCATCTGAGAAATGCTCTTCCAGTGGGATTTTCCACTTTGGTTGGGTTATCTCTTTTGGGCTGTTGACTCTGGTGACCGATCATTTCCTGGATCTTTGGTTTAGACGATCTCAGGAGAGCTACAATGGCACACCCGAAAGGGCAAACCCATTGAGTATCTTTGCCCGATTGTCGAGACTATTATCCGCTTTAGGATGACCTGATTAGAGTTTACCTGTGAGGGGAGGGTGATTCTTTCAGATGCATGATCAGATGGGCTCAGATGGTGACTTTTGTTCCGTGGGTCCTATTTATAAGTCGGATTTATGGCCATTTATTGCCGTGACGCCGGAGTGCTGTCCGTGATTTATCAGCAAGGATCCGTTTATTTCAGGATTCCCTGGGCCGAGATATTTATCAGTGGGGATCCGTTTATTTCGGGATTCCCCGGGCCGATTCCGATGGTTATGGTTCTCTGTTCAGAGATGGTTTGGTGATGATGGTGATGATGATGATGTATCTGTCTTCCGTTTATTTCGGAACCCTTAAGTTGGATTTATGGTTACATATTCCTCAGATGGTTATGATCAGTTCAGAGACCAGATTCAGTACAGATGATCAGATGACTTGGAGGATGGCCCAGTGCATTGCATACATCTGCATCATTCTCATTTTGCATTCATCTGCACTCAAACTCACGTCTAGCCATATGGGGAGTATTATGGATTGAGAATCTGGTTGAGAGACATCTGGATGTCAAAATGTTATTGGTGAAATATATCTGTCTCGATGAAACCAGAATCAAAGGACAGAAGCTTCCTCGTATGGATAGACGTTGCATTCATGCATACTAACCCATTTGCTATTTTGTAGGTGTCGACCGGTGCACATAGCTCGTTTGCTCAGATATCCTGCTAGGGGCAACAAATCCAAACTGATGGATCCTCCCAACGCCGACATCCTCGAACTGAAAGAGATGGTGAGGGATTTGTTCAGGGTTGTGCAAGGGCTTGCCTCGGGGCAGAAAGCCATGGCCGAGAGATTAGAAAGGATTGAGGGCTGGATGATCAAAGAGAAAGTTCAGGGAAAGGCTCCATCATCTGAAGTAATAAATCCCTCTGGCTCTGTGGTGAAGAAATCCCTTGACAGTGGTCAGCCCAAGAAGAAGGTTGAATCAGGTGGTGCACAGACTAAAAGAGAATGCGGTAAGGATCGTTATCACCCTTATGCTGCCACTGCAACCATTCCTGTTGGTGGTTCATCTGTACCACCGAGACGTCCGTCACCTCGCCCGGGGGCACAGAGAGCTGGGAACCAGGTAAGAGGAAAGGGGGTTGATCGTCAATTTGATAAGCCACCCATACCGTGTGCTCTTCTGTTGAGGAAGTTGAAAGATCTCGGAATGGTACAATTGAGGACATTAGCTCCATTAGAACCTGATTAGAGGCCAACCAACTACGATGAGAATGCTAAGTGCGAATTCCATTCGGGGGCGTCTGGGCATAACATTGAGGGTTGTAGAGCTTTCAAGCATGCTGTCCAAGACCTGGTGGATTCCAAGGCCATTAATTTTGCACAATTTCCCAATGTTAATGCTAATCATATGCCCGCGCAGGGTGAGGTGGAGATGAATGCAATTTCTGAGGATAGGAAGACGATTGGGTTGGTGAATGGGGATCGGTTAAAAATGCCGAGGCCTGTGGTCCCAAAACCTCGGAGGAAAGAGGGAACTTTCCCTAGTGTTGATACTTGTTGTATGGCCGTCGCCACAGAGGGTGGTGTACCGATGGGGGATATGATCCAGAAGGTGAAGGAAATGGACGGTGGAGAATTTGAAACACCCAGTCTGATTGAAACCGTCAAGGTGGAAAATGACAATGGTGTTGGGAAAGAGAAAAAACCGTCTGTGTCTTCTTACAAACAGGCACTGGAAATGTTGAGAAATGGAGGGATCCCAGGCTGGGGAAAAATCATAGGCATTGTAGTAAAGGCGGATATGTTTGGGATTGGTTATCATCCAGGTCAAGACTCGTCTGAGCAGAACAGAGGACGTCGTCCGTCGTTCACCTTTGTAAGTGCCGGAATGCTAGATTCAGATCACGCCTGTACAGTGGGTAAAGAAACTGACAGTGACTGGGAGATTGATCAATGGATAAAATCGTGCGTACCAAGAAGCTGGAAGGCTTAAAAAGATCAGCACTGACACTCGTCCGGAAGAGTAATATTTCTTGTTTTCAGTCTTTATCTGCATGAAAGCCATATGTGTTGCCCGACACGTAATGGTCCATTGTAAGGGCCACCTCATGTTTAAATTTGCATTTTCTGCATCATTAATAAATGGATGTTTTTCAGTCAAAAAGCGGTGTTCCCTGTTTTTCATTTATTTTTGCAGTTTAAAAACAAATAAAAATGGCAATGTTTGTTTTCATTTTTCTTTTTTGATTTGTCTCGTCCCAAAGTCAAAAGTAATTCTCCGGATCTCGTTGATAACAACTTGGTTACACCTCGTATGACTTCGACAATTCGATCTATCTTGCTGAAGAAGAAGACGAAGAAGATTGTGATCTGCTGGAATTAGCCAGGTTGTCAAGACAAGAGGAGAAGGTGATTCGGCCGCTTGAGGAGCGAGTTGAGATTGATATTCCAAGCACAGCCGAGGTCGGGAAGGAAATGAAATTAGGGTCGCTTCAGAGGCAAGCCGAGAGCAGAATGGTAGCCTTGTTGAAAGAGCATGTGGATGCCTTCATCTGGTCGTGTCAGGATATGCCAGGGTCGAACACCGATGTCGTTGTACACAAGCTACCATGGAAAGGAGACTGTCCTCCAGAGAAACAGAACGCCAGTGCCATGTATCAGGGAGCCATGGTGACTTTGTTTCATGATATGATTCATCATGAAATTGAATGCTATGCTATGACATGATAGCAAAGTCCCAAACAGAAGAGGAGCATCTGGCAGACCGGGGCAAGTCGGTTGACTGGTTGAGACGATTCAAACCGAGGTTGAATTCAGATAAGTGCACTATCAGAGTGCGGTCCGGTAAGCTGTTGGGGTTCATTGTAAGGGAGGAATCGAGGTTCATCCTGCAAAAAAAAAAAAAAAAAAAAAAAAAAAAAATGCCTGAACCGAAAATGAAGAAAAAGAGGTTCGTGGTTTCTTCGAAAGATTGAACTATCTGTGATGGTTCACATCTCATCTAACAGCCACGTGCGAACCTATATTCAAGATGTTGAAAAAAAAAGAAGGATCAAACGGTCAGGTGAAATAATGATTGCCAAGGGGCATTGCAAAAATAAAAGAATAAGTGCAGGAACCTCTGATTCTGACGCCTCCCTGTGGAGAGAGACTGTTAATCTGTACTTGACGGCCTTCGAGGGGTCTACGAGGTGTATTGGGTCGGCATGACGAGTCTGGTCGAAAAGAGCATGCAATTTACCTTAGCAAAAAGTTTGTCGACTGTGAAACAATACATTCACTGTTCGAGAAAACTTGCTGTACTTTGGCATAGGCTGCTCGCCGACTGAGACAGTATATGCTGATTCATGCCACTTTGTGGATTTCCGAGATGGATCCAATCGAGTATGGGTTTGAGAATCCAGCATTGACCAGACGGGTTGTGAGAGTGCAAAAGAATATTGACTGATCAGTATACTCTCAGAAAGCAATCAAGGGGTGTATTGTCTGATTACATCTCTTTGCAACCCATTGAGAATTATCAACCGATGAAGTTTGAGTTCCCTGATGAGGACATCTCGAGGTACTCAAATCGAAAGATTGAGAGTGACCGATCCCGGAGGAGGGGCCTGACCCCAAATCCGAACGGATTCTGATGTCTGATGGGGAGGTTAAGGTGAAGGAGCTTTTGTTGCCCAGATAACATTCGAATGCACCAATGGTGTGATTGAGTAGGAAGCTTGTATCCTGGGTATCGAACGTCGATGCGCACATCTACTGGGGCAACTCCTTTCTCATTGGTATATGGGATGGAAGCGGTATTACCTGTTGAGGTTCAGATTCCCTCTTTGAGAGTCCTGATGGACATGAAATTGCAAGAGGCTGAATGGGTGAGGACCCGATATGAAGAGTTGAGCCTGATTGAGGAAAAGAGGCTGGCAGCCATCTGTCGTGGGCAGTTATACCAGCAGAGGATGAAACGGGCTTTTGACAAGAAGGTACGACCTCGGGTATATCACGTAGGTGATATGGTGCTGAAAAGGATCCTTCCTCCTCAAAACGATCGAAGGGGCAAATGGACACCGAATTATGAAGGTCCATTCGTGGTCAAGAAGGTTTTCTCTGGCGGAGCCTTGTTGTTGACGACCATGGATGGTGAGGATTTTCCATCCCCTGTGAATGCGGACGCGGTTAAAAAATACTTCGTATGAATTGACCCGCTGGACGAAAAGAATAAAATAGTCCAGGCAAAAATGGGCATCCCGGCGAACCAAAAACAGAAAGAAAGGTTCGGGCAAAAGTTAGGGATAAAATGAAAAATGTACACCCGGCAAGTCGAAAACCTGGAAAGACGACTTGGGCAAAAAAGGGTATCCCGGTGGACTGAAAACCCGAGAGGGCGGTCCAGGCAAAAGAGGGATTGAAACGAACAACTGCGTCTAGCATAATCGTTCGCGCTTTGGTTAAAGCATCATGGAGAATACCCGGTAGGGATCAGTCAGAAACGTCTTGTTCAGAAGGCAGAAAGCATGGAGAGTCTGAGGACATATGGGGTGTAACCGAGTTGGAACTCGATGAGATTATGGGTTTCACATTGCCATTAGGATAGATTTTTCCTTTTGTATGCGATTACCTCTTTTCAGGAATTGCTTCCTTTGTATCGCTCAATTTGAGCCACACACTTTTCAAATCAATAAAATGCAAATTCAGTCAAATAATTTTGTTTTTGTTTTTCATAACCGTTTTGATTGCAAAAACATCCAGATATTTTTTGATAAAGAATTTTGCATTTTAAGACATACAGGTCCCTTCCAATGCATGTTTATAAGATTGGAAGCTGGAAATCTTATTTGGAAGGTTGAGTGACCCAAGTGTTGAAATCTTGACACGCCTGGGGCACGGTTTTATCTAACGGTCTATTTTGCAGGAACTGTTGGATATTTTCACTCACTTGCATGTTGTGATGTGGAAGCTTTGTAACAGATCCCCAGAGAGTTCGCTCAGGAACGAATGAATGAAAAACGACGAAGCGACGTTGAGACGGTCGACGACCTTTGGAATTAACCAAGAAGACTCTTCAAAGTTGGAAGATTGAAATTTCTGTATAAACCCAGGAGTACGTCTCTCGTCGAGCGCGGAGCGACTTGGAATACAAGATGATGGAGCAGAAAAGGTCCAGACGAGTCTGGGAATTCTCTAAAATGGAAAGTCGATACGAGATTGGGAGGTGATACCATGGTTCGATGAGTCGACGGGTGTTCTGTACCAACTTTTCTCATTTCCCAGCTAGGTCCCCAAGCAGAGCGGTGAGGACTAACTCCCCAGCGGATTCCAGATCTGTGACTTTCCCAGCCGAGTCAGGATGGTTATCCCCGGCAGAGGTAAACGGTGTTTCCTCAGCAGCCAGGCCAGAAGGTTGCTACTCCCCGAGTGGAGCGGGTTTCAATGAAATATATCTCCAGCGGTGTTCATCCTACCAGTGGATTGGACAAGTTCCCGTAGCGGACGGATTTTTGCATCCCCAGTTGAGTTGATTCTACCTATGGATTGCATGGGTTGTCCCCAGCGGAGTGGCATTTGTTTCCCTAGCAGGGTCAGGATAGTCATCCCCAGCGGGTGTCAAATCAATGTTTCCCCAGTTGCCAGACCTGAAGGTGGTTGTTCCCCAGCGGAGTATCTGTGAGTATTTCCCCAGTGAAGTCGTCAGGTATCTGTGAGGGTTCCCGAAGCAGAGTCGGGATTGATATCCCCAGCAAGTCAAAAGACTATATCCCCACAGAGTGTTGGTGGTTCCTATCCCCAGCAAATTCCCGAGCGGATTGGGTGCAAAGGAGGTTTTTCCCCGGCAAAGGGTTACCTTATCCCAGCAGCAACAGTGCTATTCCTCAGCAGGGTGGAATCGGAGTATCGACGAGTTCCTCAACGGAGTGTCTCGTACTCCTCAGAAGAGTCCCTTGAGGGGGATACTTTTTTATACATTCATCATGTAAATAAAGCATAGCATATTGCATAGAAAAATAATAATAAATCGCGTAGCATTTCCATAATTATGGAGCATTACGCAGAAAAAGATCATGCATCATTGTTGCAAGCATAGAGCTAGTCTCAAGCTGTGGTTATCGGTTGAGAGGTGGTTGTGCCAGAAGCGAAGATGTTACTCCGAGGGGTTTAGCATCACGACGTCAGATCAACAATGTTCCCCAGTAGTGCGATATTGGAGGAAATGTTTCCGCCGGACAGAGATGGAAATAAAATCAGAGGACGTTACGCGATCATCGCGATTCAAGCCGTGGTTACCGCTTGAGGATTGGTTTTGCCGGACAGTAAAGACGATACTCCGAGGAGTTCAGCAGCGGGATTTTGAAGCAGCAGTATTTCCCAGTCATCAGTAAGTGCCTGGTCAAGCTTTCTTTGGTGTCAGTCAACATCATCATTCGATGTCCAGTCAACGTCGAGTTTTCTCCCAGTCATCAGTAAGTGTCTGGTCGATCATTGTTTGATGCCTGTCCACATCATTGTTTGATGCCTGTAAACATCATTGTTTGATGCCTGTAAACATCATTGTTTGATGCCTGTCCACATCATAGTTCGATGTCCTGTCAACATCATTGTTCGATGTCCTGTCAACATCATTGTTTGATGCCTGTCAACATCATTGTTTGATGTCCTGTCAACATCATTGTTTGATGCGTGTAAACATCATTGTCCGATGCCTGTAAACATCGAGTTGTCTCCCAGTCATTGTTTAATGTTTGGTCGAGTTTTCTTTGGTGTCCTGTGAAACATCATCGTCCGATGCCAGTAAACATCGAGTTTCTTCCCGGTCATCAGTCAGTGTCTGGTTGAAGATGTACCCTCTGATATGTCGCCATCAGAGTGATGATTGGTGTTATTTCCGACGATTGCCAGCGGAGTTATCACAAGGAAAGAAGATTTCGGGGTTCAAATGCAATGATCGGGGATCATTTGCGCAAGAGTTTTCCGGTATTCAGACCGAGGCGGTATTCAGACCGAGGCGGTATTCAGACCGAAGTGGCGTTCAGGCCGATTTTCCGGTGTCCAGACCGAAGAAGTTTCCGACGATCAGGTCGATGTACTTATGGCATTCAGGCCAATTTTCCGGTATTCAGACCGAGGCGGTATTCAGACCGAAGTGGCGTTCAGGCCGATTTTCCGGTGTTCAGACCGAAGAAGTTTCCGACGATCAGGTCGATGTACTTATGGCATTCAGGCCAATTTTCCGGTATTCAGACCGAGGCGGTATTCAGACCGAAGTGGCGTTCAGGCCGATTTTCCGGTGTTCAGACCGAAGAAGTTTCCGACGATCAGGTCGATGTACTTATGGCATTCAGGCCAATTTTCCGGTATTCAGACCGAGGCGGTATTCAGACCGAAGTGGCGTTTAGGCCGATTTTCCGGTGTCCAGACCGAAGAAGTTTCCGACGATCAGGTCGATGTACTTATGGCATTCAGGCCAATTTTCCGGTATTCAGACCGAGGTGGTGTTCAGGCCAAGAAAATGAAAAAAAGAAGAGAAAATTTCGGGGTTCGAGAAAAGCATAAAAAAGAAGAAAGAATAATAATCCCAAGCGGATGTGGTGTTCAGGCCATGGTTATCCCTGCGTTACCATTTATTTTGGTATCCAGGTCGACGTTTTCCGGTGATCAGGCCGACTTTTGCCGTACCAGACGGATTTCTGTTTCAAGATCGTGTTTCTTCGCCGATTCTGACAGGCGTCGTTAATTATTTTCCCATCAGAGTGCAAATTGTTCGTCTGTTCTTGGTATTCAATCACTCTTCATCCTGATCATCCGAAAGCCGAGGCTATTTCGTATCAACAGGTTCACAGTGGATTGAATAGGGGCAGCTGTAACACCTCAAAATTTGCCCTCTCCTCTCTTGGGACTAGCATTATCATTGTACATATCATTTTAGGTCATTAGGCATTGCATATTGCATATCATGTGGTTACATTGTGCAAGCTATCCTCCCAAGTCTTGATCAGGAGATGAGGAAGTCAAAGTGCAAACCTAGGGTTTATTGACTGATCATTGGCCATCTGAGGATTGGACTGTGAATTAGGGTTTTTTGTGATGCTCAAAGGGTATTGGTCTTCATCTTGATTGAGGTGATACATCATCATCATTATGGTTGGGTTTCATCAGGAGATGGAGGCAGATTCCTTGAGATTAGGGTTTTGACCACTGGTCAACCCTAATCAGTTGTATTGGGCCAGTCAGGGCATAATCAGGAGATGGGGTCTATGGTGGATATGGGGTTCATTCTATGATTATATTGAGCTAATTGAGGCTAGGGTTGCACCCTTGAGCCATGTCATCAGGAGATTGGAGCTTAACTTGATCTATGCATTGCCAGATTCATCTATCAGATGAAAAGTCAACTGTGGTCAACTGTGCATGATCTGATGGATTTGGAGGTGGAAATGAGTCGGATACACTTCATTCATGTTGGAACAAGTGTTATTTGACATTGCAAAGCTTAAGAATGAAGAAAATCAAGTCAGAACAAAAACTGCCAAAAATAGAAAGTGACTTGTAATGGAAGTTTCCAAAAATGGAAAGTTTTTGACCTCAAGGCCACGTGTCCAAGGAAGCTTCAAGTGAAAATTTGTTCAACATGAAAGTTGTAGATCTTGTTCTCACCTTTCCAAAAAGTCCAAGAACTTGAAATTCCCATGTGTGGTTGGAAAATTAGGGCTCAGTGAAATTCAAAAATGACCCATAATCAGGAGGCCATAACTTCCACATGGTTTGTCCAAATTGCAAGTTCTTTATATGCACAAACTCCATTTGACATGTACTTTCATGGTGCATAATTGGATTTTTCCAAAAGTGGTCAATGCAAAAAGTCAAATTTCAACTGGACAGTTAAATGGACCAGGGGCAAAATTGTCCAACTTGTGAAATAATTGGAATTTTTGAGTGGGGATTTTTGCAACACCTCATGAATGGTATTTAAAATTTGTTGGAATCATCACTTCATGCCTAAGGCTTGTAATTTGAGATTTGGCTTGAAAAATGAAATGGCAAAAATGGACAAAGTGGCATTCACATGTGATTTTGCAAATTACACAACCAATGAGAGTGAGACAAGTTTCAACAGCTCACACATGGCATTTGGAAGTTGTGTGAGCTGTCAAATAGGTGGCATTGAGCTGGCAAGTGAAATTCCCATTTTGCCCTCACTTGGAAAATTTAGCATTTCATTAACATGTCCAATTTGGCTAATTGCATGATTAAGGGATGATTAAGCATTGGTATATAATCTTAATCTCATTCTAATCCTAACAGAATTTCACATTCACCAAAACCAGATCTGAAAACTCATCAAATTCTCTCAAAATCTCAAGAACACAAAAACCTTCAAACTCATCAATCTTCCTCAATCTTGGATCAAACTTCGAATTTCTTTTTGCATTCAACTCCTCTCACCATCTTCTCAAACTGTTTGTGGAATTTGGAGTGGAAAAGGCTTGGATTCGTGACTGTCCAACATTGCATCTTCAATGGTGAATTCGAATGGCAATCATTAGGGACCACTACAATTGAACCTGGGCGCATTAATCAACTTCCTCAAGGTCAGGCTGCATCTGTTTGGAGCTAACACGCGCCAATTCGTCCAATTTCCTCGCTGCCATAACAGGTACTTCGAGTTTCGATCGTCACGATTCTCTGAATACTTATAGGAGTTTTGTAGTCCATTGATTGTAGATTACAATGATGCTTGTGGTTTAGCAAATGGTTAACTATAGGAGAAGAAATCTGGAATTGAATTTTCGTGTCCAAACCCTAACTCACACGATTTGGAAAATAGAGGAATAATTAGGAGAAATTAGGTTCACATTTGGATTCTAGGTTAGAAGACGGTTCGAATGGTGGTCCATCTGTCCGTTTTGGTGAGGTTTCGTGTTTATGTGTTCTTGAGCAATACTGGGGAAGAAGAGAACGAATTCTGGAAATTTTAGGTGTTAGATCCAGTTTTCCATTTGAAAATTCAAATACCGTGTTTCCCTCCCCCGCGCGATTTATTTACAATTGTGCCATTGGATATTAATTTAATTCAAATAATTCATTAAAAATCATACAAGTGTTAAAAAATTCATAAAAAATCATAGAAAATTCAGAAAAATGTGGAAATTTTTGTGTTGACTTTGTTGTTGAGTGTAGAATTTGTTTGACCTATTGGTCAAAGTTGTGCATGGTATATTTTTGGATTGACTTAGGTTTGTTTCACATGTGTTCAAATTTGATACATTCTACCATTTTTGTTCATAAAATGCTCATAGTGTTAAATAAATTCTTGAAATTTTTTGTGGTAATTGTGGACTGGTTGATGTTTATTTACATGTAAATTTCATGAATTTTTGATGCCTGGCCATTGAGATATGAATTTTGGAACTTAGGTGTGACAATGTGTGTCACACCTCATTATGTCAATTTGCTGGATTTTTTTTGAGTGACCTAGGCTTGGTAGAATGAAATGGAATTTTGCATGGTGAATCATTAACATGTTGAGATGTTGTATGAATTTTTGTGGAATTTTACATTGCATTTTCAAATTGATTGTGATTTTTCATTTCTGTTGGTCAAATATGCAAGTCCATGTGGTACATGTTTGTAATTTTGATGTGAAATGCTCATATGGTATTGGATGATCATGAAATTTGATATGCTTGTAATAGACACATGATGTGACATCCCTGTTTTGGTCTCATCCATTTCTTTATTGTTTTCATTAAGTTATGAATTTTTGAAGTGGAAGCATGTGTTGATGTTGTGATTTGGAGCATATAATTGTGTCTGTTTTTGTTGATTTTCATTGACATGGTTCCATTTGCCCAATTAAGCTGAAATTTGGTGTGCCATACCAGGATTAGGTCCTGTTTAGGTGTAATTTATTTGAGATTTTTTGGATTTGTTTTGATGTGGATTTGAATGCAATAGTTCTGTTTGCATGTTTGGTGCTTCATTTGAACTAGTTTGCCTTGTTTTGTGCTTAAAATGAACATGATGAATGATATAAACATGAGACTAATGGTGTTTGCTCTTGTTTGACATTAATTTGACTTTGGTTGGTGAATACCTTGCTGTTTAGGAATTTTTCTTGCCTTTGGACCCTAGGTTTAGCCTAGTGGTCTTGTTGCTAATATTTGCTTGATTTTTCAGGATCAAAAGCATAATGCACATGGAGAATGAATCAAGTTAAATGCAATTGATGTTGTTTGATGTTTATACACTAACATAACATTGTTTTGTAGGTTGTGAAGTTTGGGATTGAGCTTTGAGCTTGCTTTGTTGTGCATTGATCTGTATAGATTAACTGATTGAACTTTTGCTGTTTAGTTTGTCTGTCTGAGTACTAACTGTGTTTGACTGTTTCCAGGTACTTTTAGTTGCTCAGTTCCTTGTGAACTTTTGCTTTGCTTTGCTTAAGCAACTTGCATTGAGGTAGGTCCTCTTGACTTCATGTAGTCTGGAGACCCGGCTGTTACCGGGCCGGGCAAATAAATGTCTGAAGTCCTCCTTAAGAGGCGATGATTGTGATTGTTTAATATTGTGCCCAAGCAGGTGAAAGTCCTCTAAAGAGGCAATTGGTGGAAGGTAGGGATAAGCAATCTATCCCCCACTATTCAGTTGAGTCTTCTCCTTGCTCCCATTACATGGTTGTAGCATTGAGATCCTAGCCCAAGATCTTGTGCAGTGCACATTGTGTTAGAGTCTCTGAGTATAGAAGGGTTCCCCCATTCTGGACCCATGCTCATTTGTCAGAAGCTCTCCCTGGTCAGGGATAAGAGCTGTGAGGTCTGATCCTCACTTCACCTCTCATCTGCTTCACCTTAGCCTCGTAATGGCAAGGTTAAGAGCAAACCCAGCCCGTACAGACGACTCGCTTCGGCAGTCAAACCTATTGTGTGAGCCACTTGTTTGGTTATAGTGCGTGCTATGTGGATATCTGATTGACATGCTTGTTTGAGATGCTTGTTCTCATTTGATGTATGCTTATATTCTGTATGCTTGTGTGCTTGCTTCTTTCCTGGATAGGAGTAGTTTGCTTATGCAAGTAGGATAGAAAACCGAACTTAGGGACGACTTTGCATGACAACATCTAGGCTCGAGTCGTAGTCTCCCTAGTGTTGTGTCTCCTTCTGTTCTGGCTAGTAATTCAGTCCCTTTCAGGGGAACTACATCGCCCTGATCCTCGTTCCAGACGAGGTATGTAGGCAGGTGGTCGTGCGAGACCACTCCGGACAACCTTTTTCTTTTTTGCGTGCGTTTACTTGTTATCTGATTGTGTGTTTGGGTTCGGATGCTGACGTAAGCCCAGTGATTGGCAGTCGGGCTCCACGTTTGCCCTTTTGAGTGTGTTTTTGGTTCGGATGCCGACGTAAGCCCAGTGATTGGCTGTCGGGCTCCATGTTTGCCACCCTTGCTTGTTTGTATGTTTTGTGTTGTTTGGCGTGCGTAAGCCGAACTACAGTGGCTCTGATTCTTGTTTCAGACAAGATATGTAGGCATAAGGTGCGATACCTTATCGAGCTCCCTTCTCCTAAACCCACCTGCGTTCCCCGTGTGTGTGTGTGATGTTTTAGCAACCTATTCTTTATTCTAGGACGTGGATCCCGTCGAGTACGACGGACGTGAGGGGTGCTAATACCTTCCCCTTGCGTAACCGACTCCCTTACCCTTTCTCTCTGGTCGCGAGACCATGTTCTTTCCAGGTTTCTCTGAGCGTTTCCTTTCCCTATCTTGGGATAAATAACGCGCTGTGGCGGCTCTGTATGTTTTGTTTTCGAGTCTCGCCGGTTGATTTTTCGCAGGATGCGACAAATACGACGAAGAGTATGAACAACCGGAGGTGACATTGACATGACCGGGCTAGATGCCGACATAGAAACAAATGTGGGTGCATACCCTTATGGCACACAATTGGGTGGCATTCCCCAAGGGAATCCAGCAGGCATAGACTGACTGGCAGCAACAACTGGGACAATCGAGGCAACAACCTCGGAAATGACAATTCTTTGAGGAGGCGTTGCAGAAGTTGGTGAAGAATGATTTTGTGCAGCAATGACAGATTCCATCAGCGCCGTTAATCTGATGATATCTTCCTTCAAGTCTCGGTTCTCTTGCTCGAGGTGCTCCATGATTCTCGGTTGATTAACACAAGTATTGTATCAGTGAGTCAACTTGGCTGATGCATAAAAGAAGAACTAATATGACATTTGGCGGAAGAAAAACTTGTTATGAAAATGATGCATGAAATGCAATGTTTTTGACGATTTTTAATTTCAAGGATCACATGAAGTCCTTTTTGCAAATATAATAATAGTAACAATAACAATAATTCAATTGACCATAAAATCTCTTTTTATTCATAAAATTTGGAAGGATTACAATGAGTATATTTTCAGAAACCAAAATACAAATACAAGAGAAAAGGAAACTATCATCCTAAGGATCCCTAGCAACTGTGCCAGATGATTAGACTATGGGTGCATACTTCATTTGTATGCGTCAAATCTCGGACTCAAAGGATGCTTTCATTTGAGCCTTCTCAAGAACTAGCTGATCAACAATCTTCTTCCAAGCACCGGAAGGCTGAGGTATGCTAGAGGAAGGTAGACCCTCTGGCTCTCTTTGTCTCTTCACTGCTCGGTCTTCAAGAATCTCATTAAGCACATCCTTGTCTTTCGACTCAAGTTGCAACTCTTCATGCTTTCGGCTCAAAGCATGGAACCACTCTTCCCACATATCTTTCTCTTGCTTCATCTTGGCAAGTGCGTCTTCCAACTCCTCTACATATTGGTTAGGGAGAGTTGATGGCTCATCCATAACCACATACATAGGTCTTTCACAGGCGTATGACATCTTCAGATCCAAAGCTCTCTTCTTCACCCAAATAGTGTAAGATTCCAATGCTGCATAGTTGCACGGACCAAGCTCGAATCTTCCTTTCCTATGCACATTATGCCAAGCATGTACCATCCATTTCTTCAAATGTTGGGGATCTTTACCCTCTTGACAGAAAAGACCTTATAACTGAGTGTTATTAGGTTTATCTCTCAAGGGGAACCCAAGTTGACGACGAGCCAAAGCAGGGTTATAGTTGATTCCTCCTTGTGTACCGATGAGAGGTACATTAGAGAACTCACCACAACTATCAATAATATCCACACTACTCAATGCAAAATCAAACCAAACAATATCATCATTAGTGAGAGACATAAGTCTTTGGGATCACCGTAGACATTGCTTGTCCTCCAAGAAAGTAGGCGTCTGAGGCATGTGCGAACTAAACCACTTGTACAGAAGAGGAACACAACACACAATAGAATTCCTCAAATGCAAAGACAAATACATGTCACCCAACAAAGTAGGAACATGATTCCCAATCAAGAAGATTCTAATGGAGTTAACATTAATAAAACCGTCAATGTTAGGGAACAAAGCTAAACCATAGATGAGCAATACAAAGATGGCTTCAAAAGTATCCATGCTACCGGCTTGAGCAAAGACAGTAGCTTTACCAATGAGGAACTCAGAAGTCAACCCAAAAATACCTTATCTCTTCACCAAATGAGCATCAATCTCAGTTTTCTTCAAATGAAGAGCTTCAGCTTTGATATGAGATATGGGAATCTCCTCCAATCCACTAAAAGGTACTTTGTCAGATACGGGTATACCCAAGAGATGGGCATATTCCTCTAACGTAGGGACAAGCTGATAATCAGGGAAAGTGAAGCACCGGTAGAGAGGATCATAAAACTGAACCAAAAGACTCAGAAGTCCTTCAACCACATCAGCAGATAACATAGATAAAAGCTTCCCATGACATTTTCCTTAGCTCTTTCAAATCAGGACATCTGAAACTATACTTCTTAGTGTTGCTTCGTCCACAATCCATGGTCTGATATTTGCAAACAAGACCTCAGTTCCTTGAAATTTTATTTTTCTGTGATGAATGCTATGATGCACATGTATGCATGAATGCAACAATCACACACAAGGAAATCACAAATAAATGTCCAGGGACGGATCAAGTCATTACGAAGATCAATCATCCATTTTGGTGGATTATGGTTTTCACCTTATCAACACCCAAGTTCTATTGATATTGACAAGACTTGATCGGATCAATCAAGAATCAAAGGGTTTGTTGTGAGTCATGAGCATGAAGTCAGGTTAAGAACCATCCCAATGGAGTGTACTAAGGATAAAAACCTGTAGATCATGTTCTAAAAAGTTCCCAGAGTCTTAATCCCATCTATCGGATAATATAGGTTAGGATGACTGACTCATCAACCCATAATATTCTCAAGAGAAACTCGTCTGAGTGTAGTATCGTGTAACAACTGTTATCAAGTCTACACCTGAACAGTCTCCGCACTATGTCCTAAATAGGCCAAGTTGGGTTAAATGTTCGACGGTCCTCAGCTTCTCGGACCCCAAATCAGAGAAAGTAATGCCTATCCACAAATAACTTTTGTGACATCAGTAACTCCGAAAGGGTCTCCACTGAGTAGATGGGTCTCAAGCCAAATTGTTAAGGACTACTCCACACAAGTTGAACATGACAATACCATCCTCCTATCTTAATTTCACTCAAGTTTGGGTTAGACCTTATCTCACCACTCAGAGATTACCAAGCATAACAAATAGATTATATCACACAGACAAATATACAAACATCAAATATACAAACATCAAATATACAAATATATACACATAAAAAAACTAGGCTAAATCCATTAAGGACCTCTTTCTCCCCAGTAGAGTCGCCACTTAATTTCTGTAGCGGTAAATTCATGACCACCAAGTTATGGAGAAACTTGACATCAATAAAACTAGAGTCGCCACCGCGCTTTTATTGTTTCCAAAGGAAAAGGGAAAAGTTTGAACAAAACCCAAAGATAAGAAGTCTTAAAATCAAAACTAATAAAAATTCTAGAGATTACAAGGGATTTGGTTACACAGAGGTAAAGTGTTAGCACCCAAAGTGTCCTAGGTACTTCTAGGGAGCCCTTTTTTATGTGTGCATAGGTGTTTGGTATAAAAGATGTTTGAAAAAAATAGAATGTAGGGACGAGAAAAGAATTCATTGAGTATATTTTATGTTTGGCAAAACCTTCGGCTTGTGCCTACGTACCAACATAAAAATGAGGGATCAAAACCTCGTAGTTCGTGATAAAAATTTCAAAGTTGGTGAATTGCTTTTAACAAAAGGATTATTGAGAAAGGCACAAAAGGGTTTGAAAATCAAGTTTATTTAAGTCAATATGATTAAGTTTATTTATAAGCTTGATTTAAGAAAAGAGTTTGAAAATCCAATGGCATAAGGCCAACGTTTCTAATCATTAAAACTAAGTCTATGTTTATAAACACAAGCAAAGAATGTTTTGAAAAGGGGGAGAGATTTTGAAATTTAAGAAGTGGGAGGAGATGAAGAGGCTACCCTAAGCACAAAATTAAAAGTTAACAGTTGAAAAGATCTGACCAATGGGATGCAATCCAACAAACAAGAATGTCATATAGAAACCCATTTTCCCTTGGACTTTAATCAAGCAATAATCAATAAGCAAATGAGCAATATCCGGACATCATGAAGATTAAGGCATCAAATAAATATAGCCACATCCAAGCAAGCAATTCCCATAGCTAGCAGTATTCTTTGTCTTCTTATGTATCAGATGAAATATTCCTTGATCATCTCAGAGCAAAGCATCAGACACAAGATCAAAATAACAATTAAGCACAAAGACATAGTAGCAGGTGAATTCAAAGAAATCCAAAGGTTTGTATCAGATGAAGATGCAATTCATAATAGCTCAGTCTCAGAATGTTGGCATTTGCCAAGTCTTTTTGCATAGGGAATGTTGCATAAATCTAAGTCCAAGAGTTCAGATAAAGATCCACAGTCCACCAAATGTTTTTTAGGGTTTTTGTTGTTATTAGGTGTTTTAAGGTCCTAAGACCACAAACAAAGTCAAAACGCATAAACAAAAAAATATACAGTCACAAGATATGGCTCAAATGAGCAAAGTAAAAATGACATAAACATAAACAAGTTAAATGAAATGTAAATGGCAATAAATGATAAATGACTTAAATTTAAATTGCATAAAGTAAATGACTTGAAAGTAAAGCAATATTAACAAGAATTAGTCAAATGTTAGTCAAAAGCTAGTCAAGTGTTAGTGGTGATTTTTAATTGATTAAGTCATTGTTTGGAGAATACTCAACCATTCATTCACAAGTATGAATCCTTAAACCAAAACATCTTCCATGAGAAGGGCTCCAACTTGGACAATTCAACAAGTATGCAACTAGCTATCATGAAAGGAAAAAAGGTCAAGTCTCCACATAATGCCATGAAGAATGGGAGACTTACAATCTTACTTACTAGAATGCTATGCCTTGACGGTCAAATTTAGCTCTATGTTAAGCAATCGTAATTAGACTTATATAGAAGTCACAACTATTTAAGGTCGGGCAATAAAAATTTAGGTGTGAATGCATGTTAGAGATTTCGTATGAAGAACCAAACTCCTAAAACACATCACACACTAAAAGAAAAAGATCAAGAGGGAGGGACCTATCTTAGTCATACTTGTATTGGTTCATCTGACACAAGGTCATTGATGAACCAATTAGACTTAAGACATTAGAGATTTCATTGGTCAAATGAGGGAATGGGAAAGAATAGGGATGAAGATGAAGATGGAGGGGGAGATAGAAGCACAAATTGACCAAGGGAGGACTTTCATCAAATCAAAACCATTCATTCATTTTAGGAGATGAAATGTACATTTCATCAATCCCCTAAATCCAATGGTTTTGATCCAACAAAAGTCAAATGAACCTTGACCAAGGCCCACACAGAAAGTCAAACATCACAAGACCATAAAAATGGCTCAACAATTTTTTTAAGCATTTCATCAATTAAAAATCCAATTAAAAGTGAATTAAAATACATTTTAATTTGGTCAAAACCTAAAATCCCTTCAAAACACCAAATAAATTTCCAAGGGATTTATCCTAGGTCAAACAAGGTCAAAGGACCTTAGACAAATTTTTTCACTATTTTTCAAAAGTCAGAAGTATTTTTAAAGAATTAAAAAATATGCACAAAAAAATTTAATTCATAAAAAATATCAAAATTAATCCAAAAAATAAGTTTAATTCAGAATATGGAAGAGAAAAATATTTAAAGATCTTTGGTGAAAGTCCCATATTTTTTGGAATAAAAATGAAATTAATATGAATTAAACAAAATAAAAGGATTAAATGAAATTTCATAAAATAAAAAGAAATTTGAAAAAACAAGGGCCATCAAATCTCCCTTATTAATTGAGGTGGCAGATTTAATGGCCACACGCGCGCTATCCATGCTGGACACAAGTCAAAGTGATGTACGCGTGGTAATTCAAACAAAGTCCAAGATTAAATCATTGGACCAGGATCAGATGGATGTGAAGCTGCCAACACACTATCGGAGCTAGGGCTCCGGTCTTCTTCTCCGGTGAACCTCACCGGACTGGTTGACCATAAACCACCACCAAAATGAAAAACAAGGACATGGATTGCAGGTTCTGAAAAATCACCTTTGAGGGAGCTTGAGTCTTGCTTGATCTTACTTCTAATTGGAATTGGCTTGACTTCAGATGCTTACAGGAAGTGAAATCGATCAAGGAAGGGCTTGGATTCTTGGAGTTTCAACTTCAAAACTGAAGTGAAATTGAAACTTGATTTTCAATTGAAAACCTTCAAGTTTATCCTCTAATGTTGAGCGTTAGGATTGCAGGTTCAAAGCTTGGGCAAGGTGTCCCCAATTATGAGCATGAGGGGTCTTATTTATAGACTACGCATTTGCTTTCCACACACTTCATTCAAAATGCCAAAAATAGAAATCTCACTTGAATGGATGCATGGGCGTGTGATAGGCCCATCAAATAATGCTAAATGATCCATAATTCTGTGTTATCCAACCTGAAATGATGTCACATAGCCATGCATAAAGGAAATGAATGTTGAACATAAATCTTACCAAATGGAACCTTGTGAAGGATTCATGAGCAAGTCCCTCAATTCTGGACCAAATGAGGTGATATTGAATGTTTTAAAAAGGTGAAATCATGGGGAACAACTTTCATGTTTAACACTTTTCCATTTGAAGCATGGATCATGATGCATGTTTAGGTGGAAGTTTGGGAAATCAAACATAATTGAAACTTTTCTAAGTCCCAGGTCAAATGTTCACTTCTTCCACCTTGCATAACTTTTATTATGGGCTTCAAATGGAAAATGTTCCTTCATCAAAGCTGTATCTCTTTCAAACCTATTCAATTTGGTCAAGGATTTGACCTCATTTGGATTTTTCATGAAGGAGTTATGCATTTTAAAAGTTGAGGAAAATCTATTGTTCAATGGTAATGACCCAAAATGACCTATAGTGTTTCCTCTTAGAACATGTATTTTCAAGTTGAATTTTATGTTCCTCAAAGAATAAAAGTTGGATAGGCCATATTGAATTTGATCATGAAACTTGAATGACCTTCATATCATAAAATATTGATCAAGTTATTATCCTAGGAAGTTGACCTCATAACTAGGGTTCAGACAAAATGACCTATAATCTTTCAGCATAAAAAATGATTTTCCAAGAAAAAATAGCTCTTGAAGTCAACATGAAAGTTGTTTGTAATATAATAAGGAGTAATGTTTCTCTTGGAATAATTTTCAAATGACTAAAATTATAGGCGATAGGATCTAGGGAACCCCAATTTTGACTAGTTGACTTTCTCTAGTCAACCACTATGAACCAACTTGCAAACTTGAAGTTCTCTTGATCTTTAGGAATCATGGAGGATCGTATATGTATAAGACGATGTAATATGAAGTATCCCTTGAAATATTTTATTAAATATTGAAGAAACTTGTTGAGGAAGTCACACAAGATACCTAGATGAATTAGGGTTTCTAAAGTAAACAAGCTTCAAACTCTTGATGAATTCTTCATCAAAATAATAAATGAAAATCATGGGGATCCATATATGATGTCTAGAACCAATGTGAACCATCTTTTGATTGATATCTTTGCATTGAGAGTCTCAAACCCTAGTTGTGAGCTTGATAGGGCATTGGTGGATGCACACACTACCTATAAAAGAAACAAAGCTATACATAGACATATTTTTGGTATTTTTGTTAGTAAACAAAATAAAAATAAAGTATGATACAATCAAATTTTCTTGGTGACCTCTCCCAATGAAAACCCAATGAATGGGAGGTAAGGAGGATGCCAAGGTGTGATCCTAAAGCCAATGCAAATGATGAGATATCATGAGGGATCTTAGGGTCAAAATTGGGGTCTTACACATGCGCATCATGACATTCATCACAGAAAATAAATTTCAAGGAACTAAGGTCTTGTTTGCAAATATTTTCAAACCATGGATTATGGACGACGGAACACTAAGAAGTACAATTTCAGATGTCCTGATTTGTAAGAGCTAAGGAAATGATCATCCTTTGTATTATATCCCTTGGACTTCAAGTAAAGTCATGGGAAACTCTTGTCTGTGTTATCTACTGATGTGATTGAAGGACTTCTGAGTGTTTTGGTTCAGTTCTATGACCCTCTTTATCGGTGCTTCACTTTTCCCGACTATTAGCTTGTGCCCACGTTGGAGGAGTATGCGCATCTCTTGGGTATACCCGTATCTGAAAAGGTACCTTTTAGTGGATTGGAGGAGATCCCGAGATCTCATGTCATAGCCGAATCTCTTTATCTGAAGAAAAATCTGAGATTGATTCTCATTTGGTGAAGAAAGGAGGTATTCTTGGGTTGACTTCTAAGTTCCTCATTGGTAAAGCTATTGTCTTTGCTCAAGCCGGTAGCATGGATGCTTTTGAAGCCATCTTTTTTTTGCTCATATATGGTTTAGCTTTGTTCCCTAACATTGACGATTTCGTTGACGTTAACGCCATTAAAATCTTCTTGATTGGGAATGATGTTCCTACTCTGTTGGTTGACATGTATTTCTCTTTGCATTTGTGGAATTCTAAAAATGGTGGGACTATTGTATGTTATGTTCCTCTTATGTACAAATGGTTTATTTTGCACTTGCCTCAGACGCCTACTTTCATAGAGAATCGACAATGTCTACGGTGGTCCCAGAAACTTATGTCTCTCATTAATGATGATATTGTCTGGTATGATTCTGCATTGGGTAGTTTGGAAATTATTGATAGTTGTGGTGAGTTATCTAACGTGCCTCTCATTGGTACGCAAGGAGGAATCAACTACAACCAAACATTGGCCCGTCGTTAACTTGGGTTCCCCTTGAGTGATAAACCTAATAACACTCAGTTAAAGGGTCTATTTCATCAAGAGGGTAAAGATCCCCAACTTCTGAATAGTAGAATGGTGTGTGCTTGGCACAATGGGCATAGGAAAGAAAGATCTGAGCTTGGTCCATGAAATGGTGTAGCTTTGGAAGCTTACACTATTTGGGGGAAAAAGAAAGATTTGGAGCTCAAGATGCCGTACACTTATGAGAGACCTATGTCTGTGGTTATGGTTGAGCCATTGACTTTCCACAACCAAGATGTATAGGAGTTGGAAGACGCACTTGCCAAGATGACGCAAGAGAGAGAGATTTATGGGAAGAGCGGTTCCATGCTTTGAACCAAAAGCATGAGGAGTTTCATCTTGAGTCGAAAGACAAGGATGCACTTATTAAGATTCCTGAAGACCATGTAGTGAAGAGACAGAGAGAACCAGAGGGTTTAGTTGCCTCTAGTATGCCTCATCCTTCCAGTGCGTGGAAGAAGATTATTGATCAACTTGTTCTTTAGAAGGCTCAGATGAAGACATCCTTTTTGTATGAGATTCAATGCATCCGAAGGAAGTATTCTCCCATAGCCAGATAAGCTGATGTATTTGCTAGGGATCCTCAGGATGGTAGTTTCCATTCCTCTTGTATTTGTACTTTGGTTTCTGAAATTAGTACTCAGTGTAATCCTTCCAATTTTATGAAAAAAAAAGAGATTTTATGGTCAATTGAATTGTTATTATTAATTATTGTTATATTTGCAAATAAGACTTCATATGTTCCTTGAAATTAAAATAAAAAACATTGCATTTCATGCATCATTTGCATAACAGGTTTCTTTCGCCAGGTGTCTTATTAGTTCTTTTTCTGTGTATCAGCCAAGCTGTCTTATCCTTACAACACCCGAGCTAACCGTTTGAAAAGAATGGAGCACCTCAAGAAAGAGAACAGAGAACTGAAGGACGAGATCTCCAGACTCACAACCTTGATAGAGTCTGTGATAACTGCTTAGAACCAATAGTCTCAATCTCCCGCAACTCCTCCTCCTCAGAGGACCGTCATCTCCGAGATCACTTCATCAATTGTTTATGTGGCGGCTAGCCAGTCTGTTTTTGCCATTCCAGCTGGATTCTCGTGGGGAATACCACCTCATTTTGTACCTGAAGGGTATGCGCCTACCTTTGCTTCTGTGCCGGTATCTAGCCCGATCCTGACTGTACCTCCTCCTATTTTTCACACTCTGGCTCGTGTTGAGGACACCATTTACCACTCTGAGTCGTCTGAAGGTCCAGATGTTTACCAGAAAATGGATGAAATGAAGGACTAGTTCCTTGAGCTGCGCACGAAATTGAAGACTCTAAGAGGAAAATATTTGTTTGGGAAGAGTGCTGTTGAGCTGTGTTTAGTTCCCAATGTCAAGATTCTGGTGAAATTCAAGGTCCCAGACTTTGAAAAATACAAGGGGAATACTTGTCCGTTGAGTCATCTTGTCATGTACGCTAGAAAGATGTCTACACAAATTGATAACGACCATCTGTTTATTCACTACTTCCAGGATAGTCTGACTAGAGCTGCCCTTAGATGGTATGCCCATAGATGGAGGGAGTCAGGTGCTCAGATTAGTCCATATTTGGAGGAAAAGGAGATGACTAAGATATTCTTGAAGACGTTTAGTTCATTTTACTATGAACGTACGATCGTAACTGCCCCCAATGATTTTACCGAGATGGTAAACATGGGGATGAGATTGGAAGAAGGAGTCTGTGAGGGACGTTTGTCCAAGGATGAAGCATCAATAAGTAAGAAGTATGGTAGGAGTTTCTATAAAAAGAAGGAAGGAGAAACTAATGCAATATCAGTTGGAAGGCAGATCAGGCCTCATGTGAGGAAGAATTCTCAGTCACGTCAAGATCAACACCAAGTTTCATTAGTAATTCCAGTCTTTTCCAACAATTCAATCAATCAACCAATTCCTATATAGCAACAACAACATCAACAACAACTGCAACAATGTACCAACTACAACAACAATCATCATCAAAATTTTGAGAGGAAGAAGGTCTCTTTTGACCCTATTCCTATGACCTACGCAGAATTGTACCCTTCCTTGGTCGTTAAAAATCTTATCCAACCAAGGAACCCTCCTCAAATTCCCGAGCCATTACGATGGTGGTTCAAACCGGACTTACATTGTGGTTTTCATCAGGGAGCCCCTGGCCATGACATTGAAAACTGTTACCCTTTGAAGTATGAACTTCAGAAGCTTGTTAAGAGTGGTATGGTGTCCTTTGAGGATAGAGCGGCGAATGTGAAAGCCAACATGTTTCCTGCTCATGATAACGCTTCTTTCAACATGGTGGACGACTGTCCAGGGAAGTTCAAAGTTTGTATTGTACGTCGCATCTGTAGGTCTTTGGTGGAGCTGCATAGAACTCTATGTTTGATTAGTGATTGTGAACATGACCATGATGGTTATGTCATTTGCAGTGTGAATCCTCGTGGATGTATAATTGTCAAGAGAGATATTCAAAAGTTGATGGATGAGAATGTTATCCAAGTGCAACAGTCAAGGGATATGGGAAATGATGTGAACTGTAAGAAGGATTCTTTTTCCAATGTGTTGGTTGATACTGGGTCATCATTGAATGTGTTTACAAAGTCAACCCTAGCAAGACTTTCCTATCAAGGCGCCTCATGAGGTACAGTGGCGTGATTGTTAAAGTGTTTGATGGTTCTCGAAAAATCGTCTTTGGAGAAGTGGACCTTCCAATTAAGATAGGTCTGAGTGATTTTCAAATTACTTTTCAAGTAATGGATATTCACTCGACCTATATTTGTTTATTGGGAAGGCCTTGGATACATGAAGTTGGTGCTGTGACGTCTACTCTACACCAAAAGCTAAAATTTGTGAACAACAAACTTGTCGTCGTGGGTGGAGAGAAGGCATTGTTAATGAGCCATTTATCATCCTTTACTTATGTTGATGCTGAGGAGGAAGTTGGAACATCATTCCAAGATTTGTCCATTGCTGATGATTTGAAGAAGGTTGGGGCATCCATGTCTTCCTTGAAGGATGGAAAAGAGATTCTCTAGTCTGACAGCGCTGACAGATGAGGTCGCGTCGTGGAAGTCGTTGAAAACAAGAATAGAGCAGGGTTGGGATTTCAGCAAGGGCCATTTAACGCCAATGTCAAGGCTATGCAATAAGTTTTCCGTAGTGTATGGTTCATTCACAAGGATGATCAACACTCAACTGCCACTATTGAAGACAATGGTGATGAAGATGAGGCTTGTGCTAACTTTGTAACCCACAACCAAACTTGCAACAATTGAGTTGTTGTTGATGTTCCTATTGTTATGCACATTTCGAAGTAATTTGTTGCTTTATTATTTTTAAAAAATCCTTCTCCTATTCCTAAGGGAGAAGTGAAACATTGTCGGGCATTTTCTTATTATCATCAATAAAATACAATTTTATTCATCCACATATATGATGTTTTATTTTTGCTTTTTGCTTTTTCTGAAAATGGTAATCACAAAAAACATAAATAAATACTGATCTTTCCATCTACATAATATTTGTTTGTACTCCACTTCTCTAAAATCACAATATCAAATCATTATGCAGGTTGGATCTCAAACCCATTGAAGATAATGATCCTACTCCGTCTCTAAACTTTGATTTCCCTATGTTTGAAGTTGAGGAAGAAAATGATGATGAAGAAGTATCTGATAAGTTATCCCATTTTCTTGAGCATGAGGAAAAAACTACTCATCCGTTTGAAGAACAAATTGAATTAGTCAACTTGGGTTCCGATGATGAGGTGAAAGAAGTCAAGATTGGGTCTCAACTGTGTCTAGAGGCTAAGAAGGGGTTGGTTGATCTTCTTCGAGAGTATTCTGATGTGTTTGCTTGGTTCTATCAAGATATGCCTGGTTGGGATTCTGATATTGTGGAGCATATATTTCTATTAAAGCCAGAATGCCCGCCGGTCAAATAGAAGTTGAGAAGAACTCATCCTGATATAGCAGTGAAAATCAAAGAAGAAGTGATGAAACAGATATGGCTAATATTGTGCATGTTCCTAAGAAAGATGGAAAAGTTCATATGCGTGTTGATTATAGATATTTGAACAAATCTAGTCCGAAAGATGATTTTCCTCTGCCACACATTGATATGTTAGTAGAAAATACAGCTAAAATCAAAGTCTTTTCGTTTATGGACGGATTTTCCGGTTATAATCAAATCAAAATGGCACCTGAACATATGTAGAAGACCATATTCCTTATACCTTGGGGAACATTCTGTTATCGAGTGATGCTCTTTGGTTTAAAGAATGCTAGTGCAACGTACCAAAGGGCTATGACTACTCTTTTTCATGATATGATACATAAATAGATTGAAGTTTATGTTGATGATATGATTTCTAAATCAAGTGCTGAAAAAGAGAATGTTGAGCATTTGTTGAAGTTATTCAGCGTTTGAGGAAACATAAAATCCGCTTGAATCCCAATAAGTGTACTTTTGGTGTTTGCTCTGGTAAGTTGTTGGGATTTATTGTTAACGAGAATGGTATTGAAGTTGATCCTGCCAAGGTCAAAGCAATACAGGAGATGCCTGCACCCAAAACTGAGATGCAAGTCAGAGGTTTTCTCGGCCGCTTGAACTATATCTCAAGATTTATATCGCATATGACTGCCACATGTGCGCTTATACTCAAGCTTCTTCGAAAAGACCAATCTTCTGATCGGACCGAGGATTGCCAGAAAGCTTTCAATAGTATCAAAGAACATTTGCTTAAGCCTCTGATTCTGTCTCTACCTACTGAAGGAAGACCTTTCGTTTATTTGACTGTGCTTGAAGAGAGTATGGGTTGTGTTCTTGGTCAGCAAGATAAATTCGGAAAGAAAGAATATGCAATTTACTACCTTAGTAAGAAGTTCACCAATAGTGAGACTCAATATTCTATGCTTGAAAAGACATGCTGCACATTGGCTTGGGCTGCTAAGCGTGTGCGCCAGTATATGTTGAATCATACTACTTGGTTGATATCCAAAATGGATCCAATCAAATATATTTTTGAGAAGCCTTCTTTAACTGGGAGGATTTCCCATTGGAAGATGTTGTTATCCGAGTATGATATTGAATACCGATCTCAAAAAGCAATTAAAGGTAGTGTCTTGGCTGACCATTTGGCTCACCAACCTATTGAAGATTATCTGTCAGTGCGGTATGATTTTCCTGATTAAGAGATTTTGTATTTGAAGATGAAAGATTATGATGAACCATTTCTTGAGGAAGGGCCAGAACCTGGTTCCCGTTGGGGCATGGTATTTGATGGAGATGTTAATTTGTATGGTGATGGCATTGGGGAAGCGATTATTACTCCTCAAGGCACTCATTTTCCATTTACAGCTAGATTGACCTTCAAATGTACACACAATATGGCTAAGTATGAAACATGCATTATAGGGCTTGAAGAGGCCATTGATCTCAGAATCAAATATCTTGATGTCTATGGAGATTCAATATTTGTTGTGAAACAAATCAAAGGTGAATGGGGGACAAATCAATCCAGTTTGATACCATATAGAGATTATTAGAGGAGGATATCAATTTTCTTTACAAAGGTTAAGTTTCATCATATCCCTCGAGATGAAAACTGGATGGTAGATGCTCTTGCAACGTTGGCTTCCATGATTGTGGTGAAATTTTAGAATGAAGTTCCATATTTGACTGTGTCGCGTCTTGATAGGCCAACTCATATATTTTCCATTGAAGAAGTCAAGGATGAAAATCCATGATATTATGATATCAAATGTTTCCTCCAGATTCAGATTTACCCATCTGGGACATCTTTGAAAGATAAGAAGACTTTGAAAAGATTAACTGGTAACTTCTACCTGAATGTTGATGTGCTTTACAAGAGAAATTTTGATAAGATTTTGCTCAGATGCATGGATAGACACGAAGCATACTTATTGATGACTGAAGTCAATGAAGGTTCCTTTGGTACTCATTCCAATGGACATGCTATGGAAAATAAGGTGTTGAGAGTAGGTTACTATTGGCTGACAATGGAATCTGACTGTTACAAGTTTATGAAGAAATGCCACAAGTTTCAAATTTATGCGGATAAGATTCATATTCCTTCGACATTGTTGAACATCATTTCCTCTCCATGGCCCTTCTCCATGTGGGGAATTGATATGATTGGTATGATTGAGCCCAAAGCATTGAATGCAAATCGTTTCATTTTAGTGGCTATTGACTACTTCACAAAGTAGGTTGAAGCAACATCATATGCAAATGTGACCAAGCAGGTGGTGGTCCGATTTATCAAGAATCAGATTATATACCGATATGGTGTGCCAAGCAAGATCATTAGTGATAATGGATCGAACTTGAATAATAATATGGTGGAAGCTCTTTGCAAAGACTTCAAGATTACACGTCATAGTTTTTCTCCCTACAGGCCCAAGATGAATGGGGATGTTGAAGTTGTGAACAAAAACATTAAGGAGATCATTCAAAAGATGGTTGTGACGTACAAACATTGGCATGAGATGCTCCCATTTGCTTTGCATGGGTACCGTACATCCATCCACACTTGAATAGGGGCAACCCCTTCTCTCTTGTTTATGGAATGGAAGTTGTGCTCCCCGTAGAGGTTGAGATCTCATCATTACGTGTTTTAATGGAAGCCAAGTTGACAGAAGAGGAATGGTGTCAGCCCAGATATGACCAACTGAATTTGATTGAAGAGAAAATATTGATTGCCATGTGTCACAGTCAGTTGTATCAGCAAAGAATTAAGAAAGCTTTTGATAAGAAGGTCAAGCATCGTGTGTTCCGAGAAGGTGACCTCAAGCTCAAGAAGATTCTATATTTCAAACCTGATGCTAGGGGCAAATGGACTCCTAATTATGAAGGCCCATATGTTGTTAAGAGAGCCTTTTCAGGAGGTGCATTGATTATTACAACAATGGATAGTGAAGAGTTCACTCATCATGTGAATGTCGCTGCAGTCAAGAAATACTTCGCCTAAAAATAAAAGAACAGCTCGCTAAGTTGAAAACTTGAAAGGGCGGCTTAGGCAAAAATGAGCATCTTGGTGGATTGGAAACTCGAACGGGAAATCCAGGAAAAAGTTAGAGACATAAAAACAGAAAATTATCCCGGTAGATTGAAGCACCTTGGGGAAATCTAAGCTAAAATTAGGGATTATGGTAAGTAACTGCATTCAGGTGGGTCCTGATCATTGAAGCAGTTTTGAGCAGTCACTTGCTTCTGATTCATCATTCTCAACCAAAGGCAAACACAGTGGATTTTGAAGTTGGTAAGGAGAGTAGTGATAATTGTAATCAATGTATCCATTTTCCATGTAAGTTACCGTTTTCAAACTTCGTAAAGATCCATGGAGTCCCGCCATTTGTGGACTACCATTATATTAAATAAAGTTGAGCTTTTATCCAATTGTTTATATTCTTATTTGCTTCTGTTTTAAAAATGAATTTTTAGATGATAATTTCGAAATAAATAAATCAATGAATAATCATTTTTTCTTAAAATAATAAGGCATTTACTTTAAGAGCATTCTATTTCAAAAAGGAATGTCAACAACAATTTTAAGGACGGTAGGTATTGATGTGTGAAGCACTTGTTGGTCTTCCCCGAGCATTTGATAACTTCAGTTTCACCAATAGTTCGTTATTTATTCCCAGCATGGTTGACAAGTTTCTCTTTGAGTAATTTATTATCCCCGATAGAGTTGGTGGATGATTCTTCTGTCAGTTGAGTTGATGACTTGTTTCTTTATGATTCATCTTTCCCCAACTGAGACGTTCTTGTTTCTACATTTCCCAATTTGTGACTTGATGATTGAACCCTGGATTATCTTGGAACCTTTATTTGGTCTTCAGATTCCCGACACATTTATTTGTGTTGCATAACCATGACAGTTTCTCCCCTATGTGAGTTGGCAGATCCAGTTGATTTTGTTGTTGTGCCTTGGAATTGATTTATTTCTCAATATCCAAGAAGAATTTGATGATTGTTCAAGTTTTATGGTCTTTGATGTGTCCTGGCAAATCATTGTGTCCCTAACAAAGCTCCACAGAGTTTTATCTCTTGATTGTGACTTAAGACCCCAGTAAATTTCCATCTTTTGATAGGAGCTCTTTCCCCGGAGGTGCTTAGTTCTGAGAAATATTGTTTGGTGTCACCTGCAAGGTTGTGCCCCATTTGATATGGTGGTGACTTAAAATTCCCCGCAACTTAAAATTCATCAGATATCTCATTGTGCATTTTATCGCATTTGATGTTCATTCTAAGCCCCTGCCTTGGTGATGTTATCTCCCCATGCAGATTTGGTGTGTCTGTCCTCCTTCAATTGTAGAATGTCATCCCCTTAAGCAGAAAAAGTTTACCTTTTTCTCCTGTCCTCACTGACTTATTTTCTCGTGGATGATTACTATTTCAGTTTCCTCTCTAGATCATTATCTAGATGGAGCCACTCCCCTTGAGTTATATCCTTATCGGGTTGAGTCTTATTTGACAGTTTCTTTCTAGTTCTTACCTAGATAGATCTTCTGGTCCCCCGAGGGTTGATTGCCCAGTAACTGATAATATTCTTCTTGGTGTTGAGTACTTTACCTGTGTTAATTTACCTAGTAACAGGTAAAAGGTAATTTACTCCTTTGTTTTAATCCAGTGGATTCGTTTTTTCATTTCCCCAACAAGTCTATCCTTGATATGTTCATCTTAACCAATGACATATATTCTTTCTGTTTGGTATTATACCCAGTAAAAAGGTAGTTGTAATTCCTACTTTCCCCAGAAGAGTTTATCCTTGATATGTTCACTTTAACAAGTGACAGATCATCTCTTTCTTCGGTTTTCTACCTAGTAACCGATAATTGTAATTCCTATTTGCGGTATTCTGCCTAGTAAAAGGTATATATTAATTATATTCTCCCCTAAGAGTTTATCCTTGATATGTTAATTTTAACCACTGACAAATTTTCTCTTTGTTTGGTCTTCTGTCCAGTAACCGACAGTTGTAATTCCTATTTTCCCCGACAGTCTATCCTTGATATGTTCATCTTAACCGGTGACGGATATTCTTCCTTGTAAGTTTATCCTTGATATGTTCACTTTAACTAGTGACATATTGTCTCTTTCTTCGGTCTTCTACCCAGTAACCGGTAGTTGTAATTCCTATTTGCGGTATTCTGCCTAGTAAATGGTAGATATATATCCTATTCTCCCCTCAGAGTTCATCCTCGGTATGTTCACTTTAACCAGTGATGGATTTTCTCTTTGTTTGGTCTTCTGTCTAGTAACCGGAAGTTGTAACTCTTATCTTCCCCGAAAGTCTATCCTTTGATATGTTCATTTTAACCAGTTATGAATATTCTTCCTTGTGAGTTTATCCTTGATATGTTCACTTTAACCTTGTGAGTTGTAAATCCTATTTGACATATTTTCCCAGTAGGTCATTCTTACCCAGTAACCAGTAATGAATATGCCTCATTTTCCTCAGCGAGTCATCCTTGATATGTTTACCCTAACCGGTAACGGGTGTCCCTCTGTCTGAGTGTATTAATCTTCTCACCAAGTAACCGATAATAGATAATTCATCTCTTTTACTCATGTGTTGAAGTTTTTCTTCCCCAGTTGAGTTTGAGTGCGTATTTCCCTAATGAAGTCGCCAATCCCCTGTTACGTTCGAGTATTTCAACTTTGCTCTAATTTACGCATTTCCCCAACAAGTGTTTCTTGCTGTATTGGTGTTATCCCAATACATGCAACTTACCTTTCTCCCCAACCGAGTCTTTCCATTGATTTTTTTTATGGAAAAACCCTCGTGTCACCAGCAACACTCAAAGCTGTAGCCTAGCCTACGCATAGATTTTATCCCTAGAGTCTTTGTCTCCTTAGTGAGTTTCCTTGACGGAATACATTATGCTCCTAGGGACTTTCGGCCACTCCAGATTCTTTTCCTCTGTGGCCAGATATTCCCCACAAAGATTATTTTTGCATACATGTCATATGCATCATGAGGCCTCTTAGGGACAAAAAATTGTTTTTAGATGTTGTTATTTGAGTCCATTCTGCTGAGTCGATATGAAGATTTTAACCTTCACATCCTCAACTAGAATGTCCTTAAATAGGGGCAGCTGTAAGACCCCAATTTTGACCCTAAGATCCCTCATGGTATCTCATCATTTGCCTTGGCTTTGGGATCACACCTTGGCATCCTCCTTACCCCTAATTCATTGGGGTTGTGTTGGGAGATATCACCAAGAAAATTTGATTGTATCATACTCCATTTTTCTTTGTTTATTAACCAAAATTCCAAAAATATGTCTATATATGTCTTTGTTTCTTTTGTAAGTAGTGTATGTGTTGACCTATGCCTTATCAAGCTAACAACCAGGGTTTGAGACCCTTAATGCAAACAGATAAATCCAAGTATGGTTCACATTGGTTCTAGATATCATATATGGATCCCCATGTTCTTTATTTATCAATTTGATTAATAATTCATCAAGAGTTTGAAGCTTATTTTCCTTGGAAGCCCTAATTCATCTGGGTATCTTATGTGACTTCCTCAACAAGTTTCTTTACCAATTGGTCAAATATATAAAGGGATAATTTATTTTACATCATCTTATGCATATATGATCCTCCACGAGTCCCAAATATCAAGAGAACTTCAAGTTTGCAAGTTTGTTTAAAGAAGTTGACCAGAGAAAGTCAATTGGTCAAAACCAGAGTTCCCTAGACCCTATTGCCTACAATATTTATCATATGAAAATGATTCCAAGAGAAAAGTTACTCTTTATGACATTCCAAACAACTTTCATGTTGACATCAATAGCTAGTTTTTCTTGGAAAGTCATTTTGTATGGTGAAAGATTATAGGTCATTTTGTTTGTGCCCTAGTTAGGAGGTCAACTTACAAGGACCATAACTTGCTTAATATTTATGATATGAAGCCCATCCAAGTTTCATGAGAAAATTCAAGATATCTTCGAAAACTTTATTTCTTTGAGAAATGGCAAAATATACTTGAAAAGGCATGTGCCAAGAGGAAACATTATAGGTCATTTTGGGCCATTACCATTGAATAAGCAATTTTCCTCAACTTCTAAAATGCATAACTACCTCATGCCCAATCCAAATGATGTCAAATCTATGATCAAATTGAATAGGAATGAAAGAAATACAACTTTTATGAAGGAACCTTTTCCATTTTAAGCTCATAGAAAAAGTTATTCTAGGTGGAAGAAGTGGTCATTTGACTTTGTACTTAGAAATTTTTCAATCATATTTGATTTCCCCAACTTCTACCTCAAAATTCATCATGATACAAGATCTAAATGAAAAAGTGTTCAACATAAAAGTTGTTCCCCTTTATGTCACCTTTCCAAAACATCTAAGATCACTTTATTTGGACAAAAATTGATGGATTTGCGCATGGTTACTCTTCATGGTTCCATTTGGATGATTTTCATGACCAAACTTCAATTACAATTGCATGACCTCATGTTAAGCTTTCAGCATCATTCATGCACATTGGTGGACCTTTTCTAATCATTTCATGGGACTATCACACGCCCATGCAATAATGCACCAACATTTCTAATTTTGGCCAAATTTTCAAGTGTGTGAAAAGCAATGCAAAACCCTATAAATACATTGTCATTGTGATCAGAAAAGGGATCCCTCTTGCCCAAGTTTTGAACCATTGCTTCCCTAACCTCCATTAAAGGATAAACTTAAAGATTTCACTTGAAATCGAGTTTCAATTCTCCTTCTATTTTGAGATTGAAACTCCAAGAATCCAAGCCTTTCATTGATCCATTTCACTTCCTGCAAGCATTTGGAGTTGAGCCAAGGAAAATTGGAAGCAAGATCAAGCCAAATTTAAGCTACCCGAAGGTGAATTTTCTCAAAATTCTCTTCTTGGATTCTCCTTCATTTTTTAACTATTTTGATTGAGTATTGGTTATCTGAAGACCTACCAATGTAGGCAACAAGATTGAGTTGTTTTGAGGTCAAATAGAAGAAACTCAAATCATGCTCCTCAAATTTGAAATTCATGTATCTTTCAATATATTTGGAATTGGAAGAAATTGAGGCCAGATTCGGGCTCCTGAGCATTTTTCCTTTGAAATAGTGTCCTTGTTTTTTCATTTTCCGTTTGGTTAAGGGTGGACCAGTCCGGTGAGGTCCACCGGAGAAGATGACCGAAGGAGCTTAGGCTCCGATAATGCGTTGGAACGTCCCAGGTCATCTGATCTCATATCCATGTTTTAATCCTGGTCATCCATTTTGATTACCATTGCTACATGTGCGCTGACTAGGGTGTTTGGTGGATAGCGCGTGTTGGCCATCAGATCTTACACCTCAAATAATGAGGGAGATCTGATGGGCCTTGTTTTTTTGAATTTTATTATATTTTCTGATTTTCTATTTAATCCATTTATTTTGTTTAATTCATATAAATTATATTTTTAATCCAAGAAATATGGGACTTTCATCAAAAATCTATAAATATTGTTCTCTTCCATATTATGAATTTTAATTATTTTTTGGTTTAATTTTGATATTTTTCATGAATTAAATGTTTTTGTGCATATTTTTAATTGTTTAAAAATACTTCTGACTTTCCAAAAATAAAGAAGTTTTTTGTCTAAGATCCTTTGGCCTTGTTTGACCTAGGATAAATCCCTTGGCCATTTATTTGGTGTTTTGAAGGGATGTGATGTTTTAACCAAATTAAAATGCATTTTAATTTATTTTTAAATTGATTTTTAATTGAAGAATTGCTTGAAAAGTATGTTGAGCCATTTTTATGGTCTTGTGATGTTTGACTTTCTCTTTGGCCTTGATCATGGTTGATTTGAATTTTGTTTGACCAATACTATTGGATTTAGGGGATTGATGAAATGTACATCTCATCTCCAAAAATTAATGGATAGTATTGATCAGATGAATTTTCCCCTATGATCAATTTGGATTCTATTTCCCCTCCCCTCTTTATCTTCATCCATATTCTTCCCCAATCCATCATTGACCAATGAAATCTCTTCATGTATAATGCTAGTTTATTCATCAATGACCTTGTGTCAGATGAATCTGTAATACCCCAATTTTGGCCCTAAGATCCCCCATGGAATCATAACATTGCATTTGCATAGCCTCAAGGATCATAAGCATCTTGGTTCCCTTTGCCTTTAGGTGGGACTCCTTGTGATTGGTTTGAGATCACCAAGCATGCTTGAATTATATATCATTGTTTCTCTTATTTTTGTTTACTAACCAAAAGCACAAAAATGTGTCACTAACATCTTTTGTTTGAAGCTTGAGTATCATCCAAGACCCTTTGTGGATTCTATTGGGGTGATCAGTCAATACAAGGGAATGACATGGGTTACTTCCAACATGTTCCAATGGGATCTATTAATCATTCAGAATGCTAGTCCTGAAGGAGCAAGAATCTGTTCCTGAGCTGTCATGCTCGTTAGGCGAGCAGAATGGTTCGCCTAGCGAACCTTGAACTGTCATGCTCGCTAAGCGAGCAGATCCTTCGCTAGACGAAGAGCGCGCATTTCAGAAAATAACAGAAAGTTCTGGGCTTGAGTTACCCTCATCTGAGCCCACCAAGCTACCAATATCAGGCTATAAGTACTAGAGTTTCAGTAGAACAAAACCCCGGGAAAAAAAGAGACAGAAAGACAGAAAGCAGAGAAGGGAGACCTAGGAACCAACCTGCAGCAACCTCTAGGCAGCTCTGAAAAGTTCACCCCGACTCACATACCTTTTCACCTCCGCCTCACGCAAACCCTAACATTGCTTTGCAAACCCAGCCGTGCCATTCGAGTTTAATCGATCCCTCCAATCAGGTTTGCCTTATTCCCGTAATTTTATGCTCTTAATTTGAATCATCTGAATGTATGAGGTATCGTTAGGTTTTTGCCCACGGGTTCAGATATGCATGAATGTATAAAAACAATACCTTGAATGTTTAATCGTTTCGTTTCTGATGGATACCATAGGGTTTGGGTTACCGAGATCGGACCGTTATCAATGAAGAACCCAAAACCCGCAGGCCTTCGCTAGGCGAGCCTGCAGCGAAGCTTCGCTAAGCTTTCGCTAGGCGATGCAGTAGCGATCGCTACAACATTTGTTTTTTCTGTTTGCTCTAATCTGTTTTGTGTTTGGCATGGCATTGTTTTCTCCTGATTCCATCCTGTTACTCTAACCTATTTGTTGAGTTTTTGTGAGGGCTCACATGACTTTTGCAGAGATGGCTTGTTTGGTATTCCACTTTATTTGTGGGATACCACCTGGAGGTTTATTCCGATTACCTGTACTGACTCGCTTTCTTTGATGGTGTTAGCTTGGAAGGATCTCTGGTTTTCTTATTCTTGAGTTGCTGTTACTCCGGATCTTTATCCGTGTGGTAGATCTTAATCCCTTTTACATCTTCTATCATTTTACTGCTTTCTTAGCTGGAAACCTCGATAGGAGGCAATGTTCTTGTGTGTTACTTTTGTATTAAAGACCTCCATGAAGAAGAAATTGACGGATAAAAGGGATTAGTAATCAATCCCCCGTTATTCAGTGTGTCGTTCTTTATGCTAACACTACGTGTTGATGCTTTAGAACAAAAGCCCAAGATCTTTTGTCCGGTTGGTCAGTGGAGAGGGTTCCACCTTTTTGAATCCCCACTTTTTGTCATAAGCTCACCCTGGCCAGGGTTAAGAGCTATGAGGTCTTATCCTCATTACCCTGTTGATCTGCTCACCCTAACGTTCAATGTCAGAGGTTGAGAGCCCGTTTGATTACCCTTCCATGGCTTGTTTGTCGAGGTTGATATGACCCCTCTTGACTAAAGCCCTACCCATGTATGTTCGAGCCCCTTGTGGGCGTGTTTACTTTATGCATGTTCCTTCGCCTAGGACTCCCTTTTTGCATGAGCATTCCTAAAACGCAAACAACTCATTGATTTTTCTTCTCCTAAGAACACGTTAACTCCTTCTACTACAGGCGAGTAAGTTTCCAAAGGTCGAGCATCCGGTAGATTGCGTAGTAACGTCGTTCATCTAAAAAAACACAAAACAAACAAAAATAGGTAGTTGAACTACGTTTTGCTCTGATTTTCATCCCAGATGAGATACGTAGGTATAAGACGCGATGTCTTAGCGAGCACACTCCTCTTTAACCCATAGGTATCCGAGCTACGAAGGCTCTGATTCTCAGATTCAGATGAGATACGTTTGCAGTGGATGCGACATCCGTGCGAGTCATTTTCTTTTGACCCTTCTTTTAGTAAGTAGTACATTGATAAACATACACGCTTTTCTCATCCCTTCAATCATGTTTGCACAAACAAATTTTCACAAAAACAACAACCTTTGCAACAAATGTGAAAAGGGCTCCCTAGGAGTACCTAGGATGCTTTGGGTGCCTAACACCTTCCCATTGCATAACCAACCCCCTTACCCAGATCTCTGACATTTTTACTAGTTTTTGATTCGATAAAACTTTTAGGGTTTTGTTCGCTTTCTAACCATTCCTTTGGATAAATAGAAGTGCGGTGGCGACTCGACTTGTATGATTTACCTTGGATTTAGTCAATATCTCTAATGGTAACGAATACCCCGCTACAGAAAAGTGGCGACTCTGCTGGGGAAGAAAAAAATCCTAGTGGGTTTTGCCTACTTTTCATATTTGTTGTATTGTATTGTATATTTTTTTTTGTGTGACATATTTTGGTGCAATTTGGGATTACTGTATTGTATGTAATGATTGAATTGCTTGAATATTAATTCCTTGTATGCTTGATGATCTTTGTGAGATGAGTTCTATACCCGAACTCGAGTGCACTTAGGATAGGAGAATGGCATAGTCTTGTCGACTTGTGTGGAGTTATTCCTTAGCAAGTTGACTTGCAAGCCCATTCACTTCGTGGAGGTCATGTTGGGATCAATAATGTCACACAAGTAAGTTGTGGTTAGACATTACTTTTTCCAATATAGACCTTAGAAGCCAAGGACCTTAGTTTACCAAACCCATCTTGGCCTATTCGTAGGATGTAGTGCAAAAGTCGTTCAAGTGTAAGATTTGATACGATTGTTACGCGATACTACACTCATAAGAGTCTATCTTGAGAATATTTTTGGAATACGAGTAGTCGTTTCTCCGATAATATCCAAAAGATGGGATGATGACTATGAGAACCTTTTGTAGAACATGTTTGGCAGGTTTAAACCTTAGTACACTCCCTTTGGGTGGTTCTTAACCTAAACTCCTTGCTCGTGACTTGCAACAAACCCTTGATTCATGGTTGATCCGTTCAGGTATCCTTAATATCAATGGAACTTGGGTGTTGATAAGGTGTAAACCGTAATCCACCAAAATGGATGGTTGATATTAAGGATAACATGACCCATCCCATGACCTTTGTTTGGTGTGATTTGCTTGATCCTTGAGTGTGATTGTTGCATTCATGCACCCATTTGCATTCATATCATCAAAATAATGAGAAAATTTTCAAGGAACTTAAGAGGTTTATTTGCAAATTTTCAGACATGGAAAGACAAAGAAGGAATACAAAGAAGTACAGCTTCAGGCAACCAGATTTGAAAGAGTTAAGGAATCTGACATCCTATGTACTAGATCCCTTGGGTTTTAAGGCTCGTTTCGGGAAGCTTCTTCCTCTTCTGACCATTCAGGTGGATGAAGGATTGATGAGTGTATTGGTGCAGTTTTACGATCCTTTGTACCGTTGCTTCACGTTTCCGGATTTTCAGCTTTTTCCTACACTTGAGGAGTATGCTTATCTTGTGGGTATACCTGTTCTGGATCAGTTACCATTCAGTGGCTTGGAAAGGGTTCCTACTTCTCAAGATATAGCAGACATGTTACACATAGATGAATCTCTGGTTGATGCTCATATGACTACCAAAGGGGGAATTCAAGGTCTCCCTTCTGAGTTCCTCATCGCTCAAGCTACTATGTATGGGAAGGCCATGAGTGAGGACGCCTTTGAGGGCATATTTGTACTTCTCATCTATGGGATAGTCTTATTCCCCAACATCGACAAGTTTGTGGATGTGAATGCTATTAGGATTTTCTCTACTCTTAATCCCGTTCCGACTCTGTTGGGCGATACCTACTTCTCTTTGCATATGAGGAATGCAAAGGGTGTGTAGCGGTGTATTCGTCACTTTATGATTTATTGATTAAATCAAAAGTAAAGCATACAAAGAATCGAGTCGCCACCGCACTTTTATTTATCCAAAGGAATGGCTAAAAAGCGAACAAAAGCCTAAGAAGTTTTACACATAGAAAACTAATAAAAAAGATCAGAGATCTGGGTAAGGGGTTAATTACGCAATGGGAAGGTGTTAGGCATCCAAAACGTCCTAGGTACTCCTAGGGAGCCCTTTTCACAACTTGTTGTACGAAATGTTATTTGTTTATGAAATATTTATTGTGCAAACATGGATTGAAGGGATAAAGAAAGAATATACAAGTTATTATTTTTGTGTTTGAACGGATGAACCCGTTTCCTACGTACCTTTCCATGGAAGGTAAGGATCAAAACGCCGTAGTTCGGCTAAAAGATTTCCAAAAGTATGGGTGAATTGATTTTAAAACAAAATCCCTAAGGTCTTTCGTTATCCACGGGAGAAAACTCAACCTTATACAAACAACAAGTCCACCATGTGAGAAAAGCTTCAACTTGCTAGTGAGGGGTTAACCCTATAATAAGCAAGGAAGTCTTACAATTCAATCACTAAGGACAAAAGGTGAGATTAACATCAACCAACTAGGATAAATCAAACCTATGGCTAATGTATGAAAACTTATCAAGAATGGACAAAGCCACAAAACAATTGAATGAGTGCAATTAATCAATTAGAATTTATTCACAAAAGATGGTCAAAGTGTGATTAGAATTCAATTCAAAAGAAGTATTATGAAAATGAAGTTTGAAAAATCAGAGGCTTAAGGCCTAAGTTTCTAATTTGAAAACAAATGAAAATATTTGCACAATAGTTTTCAAGTTTCAAGTTAGCATGCAAATGGAGGTTTAGAGAAACAAAAGGTGGGAGGGTGAGGAAGTAAAACTTCTTAGGTTGGAACTCTTATCCCTGGTCAGGGAGAGCTTTGATCAATGGAAAGTGTGGGAGTTCAGAAAGTTGGAACTCTTCTCCACAAATGATTGACTCTATAAGATCTTGGGTTATTATTCACCATGCATCAACACATGGTGTGAGCAAGGTGAATGACACACTGAGTAGCAGGAGATGGATTACACATCTCTTTTATCTGCCAATTGCCTCATAAGAGGACTTTTCCTGCTTGGCACAAAGTTAAACAAGCATAAACATTGCCTCTTAAGGAGGGCTTCAGACAGGTGCCTACCAATAACAATAGGTCTTCCAGACTACATGAAGATTAGAGATTATACCTAAGTGGTTAAGAAACCAAGCAAAGCAAAGTTCAAAATGAACTTAAAGCAACTTAAGTATCTGTGGAAACAACTAAACAAATCAGTACAAAACTCAGAGAAACAGACAACAGTCAATAAGCAACAGACAATCCCAATGTACAAAATGTGTAAGCCAAAAGGCAAACTCAAATGAATTGGCATCAACCTACAAAACACACAAATGTTACTAATCAAAAGCAAACATCAATACTCAAATGATGAAGCATCATCAACTATGGAACTTGGATGTTCAACCTGAAATCAAAGCTCACAAGTAAGTAACAAACCACTAGGTCAAAGCCTAGGGTCAAAGATGGAGAAAAAATTCAAAACAGGAGCTGAAATTTAACACAAAGCAACTTTAAGCTCATATTGACATATCCAAAAAAGGCTCACATCAAAATCAATCACCAAAAGCATTTCATGATCAAGTGAAGTCAAAGGAAATTTCAAAGCTCATATGTGATCAACATGAATGAAAAATTCAAATCAAAACAGAAATGATTCAAATAAATCTGGAAAAACTCATGCACACTCAAGACATCTAACATGATCCACATACGAAAAATCAGAAGCATTGGACATCATTTGGCATGGCAATCACTTGGCACAAGTTGGACATTCAAAGGTGTGACACAAATTGTCACACCAAGGTAGCACAATCATAAAACAACAATGGAGCATAGGAAAAATACCAAACCAAAACCAAAATGTCAAGCAATGTGTCTAGTATCAGCATGCAAAATTTCACATTCATTGGATAAGAAACAAGCATTTTATGATAAGATAAGCAAGGCAAGGTCAAATATGCATATGTATCCAATCATCCTAGCACAAATTATTTTTCCAGCCAAGCACAACTTGCAATTTTATGCTCATTAGAAACTAGACAGAATAAGGAGCATTGTGCAAAAAATTGGAGTGAAATTGATGCATTTTTCTATTTTATATTATTTTTCTAAGTGAAGGAAAAAATTGAAAATCAAAATGGACATGATATGTGAAAATAGGAGGGAAACAAGAAAAATGGCAAGGCATTTGAAAAAACTTGCTCGGCAGGAATCGATCCATGTTCACTTTTGAATTTGCACGCTCCAATCAAAACGACACCGTTTTGACTTAAACCCTAGCGCTGGAAACGATTCCCAGGATTTCGTAGCTAATGATGGATTTCGTAGCAAAATCGTGGCAACTTCGTAGCAAAAACTGGAAATCATATGATCTACATCTTCTTCCTCACGAAGAAGATGAACAGTGTACGTGTTCATGCAAGCTCCAGAAAATTTCTCCAGAAATCAAAATCAATTACATCATCATGCAGCATTTTCAACATACATGAAAGATCAACAAGCATTTCAACATAATTCATCACAACCAGATCAAATCGAAGAAAATAAAATTGAACATCAAACTTTCAATCATGCATATCTAGCTCAAAACAACACCAAATCACACGATTCAAAGCTCAGATTCATCAGGACAACACGATCTACAACAATATCATAATGAATTCAAGAATAATTGAGATCGAATCCTGACCTCTTGAAGAACAGAAGTTGGAATCGTGCTCCACAAAGCTCAACAACGCCTCAAATCTTCTCTACAATGCTTAATGAAGTGATTGATGATGAATTTGAAGCTCCAGCATACACGAATCCAGCTCAATTTGCAAAATCCATGGAACCTTCAAGCTTCGAGTATGGCTCAATATGGCACCAATTGCTTCAATTCCACGTCCAATTCTTCTCAAAAATGCTTCAGGATCATGAATCAATCAGTAGGAATGGTTCTTGTGTGAAGAATTGCAAAATATTTTTGAGAGAAAAATTTTGTGATTCTTGAATCTAGATCTGAAAAGTGTAGTTTTTGCTGAAAACAGTTGGGATTATCCTTATATATACCATGCTAATCATGTTTAAAACCTGTTTAAGCCAAAGCTAATTGAAATTAATCAAGTTTTAAGGTGTATGCACAAATTGGATTTTCACCCCCATGTATGAGGTAGCCACGTGAACAGTGCACGAATCTGATCCAAATCCACCAAAATGGCTTGAATCTGATCCAAATTGAAATTAATCAAGTTTTAAACAAGGCCCATGCACACTTTTGAATTGGTTTTGTATGCATACAATCATCCAAAATGGTTTTATGAAATTTCTCTTCAAAAACTTCATGAATGAGCACATGATAATGCAAATGGAATTCAAGCCATGTAATGAGATGTTAAGAAACTACAAGTCATGAGGAGAATATTGCAAAAAGAACCACTCATTTTGGAGCTTTGGTTGAAAAGTTATGCCCATTTGAATTTTCAAAGACACTTTGCCATGATTTGATCATATCTCCTCAACCACACATTAGAAATTCATGATCTTGGACTTTTTGGAAATGGGAGAGAAGGATCTACAACTTTCATGTTCAACAAAATTTCATTTGAAGCATTTTTGATGATGTAATATTGAGTTGAAGTTGGTCCAAAATCTTTCCATTTTTGGAAAGTTCAAATTATGGGTCACTTGCTATTTTTGGAAATTCTTGACCTGACTTCAAATTCTTCAATGTGAGTGTTTGAAATGTCAAATGAGACTTGTTTGAACATGAATGAAGCATCTCTAATCACTTCCCACCTCCAAATCCACAATTGACTTTGCAGTTGACTTTCTAGGTCTTTAGATGATCTGAGAATGTTCTGACGAGATTCAATGCCTCTACCACTTGGGATTTTGCTTCAAAATGACATCATAGCTCACATGAACTCTTTTTAATGATCATGGGGCCCAAATCTCAAGAATGACCACCATCTATTGCTCAATGAATGCCTTTGATTGCCTTGACTTGTTAATGCTTCATCTGCAAGACAAAGGGTTAATGACATATTTTTGTACTTTTGGTTAGTGATAAAAGAAAAGAAATGATACACAAATACAGGGAATGCTTGGTGATCAAGAATCACTCTCAAGAGGATCCCCACCCACAGGGAAGGAAGCAAGGTGTCCAATGATCCTTGAGGCAATGCAATATTATGATATGATGCCATGAGGGATCTTAGGGACAAAATTGGGGTCTTACAGATGCCCCTATTTAAGGTCATTCTAGCCGGAAAAGTGAAGATTAAAGTCTTCATCTCGACGCGGTAGAATGGGCTTAAATAACAGTAATGAGACAAATTTTGGTCCCTAAGAGACCTCATGATGCAAATGTATGCATGTAACAGAAAGAACCTCTGTGGGGAATACTGGTCCACAAAGAAAAGACGATCCATCGGAGTAATACACTCACCAGGAACAGAGACTCTAACAGGACTCCCATGGGGATAAGAACAAGAAAAAGAATGCGTGAGTAGGACACGACTCTGAATTATGGGAAACTGACGCGGCGCGAACAGGACACGACTGGACTAGAGACCTCACTGGTGAGTAAAGGACTCAAACTGGGGGAAAGAAAAAGAAATTTCCAAAGGAAGACACATCCATTGGAAAGACTTAAGCTGACTCAAACTATCCACAAAGGATACTTCGGATGAAAATCCGGACTCGGACTAGGGAAAGATCCACACAGAATCTCCCTGCCGGGGAAAACCTGCATATATTGGGGAAAACGCCAATACAACAAAAGGGTAAAATCACAACGGAAACTCCACTGGGGAATGTCTAACAAAAGAGACTCTCCTGGAGAAAAAACTACAAGATGAGGTGTTACCGGCTACTGGGTAACAAACTCAAAGAGACATGTGATCTAAACACCGGTTACTGGGTGAAAGAACAACAAGCTCAGGAAGAATGAATATCTAAGACCGGTATAAGGGTGAGAGATATCAATCAACCAAAACATCTGAGAAAGACCTGAAAAAGGTACATCAACTCAGGAAAATCTGACTCCACAGGGGACCAAGGTCATAATAGGGAGCAGAAAGGAAGGAACACCAAGGATACCAGTTACTGGGTATATAATAGGCGACCGACCAAAGCGTGAATTGGTATATATGCCAAAACACTCATCATCCAAAAGGAGGGCTTGAAAAAGCGAATCGACTTACAGGATGGATATTCGACTCCGCAACGGGGAAACGAATCTTACTCAGCTGGGGAAAAAAACCCAAAGAGCACATGAGATATAATATCCATTACCGTCAGAACGTGGATAGTATACTCGCATGAGATATATTATCTATTACCGTCAGAACATAGATAGTATACTCGCATGGAAGGGACACCAGGGATACCGGTTACTGGGTATATAATAGGCGACCGACCGAAAAGGAGAGACAATCGATACCAACACCAACAGGGTAAACGAAAGATAACTCACAGGGGATAAATTGCAAGCATCCGGCAATTATCCAAGAGAACAAAAAAATATTCGATTCCACAAAGGAATACGAATCTTACTCGACTGGGGAAACACAACAGGCTTCGACTGAAGAGTGCATGAGATATATTATCCATTACCGTCAGAACGTGGATAACATACTCGCATGGAAGATTATCCACAAACGGTTACTGGGTTAATAAGGGATAAATCAACCGAAAAGAAAGGCATCGGGATACCAAAACTAGGTATATAAAGATGACCGATCAAAGGGAGCAACAAATATTACCGACAAAAGGGTAAATGAAAGAGAACTCACCAGGGATACATTGATAAACATCAATGATCCGGGGAACAAAATCACTGGCATACGGCGAAAGGACCCGCTGAGGATAAAATTGCTAGCATCCGGCAATTATCCATAAGAAAGAGGGAATATCAACATCGAATACGGGATGAAGATAACCACAAAGAGTAACCATCATCGGTTAGGATGAACAACAAGGTTAACTCTACAAAGGGGAGAGATTAGGATTTACAACTACCGAATACGGGGTAGAAGACCACAAACTCTGGCTGAGGATAAAATTGCTAGCATACGGCAATTATCCACAAGAAAGCACAGACTCCGCTAGGGAGACAACAACAACATAGGATTTACAACTACCGAAAACTGGGTAGAAGACCACAAAATCCACCATCGACCAGAACGAACCACAACGGTTACTTCTGCTAGGGGATAAAAGTAGGGTTTGTAACTACCGAATACTGGGTAGAAAACCAACAACTCTCCTGAGGAATAAAAGGTATATAACCACAAATTCCGCCAAGAGGGAAAAGGGAACATAGGACTTACAACTACCGGTTACTGGGTAGAGGCCCAAACTCCGCTGGGGATAAAAAAAATTATTGCCGGTTACTGGGCAATTCATTCATTTATTCCACAGGGAAGCACAAGAGACAGTTGAAAAATGCCAATTCAGGATCAAACCAAAAAGGAAAACTGAATCATGACTCGTCCTAATGAGGATATAACTCAATAGGAAGATCCATCCCAATATATGTGTTGGGAGGAAACGGAAAAAACCGTCATCCACGAGGATATATCTCAGCGGGGAATTGCAGAAGGAAAGACAGACACTTTCTGCTTATGGGGCTGACTCTATATTGAGAGATTAGAAACCCGAAATGTATGTATGAATATGCGTAATTTATGTTTGATGAATGCTGACAAAACAGACATATCTAACACAAACAGGCCCAGGAATCAAACGCCCGGTACTACACTTCCAGAGGAAAAATCCAAAGAAATCCAACCTGCTGGAGATCTACATGCTAAAAAGCAAAGATCTGATGGAAAGCAAAAGATCAGAGATATCAAAGAAATCACAAAATCTCTGAGTGATGGATCACAACAGGCAGAAACTGCCACAAAAACAAATCTGTTGGGGAAAAGGAGAAGTCCCGGGATTTCTGCAGGGGATCCTCATTATCAAATGGGAAACAAGAGTTCACTGCACAAGCAAGAGTTGCTGAAGAGAACAGAACACATAAGTAGAATCTAGCCGCACAAGCAACTCTACTAAGGATACTATCAGCCACTCCATTGGGGATAAACCCACTGAGGGAAAATAGATCACACAAGTAGGTTCTGCCACAAGCCACTCTACTGGGGATCAAAAGCATCGGGAAATCAACCAAGTCTATGAATGATAGATCACCAACCCAACCAACTAGGGAACAGAAGCTCACAACAGGCAGAAACTGCCACCAAAGCAACTCTGTTGAAAATACCAACTTTGTTGGGGACACTGCAGGGAAATCACAAAAGTTTTGCAGGGAAACATCACAGACACAATCCACCGTACCACAAATCTACTGGGGAATTACCTGAGGATGAGAAGGAGAACTGGTGATCAACCACCAAATGCTGAACCTTCTAAGAGGAAGCTACCAATTGCTGAGGAGGAAAATAATCACTGCTCTGCTGAAGGGATAAGAGGTGAAAACCTCAACAAGCACTCTGATGGGGGGAGATAGCATAGATGAAGTATATCACGCCAACAACTCCGCTGGCGACTTTACTGAGGAAACAGACGAAGTACCGGGATGTCAACCCACCAACTACCGAATCTTCCAAAAGGAAAGCACCCATGCCGGGGAGAGAATATTATTGGAGAGGACTGTGGAGTTCTCAACAAACCCTCTCTTAGGGAACAACCCCAACAGAAACTGGATAAAGAGGATACAACCATGCCAGGAATATGAACAAATGTCTTACCCTGTTGGAAATCATGCCACCCTTGGGAGAGCACTGAGAAATTCTTACGTATCCTTTCATCATTGTGAATATTCACTTTGTTTAAAACAAAAATTGAAAAATTTATTGTTTAAAACAATGACATTTTATCAATTAAAACATGAAAAATATTTGTTGAATTGAAACAAATAAGAGTGCAAATAATTGGATAAAAGCTCAAATTGAATTGATGGAATGGTAGCCTGCAAATGGCAAGACTCCATAGATCTGTACAAATTTGAAATCAGTGATATATATTGGAAGAGGGCTACATTGAACATAATGATCCTTTCTCTACCAATTTGAATTTCGATGTATTCGAAGCTTCAGTTGACGATGAACCGAGAATTTCTGACGAAAGGACAGCTGTGGAACAGAAAGTCTTGTCAGGATGCAGTTACTTGCCAAATCCCTAATTTTTGCCTAGATTGCCCCAGGGTGAGGTACTCAATCTAGCGGGATGCAAATATTCCTTTTTTTTTTTATGTCTCTAATTTTTGCCTGGATCGCCCTCCAGGGTTCTCCACCGAGACACTCATTTTTGCCTAAGCCGCCCTTTCGGGTTTTCAACTTAGCGAGCTATTATGTTTTTCTTTTTAGGCAAAGTATTTCTTGACTGCATTTGAATTCACAGGACGAGTGAAATCCTCCCCATCCATTGTTGTAAGCATCAAAGCACCGCCTGAAAAGGCTCTCTTAATAACATATGTACCTTCATAGTTTGGAGTCCACTTGCCCCTGGAATCGGGCGCGAAAGACAAAACTTTCTTGAGCACGAGGTCACCTTCTCGGAACACACGAGGCTTGACCTTCTTATCGAATGCTCTCTTCATTCTCTGCTGATATAACTGACCATGGCACATGGCAGTCAATCGCTTCTCTTCAATCAAATTCAGTTTGTCATAACGACTCTGGATCCATTCAGCATCAGTCAACTTGGCTTCCATCAAGACTCTCATTGATGGGATCTCCACCTCTACTGGGAGAACAGCCTCCATACCGTAAACAAGAGAGAAAGGGGTTGCCCCTGTTGAAGTGCGGACAAATGTACGATATCCATGCAAAGCAAATGGCAGCATCTCATGCCAATCTTTGTACGTAACAACCATCTTCTGGATAATCTTCTTGATATTCTTGTTAGCAGCTTCAACAACCCCATTCATCTTTGGTCTGTAAGGAGAGGAGTTATGGTATGCAATCTTGAACTCAGCGTACAACTCTTCCATCATCTTGTTATTCAGATTAGATCCATTATCAGTAATGATCTTATCTGGCACACCATAACGGCAAATAAGCTGATTCTTGATAAACTTCACGACCACCTGCCTGGTCACATTTGCATACGATACGGCTTCAACCCATTTGGTGAAGTAGTCAATTGCTACGAGAATAAACCTGTGTCCGTTGGACGCTTTCGGTTCAATCATGCCGATCATGTTAATTCCCCACATAGAGAAAGGCCATGGTGATGAAATCACATTCAGAAGTGTCGGAGGAATATGAATCTTATCCGCCTAAATTTGACACTTGTGGCATTTCTTCACATATTTGCAACAGTCAGACTCCATTGTCAGCCAATAGTAGCCTTCTCTCAGCATCTTTCTAGCCATGGCATGTCCATTGGAATGAGTACCAAATGAACCCTCATGGACCTCAGTCATCAACAGGCTTGCTTCGTGTCTATCCACGCATCTGAGCAAAACCATATCAAAATTTCTCTTATACAACACTTCACCACTGAGGTAGAAACTTCCTGACAACCTTCTTAAAGTTTTCCTATCTTTCACAGATGCCCCAGGCGGGTAGACCTGGTTCTGGAGAAAATTCTTGATATCAAAATACCAAGGTTTATCATCATGTACTTCTTCCACTGCAAATACGTGAGCTGGTCTGTCCAAGCGCATCACGGTAATGTTGGGAACTTCATTCTAATACTTGACTACAATCATTGAAGCAAGAGTAGCAAGAGCATCTGCCATCCGATTATCCTCTCGAGGGATATGATGAAAGTCAACTTCAGTAAAGAATGTTGAAATCCTCCTCGCATAATCTCTATACGGGATGAGGCCAGGATGATTCGTCTCCCATTCTCCCTTTATCTGATTGACAACCAGGGCCGAATCACCATACACATCAAGATGTTTGATTCTCAAATCAATACATTCTTCTAATCCCATAATACAAGCTTCGTACTCAGCCACATTATTCGTGCATTTGAAAGTTAGCCTTCTTGTAAACGGAATATGTGTGCCATGAGGAGTAATGATTACTGCCCCAATTCCATTTCCATACTGATTTACAGCGCCATCAAACACCATCGTCCATCTGGAACCAGGTTCTGGACCTTCATCAAGTGTAGGCTCATCATAATCTTTCATTTTCAAATACAGAATCTCCTCATCTGGGAAGTCGTACTGAACAGACTGATGATCTTCAATCGGCTGGTGCGCTAAATGGTCAGCCAAGATACTACCTTTGATAGCTTTCTGAGCTCGATACTCGATATCATACTCAGACAACAACATCTGCCAACGGGCAATCCTCCTAGTTAAAGCAGGCTTCTCGAAAATATACTTGATTGGATCCATTCGGGATATCAACCAAGTTGTATGATTTATCATGTACTGGCGTAAATTTAGCAGCCCAAGCCAAAGCACAACACGTCTTCTCAAGCGTTGAGTATCGAGACTCACAATCAGTGAACTTCTTACTGAGGTAGTAGATAGCAGATTCTTTCTTCCCTGATTCGTCTTGTTGACCGAGTACACAACCCATGGAGTCTTCAAGAACAGTCAGATACATGATCAGAGGTCTTCCTTCTACAGACGGAGACAAGATCGGAGGCTCAGACAGATACTCTTTGATACTGTCGAAAGCTTTCTGGTAATCCTCGGTCCAATCATGAGACTGATCTTTCCGGAGGAGCTTGAATATCGGCGCACATGTGGCAATCATGTGGGATATGAATCTGGAAATGTAGTTCAAGCGGCCAAGAAAACCTCAGACTTGCTTCTCAGTTTTGGGCGCAGGCATCTCTTGTATTGCTTTGACCTTTGCTGGGTCAACCTCAATACCTCTCTCGCTGACAATAAAACCCAACAACTTGCCGGAACGGACTCCAAATGTACATTTGTTCGGATTCAGACAAAGCTTGTACTTCCTCAAACGCTGAAAAAGCTTCAACAAATGCTCAACATGTTCAACTTCCGTTCGGGACTTAGCAATCATATCATCAACATAGACCTCTATCTCCTTGTGCATCATATCATGAAACAAGGTAGTCATAGCACGTTGATACGTGGCTCCAGCGTTCTTCAAACCGAAGGGCATCACTCGATAACAGAATGTTCCCCAAGGTGTGATGAATGTTGTCTTCTCCATATCCTCGGGTGCCATCTTGATTTGATTATATCCGGAAAATCCGTCCATAAAGGAAAAGAATTTGAATTTAGCTGTATTGTCTACCAACATATCAATGTGTGGTAGAGGGAAATCATCTTTCGGACTAGCTTTATTCAAATCTCTGTAATCAACACAAATACGGACTTTTCCGTCCTTCTTAGGCACAGGCACAATATTGGCCACCCATTGAGGATATGTAGAAGTCACCAGAAACCCTGCATCAATTTGCTTCTGAACTTCCTCTTTGATCTTTACTGCCATATCTGGATGAGTTCTTCTGAGCTTCTGCTTCACAGGCACGCACTCAGGCATCAAAGGCAGGAAATGTTGCACAATATCTGTATCTAGACCTGGCATGTCTTCATACGACCAAGCAAAGATATCGGAATATTCTCGTAGCAAACTGATCAACCCCTTCTTGACAGACTCTTCAAGGAGCGCCCCAATCTTCACCATACGAACACAATCTTCAGACCCCAAGTTGACTGTTTCCAGATCTTCGAGATGCGGCTGAATGATCTTCTTCTCGTGCCCAAGGAGACGGGTAATCTCGTCAGGAATCCCTTCAACATCATCTTCCTCTGCTTCAAATACAGGGAATTCAAAACTGGGAGATGACGTTGGATCATTATGTTCAATGGGTTTTAGAATCAACCTGCATAATGATTTTGGATAATAAAAACTTTAGAATTTAAACAAACAAATCATTATGCAGATGAAAAGATTGCTTTTATTCTTGTTTTTAGGGTTTTTTGTGATCACCGATTTCATGCAAAAGCAAAAAGTGAAAACAAATGGAAAACAAATGTTTAGCAATGCATTAATTGAATGAAATATCATTGCATATATGATGCCAAAAATGTCATCACTTCTCCTTTTGGCATGGGAGAAGGGTTTTTGAAAAAAGTGAACATATTACGCTGACTTATGAATGACCGTAGGAACATCCACAACGACCCAATTGTGGTAGATCCCACCAGGGATAACAAAGTTGCTCAAATCCTCTGCATCCTCTTCCAAGATAGCAGCAGTTTCTTCGGATTGATCAGCATGGATGAAACCTCCACTCTTGAACAACCCTTTCTCATTGAAGACCCCAGAAGAATAGCCAATGCCAGCCCGGGATTTATTGTCTTCAAGCTCAATCATCTTCCCTAAACCAGCAACTGCACCACATTCAATGGCCAATTTCGCATCACGATAGGAAGCAAATGAAGCAGACTTCTTCTCAATCGGCTCAGCAATAGACAAAGCTTGGAAAGGCGTTCCAACTTCATCCCCAGCATCAATATATGAGAAAGAAGACAAATGGCTAACCAGGAGAGCCTTTTCTCCCCCTACCACAACCAGTTTCTTATTCTTGACGAATTTCAGCTTCTGGTGTAGGGTGGATGTCACGGCACCAGCCCCGTGAATCCATGGTCTACCAAGGAGACTACTATAAGATGGGTGGATATCCATAACCTGAAAGGTAACCTGGAAATCACTTGGTCCAATCTTGATTGGGAGATCAACTTCCCCAATCACAGTCTTACGTGACCCATCGAAAGCTTTCACAACAACACCACTCTGCCTCATGGGAGGCCCCTGATATGACAATCTCGAAAGAGTGGTTTTCGGCAATACATTCAAAGATGACCCAGTGTCCACCAGCACGTTGGACATGCAATCAGTCTTGAAGTTCATAGAAATATGTAAAGCCATGTTGTGGTCTCTTCCCTCCTCAGGGAGATCAGCGTCACAGAAACTCAAAGTGTTGCAAGCAGTGATGTTTGCAACAATACTGTCAAATTGTTCGATCGTGACATCATGATCAACATAAGCAAGGTCCAACACTTTCTGCAGAGCCTCCCTATGGGGTTCTGAATTCAGAAGCAAAGATAGCACGAATATCTTGGACGGCGTTTGTAGAAGCTGGTCTACAACGTTGTACTCGCTCTTCTTGATGAGCCTCAGCATCTCATCACAGTCTTCATTCACAGTGCCACTCGGGCCAATAGAAGAAGTAGGAGTCTTTTGTACAGAGGAGGGTTTGGAAACAGCAAGTGCCGGGTTCGGAACATTCACTGCAGTCCCAACTGGACGCATAATAGTATCAGCAACATCAGCTCTAGCCTGAGGCTTAGGCGCTGAAAACACGCGACCACTACGGGTCAATCCGCTTACATCCGCAATATTTACCACAGAGGTTGAAGGCAACGACACTTCTTTCCCATCTTCCACAGCAACTGGATTATAGCGGAAGGGAATCGCTCTATCTGAAGCATAAGGCACAGGGTCTGCAGGCTTGATCACCAAAGAAGGAGAGACCTTCGGCTTGCTACCATCATAATGGATGACAACAGGCTCAGGAATCTTGAACACAGGAGAAATCACATTTACTTCTGGTTCATCTTCATCAACATTTATGTTTTGAAGAATCTCAATAGTCCCCTCATCCAACAACTCTTGAAGCTCTCTGCGCACTTGGCGGCAACCCAATTTATTGACGGACCAGATACGACATTTGTCATGGTCGTGCTCCATATGACTGTAATCACACAGCAACCGATGCAACTCGACCAATGACTGTCGAATATGGCTTACATATTTGACCTTATATTTGCCAGGGCAACCCTGGACCATGTTAACCGACTTCCCATGCTCGGGCAATGGGTTCTTCGTAACATTAGGGCCTGAGTCCTCAAAGCTCAGAATGCCGCATCCCATAAGGTCTTGCACCTTAGTCTTCAACGGATAGCAGTTTTCTATATTGTGACCCGGAGCACCGGAATGATAAACACAATGTTGGTCGGGCTTGTACCACCACTGCGGGTTAGCAGGCACAGCCGGACGATCCCTCGGGGTAATCAGTTTCCGCTCTATTAAAGAGGGATATAGCTCAGTGTATGACATAGGAATTGGATCGAAAGTGATCTTCTTCCTCTCATAATTCAAATTAGCCTGATTACTGTTGTTGCGAGGCTGGTAAGCCTGTTGCTGTGGGCGATGCTGCTGTTGATACTGAGGTTGTTGCTGATTATGCTGATTGTTGTCTCTGAAGACAGGTGCTATATGAGCCACCTGATGCTGGTTGCTGGCATGACGCACAGGCTTCCTCTTGGCAGAGGGTCTTCTGGGTTTAACATGGGATTGCACAGCATGTGCCTCCCCATCTTTCTTCTTAAACGCCCCATATCGTTTAGAAGAGCCTTCATCCTTAGTCAAACGTCCTTCCCGGACTCCTTCCTCCAATCGCATCCCCATGTTCACCATCTCGGTGAAATCAGAGGGAGCACTAGCGACCATCCGCTCATAATAAAATGAACTAAGAGTCTTCAAAAAGATCTTAGTCATCTCCTTCTCTTCCAGCGGAGGAGTAATCTGAGCTGCCAGCTCTCGCCACCTCTGGGCGTATTCTTTGAATGTCTCTTTGTCCTTCTGAGACATGGCTCTGAGTTGGTCACGGTCAGAAGCCATATCAACATTATATTTATATTTCTTGATGAAGGCTTCACCAAGATCGTTGAAGGAACGAATGTTTGCGCTATCAAAGCTCATATACCAACGAAGAGCTGCACCAGACAAACTATCCTGAAAATAATGAATCAGCAGCTGATCATTATCTATTTGAGTAGACATTTTCCTGGCATACATAACCAGGTGACTGAGCGGGCAGGTGTTCCCCTTATACTTCTCAAAGTCAGGGACTTTGAATTTGACGGGAATCTTAACACCGGGAACCAAGCATAGTTCAGCAGCAGACTTGCCGAACAAATCTTTCCCTCGAAGGGTCTTCAATTCCTTGCGGAGTTCAAGGAATTGGTCGTTCATCGCTTCCATCTTCTCATTAACATCTGGACCCTCAGACGGCTCAGAATGATAGATGGTGTCGTCTACCCTGGGAGTGGTATGCACGACAGGAGGAGGCATTGCAAGGACCGGGCTAGATGCCGGCATGGAAGCAAAAGTAGGAACTGGAATATCTGGCATAAAACCAGGAGGCATACCCCACGGAAACCCGGCTGGCATGGCTGGCATGAAATGGGCACTAGCAGCTGGCACAGTTGACGCAACTACTTCAGATATAACAGTCCTCTGGGGAGGAGTTGCAGGCGGTGGAGACGGTTGATTCTGAGCAGCCAAGAATTGCTCCATCAGAGCGCTCAGTCTGGCAACTTCTTCTTTCAGCTCACGGTTCTCTTGTTCAAGTTGATCCATCACTCTTGCAGAATTAGCTCGGGTGTAGTACCGATGAGTCAGCTTGTCTTCAAAATAAATGAAGAGCACAGAGTTAGGCCACAGACAAGAAGACCAGAACAACACCTGCTTATGCGAGATGATGCATGCAATGCTTGTGCATATGCTTTGTTTTTATTTCAAGGAACTTTTAGGGTTCTATTTGCAAATTTTGAATATTAAAACATTTAATCGCATATGGAAAAATATCTCATCAAATATATATTTGAGACAAAGAAGTACAACATTGTCAATTATTACAAGGGAAAAGGAAAATAAACATCATATGGATCCCTAGAAGCTCGAGATGCTGGAAGACGAGATACACAAAGCCTCTTGATCTCTCTCTCATATGCTGCTTCCATATCTGCTTTCTCTTTAGCAAGTCGATCATACTTCCTCTTCCAAAACTTGGAAGACTGAGGAAGCAGAGAAGTCAAGGTATCATTCGAATCATCTATCACCTGATTCTCGAGGAATTCGATCAGAGCGTCTTTCTCCTTAAGCTGTTGAAGCAACTCTTCTCTTTCACGGATCCAGGCACGTGAAAGGTCTTCTTCTCGCAACTCCTCTACGCCTTGGTTAGGGAGGGTGGAAGGCCCAGCCACAACCAACGGTGTAGGTCTCAGATAATCATATGGCATAAGATACTCTGATGCTCTCTGTCTGACCCAAGAAGTATATGGCTCCAAAGCAATGCAGTTCTTCGGACCCAACTCATTTCTACCCTTCTTGTGAATCTTGCGCCAAGCGCGGACCATCCTGGCTTTCAGGCCTTGGGGATCTTTACCCTCCTGAAAGAATACACCTTCTAACAGAATGTTATGAGGTTTATCCTTTAGGGGGAACCCAAGCTGACGTCGTGCTAAGATAGGGTTGTAGCTGATCCCACCACATGTACCAAGAAGAGGCACATTAGGGAATTCACCACAATAATCAATGATCTGAACTGTATCATACACGCGATCATACCAAGAGATATCGTCATTAGTGAGAGACATAAGTCTCGTAGACCACCGTAGACATCCCTTGTTCTCCTTGAAAGCAACCGTCTGGGGTAAGTGAGAAATAAACCACTTATACAACAGAGGCAAACAACACACAATAGCTCCTCCACCCTTTGCATTCCTCAGATACAAAGAGAAATAGGTATCACCCAATAGAGTAGGAACGGGATTAAGAACAGAAAAGATCCTAATGGCGTTCACATCCACAAATTTGTCGATGTTGGGGAACAATACCAATCCATAGATGAGCAACACGAATATGGCCTCAAAGGCATCCTCACTCATGGCCTTCCCATAAACGGTAGCTTGAGCGATGAGGAAATCAGAAGGAAGACCCTGAATTCCACCTTTGGTGGTCATATGCGCTTCAATCAGGGATTCATCTATGTACAACAAGTCTGCAATCTCTCGAGAAGTCGGAATACTCTCTAAGCCACTCAACGACACCTGATCCAGAATAGGAATACCCACAAGATGAGCATACTCCTCAAGCGTAGGCAACAACTGAAAGTCCGGAAAAGAGAAGCAGTGATACAGAGGATCATAGAATTGCGCCAAAGTACTCATCAACCCTTCATCAACCTGAGTAGTCAATAGAGGCAGAAGCTTCCCATAACGAGCTTTGAAACCCAAGGGATCTAATACATAAGATGTCAAATTCCTTAACTCTTTCAGATCGGGTTGTCGAAAGCTGTACTTTTTTGTATGCCTTTTTGGTCTTTCCATGTATGAAAATTTTGCAAATGAACCCTTTAAGTTCCTTGAAAATTTTCTGATTTTTCTGATGACATGAATGCAGATGAATGCATGAATGTATGAATGCAGCAATCACACTCAAGGATCAAGCAAATCACACCAAACAAAGGTCATGGGAAAGCTCATAGTATCCTTAATATCAATCATCCATTTTGGTGGATTATGGTTTTCACCTTATCGACACCCAAGTTCCATTGATATTAACGATACATGAACCGGCTCAATCATCCTTAATATCAATCATCCATTTTGGTGGATTATGGTTTACACCTTACCAACACCCAAGTTCCATTGATATTAAGGATGTCTGAATGACTCAACCATGAATCACGGGTTTGTTGAGAGTCACGAGCATGGTGTCTCGGTTAAGAACCACCCAAAGGGAGTGTAATAGGGTTTAAACCTGCCGAACATGTTCTACAAGAGGTTCCCATAGTCATCATCCCATATTTCGAATATTATCGGAGGAACGAATACTCGTATTCCAAAAATATTCTTAAGAGAGACTCCTATGAGTGTAGTATCGCGTAACAATCGCATCAGATCTTACATCCGAACGACTTCCGCACTACATCCTAAAAATAGGCCAAGATGGGCTTGGTAAACTAAGGTCCTTGGCTTCTAAGGCACATGATTGAAAGAATAATGCCTAACCACAAATAACTTGTGTGACATTATTAATCCAACATGACCTCCACCAAGTGAATGGACTCGCAAGTCAACTTGTTAAGGAATACTCCACACAAGTCGACAAGACTATGCCATTCTCCTATCCTAAGGTGCAGTCGAGTTCGGGTATAGAACTCATCTCACAGAGATCACCAAGCAAACAACAATTGTATATCAAGCAATTCAATCATTACAATCAATACAGTTATCCCAAATTGTACAAAAATATGTCATATAACAAATAAACAATATCATACAACAAGGGTGAAAAGTAGGCAAAACCACCAAGGAAACTTCCCCAGCAAAGTCGCCACTTTTCTGTAGCGGTGTATTCGTCACTTTATGATTTATTGATTAAATCAAAAGCAAAGCATACAAAGAATCGAGTCGCCACCGCACTTTTATTTATCCAAAGGAATGGCTAAAAAGCGAACAAAAGCCTAAGAAGTTTTACACATAGAAAACTAATAAAAAAGATCAGAGATCTGGGTAAGGGGTTAATTACGCAATGAGAAGGTTTTAGGCATCCAAAACGTCCTAGGTACTCCTAGGGAGCCCTTTTCACAACTTGTTGTACGAAATGTTATTTGTTTATGAAATATTTATTGTGCAAACATGGATTGAAGGGATAAAGAAAGAATATACAAGTTATTATTTTTGTGTTTGAACGGATGAACTCGTTGCCTACGTACCTTTCCATGGAAGGTAAGGATCAAAACGCCGTAGTTCGGCTAAAAGATTTCCAAAAGTATGGGTGAATTGATTTTAAAACAAAAGCCCTAAGGTCTTTCGTTATCCACGGGAGAAAACTCAACCTTATACAAACAACAAGTCCACCATGTGAGAAAAGCTTCAACTTGCTAGTCAGGGTTAACCCTATAATAAGCAAGGAAGTCTTACAATTCAATCACTAAGGACAAAAGGTGAGATTAACATCAACCAACCAGGATAAATCAAACCTATGGCTAATGTATGAAAACTTATCAAGAATGGACAAAGCCACAAAACAATTGAATGAGTGGAATTAATCAATTAGAATTTATTCACAAAAGATGGTCAAAGTGTGATTAGAATTCAATTCAAAAGAAGTATTATGAAAATGAAGTTTGAAAAATCAGAGGCTTAAGGCCTAGGTTTCTAATTTGAAAACAAATGAAAATATTTGCACAATAGTTTTCAAGTTTCAAGTTAGCATGCAAATGGAGGTTTAGAGAAACAAAAGGTGGGAGGGTGAGGAAGTAAAACTTCTTAGATGTTCACCTCTTGAGATCATATGTAGATGATTCAAGTGATTCCTTTGGAATAGGCAATAAAGCAAATAAGAGATGAACAAAGTAAATGGATACCGGATGCCAATCAATGGACTTATTCCAATCTCCTAAAACAAAATGGATACCAAATGCCAATCAATGGACTTATACCAATCTCCTAAAACAAAATGAAACATGGATACCAGATGCCAATCAATGGACTTATACTAGTCTCACAAAACAAAATGGATACCAGATGCCAATCAATGAACTTATACTAATCTCACATAACAAAATGGATACCAGATGTCAATCAATGGACTTATACTAGTCTCCAAAGAATGATCATAGGAAACAACTGCCAATAGCTGGACTTACAATTGACTCCTCATAAGAAACAAACAACAAATGCAATAAGCAAGAGGAAACAAGTTGCCAATAAATGGTCTTACACTCGACTCCAAGGAAAGGAATGCCAATGAATGGTCTTAGTTCCAAATCCCTCCAGATCATAGGAAACAACTGCCAATAACTGGACTTACAATTGACTCCTCAATGGACAAAACAGAATGTCACAAAGTGATGAACAATGTTTATGAAATGATATACAAGTAATGATGATAAATGCACAAAGGCACACATAAGCAAATACGTACAGATGAATCGAGTAAGCAGACAAACAAGTCAATTAGCACACACTATATACAATCAATTAGGCTCAAGCAAGGTTAGGCTTTACAGCCAACTGGAATGGGGTATTCTGAGCTCTTAACCCTAACATTGAGAGTTAGGGTGAAGCAGATGAAATGGAGATGAGGGGTGTGCCTCATAGCTCTTATCCCTGGTCAGGGAGAGCTTTGATCAATGGAAAGTGTGGGAGTTCAGAAAGTTGGAACTCTTCTCCACAAATGATTGACTCTATAAGATCTTGGGTTATTATTCACCATGCATCAACACATGGTGTGAGCAAGGTGAATGACACACTGAGTAGCAGGAGATGGATTACACATCTCTTTTATCTGCCAATTGCCTCATAAGAGGACTTTTCCTGCTTGGCACAAAGTTAATCAAGCACAAACATTGCCTCTTAAGGAGGGCTTCAGACAGGTGCCTACCAATAACAGTAGGTCTTCCAGACTACATGAAGATTAGAGATTATACCTAAGTGGTTAAGCAACCAAGCAAAGCAAAGTTCAAAATGAACTTAAAGAAACTTAAGTACCTGTGGAAACAACTAAACAAACCAGTACAAAACTCAGACAAACAGACAACAATCAATAAGCAATACACAATCCCAATGTACAAAATGTGTAAGCCAAAAGGCAAACCCAAATGAATTGGCATCAACCTACAAAACACACAAATGTTAGTAATCAAAAGCAAACATCAATACTCAAATGATGAAGCATCATCAACTATGGAACTTGGATGTTCAACCTGAAATCAAAGCTCACAAGTAAGTAACAAACCACTAGGTCAAAGCCTAGGGTCAAAGATGGAGAAAAAATTCAAAACAGGAGCTGAAATTTAACACAAAGCAACTTCAAGCTCATATTGACATATCCAAAAAAGGCTCACATCAAAATCAATCACCAAAAGCATTTCATGATCAAGTGAAGTCAAAGGCAATTTCAAAGCTCATATGTGATCAACATGAATTAAAAATTCAAATCAAAACAGAAATGATTCAAATAAATCTGGAAAAAATCATGCACGCTCAAGGCATCTAACATGATCCACATACAAAAAATCAGAAGCATTGGACATCATTTGGCATGGCAATCACTTGGCACAAGTTGGACATTCAAAGGTGTGACACAAATTGTCACACCAAGGTAGCACAAGCATAAAACAGCAATGGAGCATAGGAAAAATACCAAACCAAAACCAAAATGTCAAGCAATGTGTCTAGTATCAGCATGCAAAATTTAACATTCATTGGATAAGAAACAAGCATTTTATGATAAGATAAGCAAGGCAAGGTCAAATATGCATATGTATCCAATCATCCTAGCACAAATTATTTTTCCAGCCAAGCACAACTTGCAATTTTATGCTCATAAAAAACTAGACAGAATAAGAAGCATTGTGCAAAAAATTGGAGTGAAATTGATGCATTTTTGTATTTTATATGATTTTTCTAAGTTAAGGAAAAAATTGAAAATCAAAATGGACATGATATGTGAAAATAGGAGGGAAACAAGAAAAATGGCAAGGCATTTGAAAAACTCGCTCGGAAGGAATCGATCCATGTTCACTTTTGAATTGGTGCACTGCAATCAAAACGACACCGTTTTGACTTAAACCCTAGCGCTGGAAACGATTCCCAGGATTTCGTAGCTAATGATGGATTTCGTAGCAAAATCGTGGCAACTTCGTAGCAAAAACTGGAAATCATATGATCTTCATCTTCTTCCTCACGAAGAAGATGAACAGTGTACGTGTTCATGCAAGCTCCAGAAAATTTCTCCAGAAATCAAAATCAATTACATCATCATGCAGCATTTTTAACATACATCAAAGATCAACAAGCATTTCAACATAATTCATCACAACAAGATCAAATCGAAGAAAATAAAATTGAACATCAAACTTTCAATCATGCATATCTAGCTTAAAACAGCACCAAATCACACGATTCAAAGCTCAGATTCATCACGACAACACGATCTACAACAATATCATAATGAATTCAAGAATAATTAAGATCGAATCCAGACCTCTTGAAGAACAGAAGTTGGAATCGTGCTCCACAAAGCTCAGCAACGCCTCAAATCTTCTCTACAATGCTTAATGAAGTGGTTGATGATGAATTTGAAGCTCCAGCATACCCGAATCCAACTCAATTTGCAAAATCCATGGAACCTTCAAGCTTCGAGTATGGCTCAATATGGCACCAATTGCTTCAATTCCACGTCCAATTCTTCTCAAAAATGCTTCAGGATCATGAATCAATCAGTAGGAATGGTTCTTGTGTGAAGAATTTCAAAATATTTTTGAGAGAAAAATTTTGTGATTCTTGAATCTAGATCTGAAAAGTGTAGTTTTTGCTGAAAACAGTTGGGATTATCCTTATATATGCCATGCTAATCATGTTTAAAACCTGTTTAATCCAAAGCTAATTGAAATTAATCAAGTTTTAAGGTGTATGCACAAATTGGATTTTCACCCCCATGTATGAGGTAGCCACGTGAACAGTGCACGAATCTGATCCAAATCCTCTTAAACAAGGCCCATGCACACTTTTGAATTGGTTTTGTATGCATACAATCATCCAAAATGGTTTTATGAAATTTCTCTTCAAAAACTTCATGAATGAGCACATGATAATGCAAATGGAATTCAAGCCATGTAATGAGATGTTAAGAAACTACAAGTCATGAGGAGAATATTGCAAAAAGAACCACTCATTTTGGAGCTTTGGTTGAAAAGTTATGCCCATTTGAATTTTCAAACACACTTTGCCATGATTTGATCATATCTCCTCAACCACACATTAGAAATTCATGATCTTGGACTTTTTGGAAATGGGAGAGAAAGATATACAACTTTCATGTTCAACAAAATTTCATTTGAAGCTTTTTTGATGATGTAATATTAAGTTGAAGTTGGTCCAAAATATTTCCATTTTTGGAAAGTTCAAATTATGGGTTACTTGCTATTCTTGGAAATTCTTGACCTGACTTCAAATTCTTCAATGTGAGTGTTTGAAATGTCAAATGAGACTTGTTTGAACATGAATGAAGCATCTCTAATCACTTCCCACCTCCAAATCCACAATTGACTTTGCAGTTGACTTTCTAGGTCTTCAGATGATCTGAGAATGTTCTGATGAGATTCAATGCCTCTACCACTTGGGATTTTGCTTCAAAATGACATCATAGCTCACATGAACTCTTTTTAATGATCATGGGGCCCAAATCTCAAGAATGACCACCATCTATTGCTCAATGAATGCGTTTGATTGCCTTGACCTGTTAATGCTTCACCTGCAAGACAAAGGGTTAATGACATATTTTTGTACTTTTGGTTAGTGATAAAAGAAAAGCAATGATACACAAATACAGGGAATGCTTGGTGATCAAGAATCACTCTCAAGAAGATCCCCACCCACAGGGAAGGAAGCAAGGTGTCCAATGATCCTTGAGGAAATGCAATGTTATGATATGATGCCATGAGGGATCTTAGGGACAAAATTGGGGTCTTACAGGGTGGTGGCGCCATTGTGTGTTGTTTGCCTCTGTTGTATAAGTGGTTTATTTCTCACTTACCTCAGACAGTCGATTTCAGGGAGAACAAGGAATGTCTACGGTGGTTCACGAGAATTATGTCTCTCACTAATGATGATATCTCTTGGTATAACCATGTGTATGATGGTGTGCAGATTATTGTCTCTTGTGGCAAATTCTCCAATGTACCTCTTCTTGGTACATGTGGTGGGATTAACTACAATCCTGTTTTGGCACGTCGGCAGCTTGGGTTCCCCTTAAAGGATAAACCCAATAACATTTTGTTAGAGGGTGTATTCTTTCAGGATGGTAAAGATCCCCAAGGCTTGAAAGCTAGGATGGTCCACGCTTGGCGCAAGATTCATAGGAAAGGAAGGAAAGAGTTGGGTCCTAAGAATTGCATCGCTTTGGAGCCTTACACTGTTTGGGTTAGGAAGAGGGCGTCTGAGTATCTCATGCCTTACGAGTATCCAAGACCTATACCTATGATTATGGTTAGGCCTTCAACCCTCCCTAATCAAGGAGTAGAGGAGTTGAGAGACGAAGACCGTTCACGTGCCTGGATCCGTGAACGTGAAGAGTTGCTTCAGCAGATTAAGGAGAAGGATGCGTTGATTGAGTTTCTTGAACATCAGGTTATTGATGATGCTGATGATGTATGGACTTCTCTACTTCCTCAGTCTTCTAAGTTCTGGAAGAGGAAGTATGATCGACTCGCTAAAGAGAAGGTTGATATGGAGGCAGCCTATGAGAGGGAGGTGAAGAGGCTTCGCGCATCTTATCTTCCTGTGTCCCGAGCTTTAGATGATTGTTTCTAGGGATCCATAGGACGATTATTTTCCTTTCTCTTATATATGATTGACGATGCTGCACTTCTTTTCCCTGATATTATTTGATGAGATATTTCCACATGTGATAAAATGCTTAATATTTCCAGAATTTGCAAATAAAACTCTAAAGTTCCTTTGAAATAAAAAACAAATCATATGCACAAAGCATTGCATGCATCATACGTATAAGCAGGTTTTGTTTCCGGTCCCTTGCCCTGTGGTCTAACTCTGTGTCCTTCATTATTTTTGAAGACAAGCTGACTCACCGATACTACACTAAAGCCAACATTTCAAGACTGATGGATCACTTAGAGCAAGAGAACCGCGAGCTCAAAGAGGAAATGGCCAGATTGACTGCCCTAATGGAGTCATTCATGGCTGCCCAGAGCCAGTCTTCTCCGACACCTTCAACTCCTCCCCAGAGGACAGTCATCTCCGAGATTGTCTCCTCTACTGTGCCTGCTGCCAGTGCATACTTTGTTCCAACAGCCATGCCAACCGGGTTCCCGTGGGGGATGCCTCCCAATTTCATGCCTGAGGGTCCTATTCCCACCTTTGCTTCTCTACCGGCATCTAGCCCAGTCCTTGCCGTTCCTCCTCCTGTCGTGCATATTTGCCCAGGGTAGACGACACCATCTATCATTCTGAGCCGTCTGAGGGTCCAGATGTTTATGAGAAGATGGATGCTATGAACGATCAATTTCTTGAGCTTCGCAAGGAATTGAAAACTCTCAGAAGGAAGGATCTTTTCGGCAAGTCTGCTGCCGAACTCTTCTTAGTTCCAAATGTGAAGATCCCTGTGAAGTTCAAGGTCCCTGATTTTGAAAAGTACAAAGGAAATACTTGTCCTCTCAGCCACCTGGTCATGTATGCCAGGAAGATGTCAACTCAGACCGATAACGACCAACTGCTCATCCACTACTTTCAGGATAGTTTATCCGGTGCTGCTCTGCGTTGGTACATGGGTTTAGACAGCGCGAACATCCGATCCATCAATGATCTCGGCGAAGCCTTCGTCAAGCAGTACAAGTACAACGTGGATATGGCTCCCGATAGGGATCAATTGAGAGCCATGTCCTAAAAGGATAAAGAAACATTTAAGGAGTACGCCCAGAGGTGGCAGCACAGATCGTGCCTCCGCTAGAAGAGAAAGAGATGACTAAGATCTTTTTGAAGACTTTAAGTTCTTTTTATTATGAGCGGATGATTGCTAGCGCTCCTTCTGACTTCACCGAGATGGTGAATATGGGGATGCGTCTAGAAGAAGGGGTTAGAGAAGGACATCTGACCAGAGAAGAAGGCTCTTCTGCCAAACGGTATGGGATGTTTGGAAAGAAGAAAGATGGAGAGGCACATGCTGTGACCTCCAATGAGAAACCAAGAAGACCCTCTGTGAGGAGGAAGACTGTGCGTCTCGCCAGTAACCAGCACTAGGTGGCTCATATAGCACCTGTCTTTAGAGATAATCAACAGTATCAGCAACATAGCAACCATCAGCAACCACCTCAGTAATATCAGCAACAACAACATCGTCCGCAACTGCAGGCCTACCAGCCTCGAAATAGTAATCAAACTAGCACGAGTTACGAGAGGAAAAAGATCACTTTTGATCCTATTCCAATGACGTACGCAGAACTATATCCCTCTTTGATAGAGAGGAAATTGATCACTCCGAGAGACCCACCGGCTATACCTGCTAACCCCCAAAGGTGGTATAAGCCCGAGTTACATTGTGTTTACCATTCTGGTGCTCCCGGCCACGACGTGGAGAATTGTTACCCTTTGAAGACCAAGGTTCAAGACCTTGTGAGGTGTGGTATTCTATGTTTTTAGGACGTAGGCCCTAATGTGAAGAAGAACCCATTGCCCGAACATGGGAAATCTGTCAAGATGGTCCAGGGTTGCCCTGGCAAATACAAGGTCAAATATGTCAGTCATATTCAACAATCGCTGGTCGAGACGCACCGTTTGTTATGTAACTACAGTCATTATGAGCATGACCATGATAGATGCCGAGTCTGCTCTGTTAGCCGATTGGGTTGTTGCCAGGTGCGTAAGGATGTTCTGGAAATGCTGGACGAAGGAGTCATTGAGATCCTTCAAAATAGGAATGTTGATGAAAATGAGCCCGAGGTCAATGTGATCTCCCCAGTGTTCCGGATACTCGAGCATGTTATCATCAAGTACAATGGTAGCAAGCAGAAGGCTTCTCCCGCTCTGATCATCAAGCCTGCTGGTCCTGTGCCTTACTCTTTTGAAAAGGCAGTTCCCTATCACTACAACGTCGTAGCAGTAGAGAATGGGAAAGAGGTGTCCTTGCCCTCTTCTTCTGTTGTGAATATTGCTGATGTTAGCGGTTTGACCCGTAGTGGCCGTGTATTTTCAGCACCGCCGAAGCCTCAAATTAACGCTGATTTTGTTGAACGCCCGATTGGGAACGTTGTGAATTCTCCAAATCCGGCACTTGCTGTTAAGCCCTCCTCCGTACTGAAAACTCATACTTCTGTTGGCCCTAGTGGCAATAAGAAAGAAGACTGTGATGAGATGCTGAGACTCATCAAAAGGAGCGAGTACAATGTTGTAGACCAACATCTACAAACGCCATCCAAAATATCTGTGTTATCCTTACTCTTAAATTCAGAACCACACCAAGAGGCTCTGCAGAAGGTGTTGGATGTGGCATATGTGGATCACGATGTCACTTTGGAGCAATTCGATAGCATTGTTGCAAATATTACTGCTTGTAACAACCTGAGCTTTTGAGAGTCTGATCTCCCTGAGGAGGGAAGAGACCACAACTTGGAATTACATATATCTATGGGTTGTAGGGACGATTCCATGTCCAATGTACTGGTGGACACCGGGTCATCATTGAACGTATTTCCAAAGTCCACTCTCTCAAAGCTATCATATCAAGGGCCTCCCATGAGGCAGAGTGGAGTAGTTGTGAAGGCTTTCGATGGGTCTCGCAAAACTGTGATTGGGGAAGTTGATCTCCCAATTAAGATCGGACCAAGTGAATTTAAGATTACCTTCCAGGTTATGGACATTCACCCATCGTATAGTTGTCTCTTAGGTAGACCATGGATTCACGAGGCAGGCGCCGTGACGTCCACCCTACACCAGAAATTGAAATTCGTGAAAAATAAGAAGCTCGTAGTGATAGGGGGAGAAAGGGCTCTCCTGGTTAGCCATTTGTCTTCCTTCTCTTATATAGATGCTGAGGTTGAAGTTGGAACTCCTTTCCAAGCATTATCTATTGCTGAGCCTATTGAGAAAAGAGCTCCTTCATTTGCTTCCTACAAAGATGCAAAGCTGGCCATTGAGCGTGGTGCAACCACTGGCTTAGGAAAAATGATTGAGTTAGAAGACAACGAGTCCCGGGCTGGTATATGTTTTTCTCCTGGTACTTTCAAAAAGCAAGGGTTATTCAAGAGTGGAGGTTTCATCCACACTGGTCTAGATGAGGAGGCTGTTGTCGTTTTAGAAGAAGATACAAAGGATTCTGGCAACTTCATCATCCCTGGTGGGGTGTGCAACAATTGGGTCGCTGTGGATATTCCAACAGTTGTCCATAAGTCAACGTAATGATCACTTTGTTTAAAAACCCTTCTCCCATGCCCAAAGGAGGAGTCATGACATTGTTAGCGCATTAATACAATGATATTTTCATTCAACAAATTCATGTTAAATGTTTGTTTTTCCAATTATTTTCCCTTTTCGCTTTTTGCATGAAATTGGTGATCACATAAAACCCTAAAAAAATAGAATAAAATCAGTCTTTTCATCTGCATAATGATTGCCTTGTTTGAATTCTAACAGCTTTTCATATCTAAAATCGTTATGCAGGTTGATTTCTAGACCCATTGAACATAATGACCCAACACCATCTCCCAATTTTGAATTCCCTGTATTTGAGGCAGAGGAAGATGATGTTGAAGAGATTCCTGATGAGATCACCCGGCTACTTGAGCATGAAGAGAAGATCATTCAGCCGCATCTTGAGAATCTGGAAACAGTCAACTTGGGGTCTGAAGATTGTGTGCGAGAGGTAAAGATTGGGGCACTTCTGGAAGAATCTATTAAGAAGGGGTTGATTAAGTTGCTACGAGAATATGTTGACGTCTTTGCCTGGTCATATGAAGACATGCCTGGTCTAGATACTGATATTGTGCAACATTTCCTACCTTTAAAGCCTGAGTGCGTGCCTGTGAAGAAGAAACTCAGAAGAACTCATCCTGATATGGTAGTGAAGATCAAAGAGGAAGTCTAGAAGCAAATTGATGCGGGGTTTCTGGTGACTTCTACATATCCTCAATGAGTGGCAAATATTGTGCCCGTGCCTAAGAAAGATGGAAAAGTCCGGATGTGTGTGGACTATAGAGACTTGAATAAAGCTAGTCCGAAAAATGATTTCCCTCTACCACATATTGATATGTTGGTAGACAATACAACTAAATTCAAAGTCTTCTCGTTTATGGATGGATTTTCCGGATATAATCAGATTAAAATGGCACCCGAGGATATGGAGAAGACAACATTCATCACACCTTGGGGAAGATTCTGTTATCGAGTGATGCCCTTCGGTTTGACGAACGCCGGAGCCACGTATCAACGAGCTATGACTACCTTGTTCCATGACATGATGCATAAGGAGATTGAGGTGTACGTTGACGATATGATCGCTATGTCAAGATCGGAGGTTGAACATGTAGAGCACCTATTGAAGCTTTTTCAGCGCTTGAGGAAGTACAAGCTTCGTCTGAATCCCAACAAGTGTACATTTGGAGTCGGTTCTGGCAATTTATTGGGCTTTATTGTCAGTGAGAAAGGTATTGAGGTTGATCCTGCAAAGGTCAAAGCAATACGAGAGATGCCTACGCCCAAAACTGAGAAGCAAGTCCGAGGATTTCTTGGCCGTTTGAATTATATTTCTAGATTCATATCCCACATGACTGCCACATGTGCGTCGATATTCAAGCTCCTCCGGAAAGATCAGTCTCATGATTGGACCGAGGATTTCCAAAAAACTTTTGATAGTATTAAAGAGTATCTGTCTGAGCCTCCGATTCTGTCCCCGCCCGTGGAAGGGAGACCATTGATCATGTACCTGACTGTTCTTGAAGATTCTATGGGTTGTGTCCTTGGCCAGCAAGATGAATCAGGGAAGAAAGAGTATGCTATCTACTACTTGAGTAAGAAGTTCACCGATTGTGAGTCTCGATATTCAATGCTTGAGAAGACATGTTGTGCTTTGGCTTGGGCCGCTAAGCGCTTACGTCAGTATATGTTGAATCATACCACTTGGTTGATATCCAGAATGGACCCAATCAAGTATATATTTGAGAAGCCTGCTTTAACTGGAAGGATTGCCCGTTGGCAGATGTTGTTGTCTGAGTATGATATTGAGTATCAAGCTCAGAAAGCTATTAAAGGTAGCATTTTGGCTGACCACTTGGCACATCAACCAATTGAGGACTATCAGTCAGTTTCGTATGACTTCCCAGATGAGGAGATTCTGTATTTAAAAATGAAAGATTGTGATGAACCCACACTTGATGAAGGGCCAGAGCCTGGTTCCAGATGGAGTATGGTATTTGATGGTGCTGTAAATCAATATGGAAATGGTATTGGGGCGGTAATCATTACGCCTCAGGGCACACATATTCCTTTTACAGCAAGGCTAACTTTCAAGTGCACGAATAATATGGCTGAGTATGAGGCCTGTATTATGGGATTGGAGGAATGCATTGATCTTAGAATCAAGCATCTTGATGTATATGGTGATTCGGACCTCGTTGTTAATCAGGTTAAGGGTGAGTGGGAAACGAATCAGCCTGGCCTCATTCCATACAGAGATTATGCGAGGAGGATTTCAACGTTCTTTACTGAGGTTGACTTGCATCATATTTGTCGAGATGAGAACCGGATGGCAGATGCCCTTGCTACACTTGCTTCAATGATTATGGTCGGACTTTGGAATGAAGTTCCTAATATTACCGTGATGCGCTTGGATTGGCCAGTTCATGTGTTTGTGGTAGAGGAAGTAAAAGATGACAAACCATGGTATTATGATATCAAGTGTTTCCTTCAGAACTAGTCTTACCCGCTCGGGGCATCTGTGAAAGACAGGAAGACTCTAAGGAGATTACCAGGAAGTTTCTACCTCAACGGCAACGTACTTTATAAGAGAAATTTTGACATGGTTCTGCTCAGATGCATGGATAGACACGAAGCAGACCTGTTGATGACTGAAGTCCATGAGGGTTCATTTGGTACTCATTCCAATGGACATGCCATGGCTAGAAAGATGTTGAGAGCAGGCTACTATTGGCTGACAATGGAGTATGACTGCTGCAAATACGTGAAGAAATGCCATAAATGTCAGATTTATGCAGATAAGATTCATATTCCCCCGACACTTTTGAATGTGATTTCATCACCATGGCCTTTCTCCATGTGGGGAATTGACATGATTGGCATGATAGAGTCGAAAGCGTCCAATGGACACAGATTTATTCTCGTAGCGATTGATTACTTCACCAAGTGGGTTGAAGCAGCGTTGTATGCTAATGTGACCAGGCAGGTGGTCGTGAAGTTCATCAAGAATCAACTCATATGCCGATATGGTATGCCAGATAAGATCATTACTGATAATGGATCTAACTTGAATAACAAGATGATGAAAGAGCTAGGTAGTGAATTCAAGATTGCACATCATAATTCTTCTCCGTACAGACCCAAGATGAATGGGGTTGTTGAAGCTGCTAACAAGAATATCAAGAAGATTATCCAGAAGATGGTTGTTACGTATAAAGAATATCAAGAAGATTATCAAGAAGATTATCGTACATCTTTCCGCACTTCAACAGGGGCAACCCCTTTCTCTCTTGTTTATGGCATGGAGGCTGTACTCCCTGTAGAGGTGGAGATCCCATCAATGAGAGTCTTTATGGAAGCCAAGTTGACTGATGCTGAATGGCTTCAGAGTGGTTATGACCAGCTGAATTTGATTAAAGAGAAGAGATTGACTGCCATGTGCCACGGTCAGTTATATCAACAAAGGATGAAGAAAGCTTTTGATAAGAAGGTCAAGGCTCGTGTGTTCCGAGAAGGTGACCTTGTGCTCAAGAAAGTCTTGTCTTTCGCGCCCGATTCCAGGGGCAAGTGGACTCCAAACTACGAGGGTCTGTATGTTGTTAAGAGAGCCTTTTCAGGCGGTGCTTTGATACTTACAACTATGGATGGGGAGGATTTCACTCGTCCTGTGAATTCAGATGCAGTCAAGAAATACTTCGCCTAAAATAAAAAAAAAACTGAATAGCTCGTTAAGCTGAAAACCCGAAAGGGTGGCTTAGGCAAAAATGAGCGTCTCGGTGGATTGAAAACCCGAAAGGGCGATCCAGGCAAAAGTTAGAGATAAAAAAATAAATATAATAATGATATATGTATCCCTCTAGATTGAGTACCTCATCCTGGGGAAATCTAGGCAAAAATTAGGGATTTGGCAAGTAACTGCATCCTGACAAGACTTTGTTCTACAACTGTCGTCCGTCAGAGATTCTTGCTCATTATCAACCAAAGCTTGAAATACATCGGATTCAGAATTGGTGGAGAAATGGTCATTATGTTTAATGTAGCCCTTTTCCAATATATATCACCAATTTCAAATTTGTAAAGATCTATGGAGTCTTGCCATTCGCAGACTATCATTCTATCAAATAAATTTGAGCCTTTTATCCAATTATTGGCACTCTTATCTGTTTCTATTCGACAAATTTTTTGCATGGTTTGATTAAGAAAATATCATTGTTTTAAACAATCAAATTTTTTATAATTTGTTTTTAAACAAAGTGAACATTCACAATGACGAAAGGATACTTAGGAGATCCTCAGTCCTCTCCCAAGGATGGTACGATCCCCAACAGAGTAAGATTTTTGTCCATATTCCTGGCATGACTGTATCTCCTCCCTCCGGAATCTTTTGTGGTTCATCCTACCAAGTGGATTGCTTGTTGAGAGTCACCTCTCTTCCCTTCAGCAAAGTAGCAATCTTTCTTCCTCAGCAGCTTGGATCTCTTTGGGCAAGAGCGGTATTTGGTTGTTGATCTCGATAAATCCTTTATCTCCTCGGATAAATTCCCCAGTAGAGTTGTTGGTGTGGTGGACCTTGTCTGCGATAACTCTCGTCCCCAGCTAGAACGACTGATGTTCATCCCCTGCAAGGACAGTCGCCCTTAGGGGACTTGGCTTTCTCTCTTGAGATGTAGTGCCGGGTGGTTGATTCCTGGACCTGGTTGTGTTAGATATGTCTATTTGTCAGCATACATCATACATAAACCACACATATACATGCATAATTATAACATTCAGATATCCATGTTGCATTCTTTGCCATATATCGTTGTTTGCTGTTTCCTGCTATTTGGTGATATATTTCCCCAAGCAGATGTGTGTGTCTGATCTCCCCATATAGAGTCAGCTCCATAGGAAGAAAGCATCTATCCTTTCTTCCATATTCCCCACCGGGTTATATCCTCGTGGATGTTGATTGCTTTTGTTCCTTCCCAACACATATATTGGGATGGTTTTCCCCATTGAGTTATATCCACACCGAGACAAGTCTTGATTTGGTGTGCCTATCTAGTTTGATCCTAGATCGGTCTCTTAAGACTCTTTTCCTGTTTCCCCGTGGTTCTCTACCCTCATACCGGTAGTTGTAAACCATATTTCTTCCATTTTTGCAAATCTTTAATTGGTGACAGTTATTTTCATCCAATATTCGGTGACGATATCCCCTCATTTGCTTGGATAATTGCCCTGATTACGCAATTCATCCCCAGCGGGTCATCTCTCGTCTACCCTGTTGTTGTTGGTGACGATTGTTTCTCTCCTAAATTGGTCATCATTATATACTTAGTTTCGGTATCCCGATGCCTTCTCTTTTCGGTCGAATTTATCCTTTATTAACCCAGTAACCGGTTGTGGATAATCTCCCATGCGAGTTTATTATCTATGTTATGACGGTAATAGATGGTGTATCTCATGCACTCTTTGGTCGAAGCCTTTTGTTCTTCCCCAGTTGAGTAAGATTCGTATCCCCTTTGTGGAGTCGAATATCCATCCTGTAATCAAGTTTTCTTTTAGCCCTCTTTTGGATGATGAGTGTCTTGGAAATATTCCCCAATTCACGCCTGGTCGGTCACCTATTATATGCCCAGTAATCGGTATCCCTGGTGTTCCTTCCTCTCTGCTCCCTATTATGACTTTTTGTCCCCTGTGGAGTCAGAATCCCTGAGTCGAAGTATACCTTTTAGGTCTTCCTCAGATGTTTTGAAGTCTTGATATCTCTCACCCTTATACCGGTCTTGGATATTCATCTCTTCCTGAGCATGTTGTATCTCTCACCCTCATACCTGGCGTTCAGATCACATGTCTCTTTGAGCTTATTACCCAGTAACCGGTGATACCTCCTCTCGCTGCTTCCCCAGGAGAGTCTTTTTAGACATCCCCAGCGAAGTCCCTTAGTGGATTGTTTTCATCCGGATTTTATCCGAAGTATCCGTTGTGGATAGTTTTTGATGTATTGGCATATTCCCCAATACATGCATCTTCGAGTCAGCTCGAGTCTTTCCATTGGATCTTTTCCCTTTGGAATTATGTTCCCCAAGCTTTGAATCGTGACCTGCTCGCGTATTTTTATCCCTTTTCTATCCCCAGGGTCTTGGTCCCATGGAGTGAATTGCTCATATGGATTATCAGTGGCTTCTGATTTCTTTGCTTTTGTGGACACATATCTCCACAGAGTGTTACCATTTTTCATACCTACATTTGCATCATGAGGTCTCTTAGGGACCAAAATTCGTTTCTTTGTTATTATTTAAGCCCATTCTACCCCGTCGAGATGAAGATTTCAACCTTCACTTCTCCGGCTAGAATGACCTTAAATAGGGGAATCTGTAAGACCCCAATTTCGGCCTTAAGATCCCCCATGGAATCATAACATTGCATTTGCATAGCCTCAAGGATCATAAGCATCTTGGTTCCCTTTGCCTTTGGGTGGTGTAAGACCCCAAATCTTGGTTCCTCTCAAAAACTCTCATTTCCTTACTTGAACTTTTCTGAAAAAATTGTCAAAGGATTCGTGCTTCTGGGTATTGGACCATCATCCACCATCCTTTTGGAAGCTTTTGCAAGCGTTACTTCCCAACTGTAAAGCCAAAGATCAGCACTGTTCCATTGGCTCTCTCCCATGGCAGTCGAGCTTTTGAGCTAGAATCAAGGTAGCTGAACTTTCAATACTCTTCCATTCACCTCCTGGAGCATCAAGGCACTGCTGTTTTAACTCAACACAACCAAACAACCACAAATCCACACTGTTCTTCAAATTTGGTAAAAATTCAAACCTTGCTATTCTTGAAATGTTGACATGCTTTGGATAGATCTTGCCTTGCTGGTCATACTGAACTTTAAATCGTGAAATTTCATCAAGTATTTTGAGAGTTATGTTGTCATGAAGTTTCACATGTGAATGTTGTGTTGTTTATTTCTTCCTTGTTAGTTCGAATTAGGGTCAATGATTGTTGTATTATTGATGTACTCTGGAAGATGTTTCAAATGATGTTTTCATTTTCCAAATCTGGGACAAAAGTTCATCACGATGATGAATAGTTGGAAGAACACATAAACCCTAATTTTTGAAAACCCAGGTCGTGTTTTGATCTGCTGGAATTTTGTTTTGCATGAAATCACTGTTCCATTGGCCATGCGCGAATCAGAGGACGACACATCCTTAAGTGAAACGCAGCGTTTCACTTAAGGGACCAACTATTTACAAAATTGCCACTGCCGTGTTTAATTTGATTTAAATATTTTTCTTTTTTCAATATTTATTTCATTTTGTGTGCCAATGTTCAAAAATTCATAAGTTCTTAAATTTTAATCCAAATTTGATGGGATTTTTTGTGAAATGCTCCTCTTGATCTCTAACTTATTATGATGATTTTTCCAGATTTTTTGCACGTGTGGATTTTAAAATGTGCTAGGGTTTGTTCATGTGTGTCCATTTTATGTATGCCATGCCATTTTGCATATGAAATGATGATACTTAATCCAATGCCTCTCAAAATTTTTGAGCTTAAACTAGACATGTTCATGGTGATTTTGGTATAGAGTTTGTGAATTTATCGTTACTGGTTGATGAGATATGATCTTTTGAATAGAGGTGTGACAATTTGTGTCACACCATTCATGTCCAACTTCATGATTTTAATTACCATGCTTATTGAACTCAAAATGGTCTGGATTTTTGCATGAATATACTTACGGATGTTGAGAATACATGTGAATTTTTCTGGAATTATTGATGGCATTTACTATTTGATTATGAATTTCTCCCTTGTTTGACCAAATTGTTGACTTTTTGTGATACATGATTTCATATGATTTGTGAAATCCTCATGCATTATTGGATGGACTCAAAATTTGACATGTGAATTGTAGACATCTTAAAGTTTATCATGGCTTTGGTCCCATTCATTTATCATGTTTTGTTTCTGTTTTATGATTAATTGAAGTTGGTGCATGTTTTGATGCTTTGTATGAGTTTGCTTGAACTTGCTTTGACTTTCTGATTTTCATTGACCTACTTCCCTTGATCCAAATGAGCTGAAATTTGGTATGCTTATCATGTTATGGATGATGTTTGATCATGAAGTATTTGAGGATTTATTGAAATGTTTGTGATTGGATTTGACTTGAATCTTTCTGTTGACTTCTTTGAGGTTCTATATGACATGCTTTGACCTAATTTGTTTGTGAAATGATAATGATGAATGATATGAATATGAAACCACTTGGGTTTGTTTCTTAATTGTTCGAACTTGATCTTGGATAGCTTTCACTTGCTGTTTTGGATTTTTTATCTCCTTTTGACCCTAGGCTTGTCCTAGTGGTCTTGTTTCTCATGTTTGAGTTTGCTTTTCAGGTTAAGAAGCAAATGCTTCAAGGAGATTAATGCAAGTTGCTTGAGTTTGATTGATTATCATGAACTAACTTGTTTGTTTTGTAGGATGCTTAGCTCATATGCTTTGAGCTTTGTGCATTGCACATTTGACTGATTGTGTTGACTGTTGATCCTTATCTTATATTGGTTTTGAATTTGAGTTGTATACTGATTTTGTTTGAATGATTTCAGGTACCATTAGTTGCTAATAGTTCTTTGAGAACTTGCATTGCTTTGCTTGATAGCATTAGCATTGAGGTAGAATCCTTTTTCTTCATGTAGTCTGGAAGACCTGGCCTGTTACTTGGACAGGCAACTGTCTGAAGTCCTCCTGAAGAGGCAATGTTTGTGCTTGTTTACCTTTGTCCCAAGCAGGAAAAGTCCTTTAAATAAGGCAATTGGTAGAATCCAAGAGATATGTAACCTATCTCCTACTATTCTGTGTGTCACTCACCTTGCTCACACCATATGTGTTGATGTATAGTGAGTAAAAACCCAAGATCTATCGAGTCTAACTTGTGGAGAGAGTTCCATCTTTCTGAACTCCCACACCTTCTATCATTTGAAGCTCTCCCTGACCAGGGATAAGAGCATGAGGCACACCCCTCATATCCTTTCATCTGCTTCACCTTGGCTCTCAATGTCAAGGTTAAGAGCACCATTAACCCTATTCCAGTTGGCTTCAGTGCCTACCCTTTGTATGAGCCTCATTTGTTTGGTTATAGAGTGTGCTGAATGACTTTGGTTGATTGATTACTTAGTTCATTTGTACATGTCTGCTTGCATGCTTTGTGCATTTATCATCATTAATTGCTCATTAGTGCATGATCATTTCATTCGTCTTTGTGACATATCTTTGTTGTTTGCCCATTGAGGACAATTGTAAGACCATTCATTGGCCATTGTTCCTATGATATGGGAGTGAGTATAAGAGCATTTCATTGGCCACTCATCTTCTCTTTGCTTGATGCATTTGTTTGATTTATGTGAGGATGCAATTGTAAGTCCATGTAATTTGGCATTTGTTTTCCCATGATCATATGTTGGAGGTTAGAGTAAGCCCAGATAGATTGACATCTGACATCCAAGTGTTTGCTTTGTTTATGTTGGAGATTGGTATAAGCCCAGATAGATTGGCATCCGGTATCCACTTTTTATTCCTTTGTTGAGGAGATTGGTATAAGTCCATAGAGTGGCCTCTGATATCCAGTTTTGTTTTAGGAGATTGGTATAAGACCAGTGATTGGCATCCGGTATCCGTTTTTGTTGACTTTCTTTTTTTGTTTGCTTGTTTGTTATTGCTCATCGCCTATTCCAAAGGACACACTTGAGTCATCTTCTATATGATTTCAAGAGGTGAACCTTCTAGGAAGTTTTACACTCCATCTTTATCCGTTCATCCATTTTGTCCTAAACCTTTTCACACATTACATTCAAAACTTGAGATAAATATTGTGCAAACATCTTCATGCTTTCAAATTAGAAACCTGGACCCTAAGTCCTTGACTTTTCAAACTCCATTTCATAATACTTCTTTTGAATCAATCTTAATCATACTTTGACCTTCCTTTTGTAAATACCCATAATCAATTAATTTCACCCATTCAATTGTTTTGTGGCTTTGTCCATTCTTGTTAAGTTTTCATACATTAGCCATAGGTTTGATTTATCTTAGTTGGTTGATGTTAATCTCACCTATTTGTCCTTAGTTGATTGAATTGTAAGTCTTCCTTTCTTATTATAGGGTTAACCCCTCACTAGCAAGTTGAAGCTTTTCTCACATGATGGACTTGTTGTTTCATAAGGTTGAGTTTTCTCCCGTGGATAACGTAAGACCTTAGGGCTTGTGTTTAAAATTGAATCCACTAACTTTTGGAAATCTTTTAGCCGAACTACGGCGTTTTGATCCTTACCTTTGATGGAAGGTACGTAGGCAACGGGTTCATCCGTTCGAACACAAAAACAATAAAAATTGTATATTCTTTTCTCATCATCCCAATCATGTTTGCACAATAAATATTTCATAACAAATAACAATTTAGTACAACAAGTGTGAAAAGGGCTCCCTAGGAGTACCTAGGACGTTGTGGGTGCCTAACACCTTCCCATTGCGTAATTTACCCCTTACCCAGACTCTCTGATCTTTTCATTAGTTTTCTATGTGTAAAACTTCTTAGGCTTTTGTTCGCTTTTTAGCCAGTCCTTTGGATAAATAAAAGTGCGGTGGCGACTCGATTCATTGTATGCTTTGCTTATGGTTTAATCAATAAATCATATAGCGACGAATACACCGCTACAGAAAAGTGGCGACTCTGCTGGGGAGATCTTAAATCCTTGGTGGTATTGCCTACTTTTCACCCTTGTTGTGTGCTATATTGTTATTTGTTATATGACATATTTTTGTACCATTTGGGATAACTGTATTGATTGTAATGTTTGAATTGCTTGATATACAATTGTTGTTTGCTTTGGTGATCTGTGAGATGAGTTCTATACCCGAACTCGAGTGCACCCTAGGATAGGAGAATGGCATAGTCTTGTTGACTGGTGTGGAGTATTCCTTAGCCAGTTGACTTGCGAGTCCATTCACTTGGTGGAGGTCATGTTGGATTAATAATGTCACACAAGTTATTTGTGGTTAGGCATTATTCTTTCAATCATGTGCCGCAGAAGCCAAGGACCGTAGTTTACCAAACCCATCTTGGCCTATTTTTTAGGACGTAGTGCGGAGGTCGTTCAGATGTAAGTTCTGATGCGATTGTTACGCGATACTACACTCATAAGAGTTTCTCTTGAGAATATTTTTGGAATACGAGTATTCGTTCCTCCGATAATATTCGAAAGATGGAACGATGATTATGGGAACCTCTGGTAGAACATGTCTGGCAGGTTTAAACCCTAGTACACTCCCTTTGGGTGGTTCTTAACCGAGACTCCATGCTCGTGACTCTCAACAAACCCGTGATTCGTGGTTGAGTCGTTCAGACAACCTTAATATCAATGGAACCTGGGCGTTGATCAGGTATAAAACCTAAATCCCCCAAAACGGATGGTTGATATTAAGGATGTTCGAGCCGGTTCATGTACCGTTAATATCAATGGAACTTGGGTGTCGATAAGGTGAAAACCTAAATCCACCAAAATGGATGATTGATATTAGGGATACAATGAGCTTTCCCATGACCTTTGTTTGGTGTGACTTGTTTGATCCTTGAGTGTGATTGTTGCATTCATGCATTCATGCATTCATCTGCACTTCATGTCATCAGAAAAAAGAAAATTTTCAAGGAACTTAAAAGGGTTTATTTGCAAAATTTTCAGACATGGAAAGACCAAAAAGGCATACGAAGAAGTACAACTTTAAACAACCCGATGTAAAAGAGTTAAGGAATCTGACATCTTATGTATTAGATCCCTTGGGTTTCAAAGCTCGCTATGGGAAGCTTCTACCTCTGCTGACTACTCAGGTTGACGAAGGGTTGATGAGTACTCTGGCTCAGTTTTATGATCCGTTGTATCACTGCTTCTCTTTCCCGGATTTCCAGTTGCTGCCTACCTTGGAGGAGTATTCTCATCTCATTGGGATCCCGATTCTAGATCAAGTGCCGTTCAGTGGCCTAGAGAGTATTCCGACTGCTCGAGAGGTTGCCAATTTGTTGCACATAGATGAAGATTTGATTAGGGCTAATCTGACTACCAAAGGCGGAATTCAGGGTTTTCCTTCCGAGTTCCTCGTTGCTCAAGCTACCTTTTATGGGAAGGCCATGAGTGAGGATGCCTTTGAGGCTTTGTTTGTGCTGCTCATCTATGGATTGGTGTTGTTTCCCAACTTCAACAAGTTCGTGGACATGAACGCCATTAGGATCTTCTCAGTTCTTAATCCCGTTCCGACTTTGTTGGGCGATGCCTATGTCTCTTTGCATCTGAGGAATGCAAAGGGTGGAGGAGTTATTGTCTGCTGTCTACCCCTGCTGTACAAGTGGTTTATTTCGCACTTGCCGCAGACAGTTGCTTTCAAGGAGAACAAGGGATGTCTACGGTGGTCTTAGAGACTTATGTCTCTCACCAATGATGATATCACTTGGTATGATCGTGTGTATGATACCGTCCAGATCATTGACTATTGTGGTGAATTCCCTAATGTGCCTCTTCTTGGCACATGTGGTGGGATCAGCTACAATCCCATTCTCGCACGACGTCAGCTTGGGTTTCCCCTAAAGGATAAACCTCATAACATTCTGTTAGAAGGTGTGTTCTTCCAGGAGGGTAAAGATCCCCAAGGCCTGAAAGCCAGATTTGTCCGTGCTTGGCGCAGTATTCACAAGAAGAGTAGGAACGAGTTGGGTCCAAAGAACTGCATTGCTTTGGAGCCATACACCTCTTGGGTCAGACAGAGAGCTGCCGTGTACTTGATGCCATATGATCATCCGAGACCTACACCGTTGGATGTGGCTGGGCCTTCAACCCTCCCTACCCAACGTGTAGAAGAGTTGAGAGAAGAAGACCTTTCACGTGCTTGGATCCGTGAAAGAGAAGAATTGCTTTAGCAGCTTAAGGAGAAGGACGTTATGATTGAGTTTCTCGAGCATCGAGTGATCGACGACCCGAACGACACTTGGACCTCTCTGCTTCCTCGGTCTTCCAAATTCTGGAAGAGGAGGTATGGTCGACTTGCAAAGGAGAAAGCAGATATGGAAGCGGCCTATGAGAGAGAGATCAAGAAGCTGTGTACTTCTCGTCTTCCAGCATCCCGAGCTTCTAGGGATCCATAGGATGTTTATTTCCCTTTTCTCTTTGTAATGATCAAAATTGTTGTACTCCTTTGTCTCGATATATTGAATGAAATATTTTCTGTGAGAAATTAAAACGCTTTAACTATTCAAAATATTGCAAATAATACCCTAAGGGTTCCTTGAAAATAAAAAAAGCATCTGCACAAGCATTTCATGCATCATTTTTGCATAAGCAGGTACCCTTTGTTTCTGGTCTTTTTGTCCTAACTCTGTGTTCTTCATTTATTTTGAAGACAAGCTGACTCACCGGTATTATACTCGAGTCAATTCTGCGAGAGTTATGGAGCAGCTAGAACAAGAGAACAGAGAACTGAAAGAAGAGGTCGCCAGACTTGGCGCTTTGATGGAGCAACTCCTCGCTGCTCAAAATCAACCTGCTCAACTGCCTGCCCAGAGGACGGTCATCTCAGAGGTCATCGCTTCGACTGTGCCAGTCAGTGCTCATCAAGTGCCCAATGCTATGCCAGCTGGGTTCCCTTGGGTAATGCCTCCAGGTTTTATGCCTGATCGGCCTGCGCCAACTTTTGCTCACATGCCGGCATCTAGCCCGGTCCCTGTTGCCGCTCCTCCTATCGTGCATACCATGCCAAGGTTAGACGACACCATTTATCACTCCGAGCCGTCTGAGGGCCCGGACGTTTATGAAAAGATGGACGCCATGAACGACCAATTCCTTGAGCTGAGAAAGGAATTGAAGACTCTTCGAGGTAAAGATTTGTTCGGCAAGTCTGCTGCCGAGTTGTGCCTTGTTCCCGGTGTGAAGATACCGATTAAATTCAAAGTACCCGACTTTGAAAAGTACAAAGGGAACACCTGTCCACTCGCTCACCTGGTCATGTACGCCAGGAAGATGTCTACCCAGACTGATAATGATCAACTTCTGATTCATTATTTCCAAGACAGTTTGTCCGGTGCCGCGCTCAGATGGTACATGAGCTTAGATAGTGCCAATATCAGATCCTTCAACGACCTTGGCGAAGCCTTTGTCAAGCAGTATAAGTATAACGTCGATATGGCGCCTGACCGAGATCAACTCAGGTCCATGTCGCAGAAGGACAAGGAAACTTTCAAGGAGTACGCCCAGAGGTGGCGAGAGCTGGCAGCTCAGATTACTCCACCGCTGGAGGAGAAAGAAATGACCAAGATCTTTTTGAAGACTCTTGGCTCATTCTATTACGAGCGGATGGTAGCAAGCGCTCCCTCTGATTTCATCGAGATGGTGAACATGGGGATGCGTCTTGAAGAAGGTGTCCGTGAAGGACGATTGGCGAAGGATGAGAGCTCTTCTTCTAAACGATATGGGGCGTTTAAGAGGAAGGATGGGGAAGCACATGCTGTGCAATCCCATCCCAAGCACAGAAGACCCTCTGCTCAGAGGAAGCCAGCACGTCGTGCCGGTCATCAGCACCAGGTGGCTCATATAGCACCTGTCTTTAAAGACAATGCTCAGCAACATCAGCAGTATCAGCATCAGCAACAATATCAACAGCCTCAGTACCAGCAACAACATCGTCCACAGCAACAGGCTTACCAGCCTCGTGGCAGTACAACCAATCAACATAACTTGAGTTATGATAGGAAGAAGATCAGCTTCGATCCAATTCCTATGTCATATGCAGAGCTTTATCCTTCCTTGTTGGAAAGGAAATTGGTTTCTCCCAGGGATCCTCCGGCCATTCCTGCAAATCCACAATGGTGGTATAAACTAGATCAGCATTGTGTTTACCATTCCGGTGCTCCCGGCCATAACATCGAGAATTGCTACCCACTCAAGACTAAGGTTCAAGACCTTATGAGATATGGAATCTTGAGTTTTGAAGATTCAGGTCTGAATGTCACCAAGAACCCATTGACTGCGCATGGGAAATCAGTTAATATGGTTCAGGAATGCCTTGGAAAGTACAAGGTCAGATATGTAAGCCACATTAGGCAGTCGTTGGTTGAATTACATCAGTTGCTGTGTCAGTACAGCTACTTAGAGCATAACCACGACAAGTGCCGCGTCTGCTCGGTTAACCGCTTGGGTTGCGATCAAGTACGAAGAGAACTCCAAAAGTTGTTGAATGAGGGTACCATTGAGATTCTGTAGAATCGCAATGTTGATAAAGACGAGCCTGAAGTGAATGTGATTTCACCAGTGTTCAAGCTGCCCGAGCCTGTTGTTATCCGCTATGATAGCAGCAAGCCGAAGGTTTCCCCTTCTTTGGTCATTAAACCTGCAGGCCCTGTGCCTTACTCTTCAGACCGAGCTGTGCCATTCAGATACAACCCTGTTGCTGTGCAAGATGGGGTAGAAGTGCCTTTGCCTTCAACTTTTGTGACCAACGTCGCTGACGTAAGTGGGTTGACCCGAAGTGGTCGTGTGTTTTCTGCGCCTCCTAAGGCTGTTGCTTCTGATACGGTTGAGCGTCCGGTTGGGACTGCTGTTAATATTCAGAATCAGGCACGTGATGTTGCCAAACCATCCTCCTCTGTACAAAAAACTCCCGTTTCTTCAGTTGGCCCGAGTGGCATTGTAGATGAAGAATCTGATGAGATGCTGAGGCTCATCAGAAAGAGTGAGTACAACGTTGTAGGCCAGCTTCTACAAACGCCATCCAAGATTTCCATTCTTTCTCTGCTGCTGAATTCAGAACCCCATAGGGAGGCTCTGCAGAAAGTCTTGGATCTGGCGTATGTTGATCACGATGTCACCATTGAGCAATTTGATAGTATTGTTGCAAACATTACCGCTTGCAACACTTTGAGCTTTTGTGACGCTGATCTCCCTGAGGAGGGAAGAGACCACAACATGGCTTTACATATCTCCATGAATTGCAAATCCGATGCAATGTCCAATGTGCTGGTGGACACTGGATCTTCTCTAAATGTATTGCCAAAAACCACACTCTCCAGATTGTCATATCAAGGTCCTCCTATGAGGCAGAGTGGGGTTGTTGTGAAGGCATTTGATGGGTCGCGTAAGACAGTGATTGGGGAAGTTGATCTCCCAATCAAAATTGGACCAAGTGTTTTCCAAGTTACCTTCCAGGTAATGGATATCCACCCATCTTATAGCTGTCTTTTAGGCAGACCATGGATTCACGAGGTTGGCGCCGTGACATCCACCCTACACCAGAAGCTGAAATTTGTGAAAAATAAGAAATTGGTTGTAGTAGGGGGAGAAAAGGCTCTCCTGGTTAGCCATCTGTCTTCTTTCTCGTACATTGACGCTGAGGATGAAGTTGGAACGCCATTCCAAGCTTTATCTATTGATGAACCAATCGAGAAGAAGTCTCCTTCATTTTCTTCCTACAAAGATGCGAAACTGGCCATTGAGTGTGGTGCAGTTGCTGGTTTAGGGAAGGTGATCGAGCTTGAAGACAATAGATCCCGGGCTGGCATTGGCTACTGTTCTGGGGCATGTAATGAGCAAGGTTTGTTCACAAGTGGAGGATTCATCCATGCTGATCAACCTGAGGAGGAAGCTGCTGCTATATTGGAAGAGGATGCAGAAGACGTGAACAACTTCGTTATTCCTGGTGGTGTCTGCCACAATTGGGTCGATGTAGATGTTCCTACAGTCATCCATAGATCAGAGTAATTGTTCACTTTGTTTAAAACCCTTCTCCCATGCCAAAAGGAGAAGTGATGACTTTGTTGGCAAAGCATATATACAATGATGTTTTCATTCAATTAATGCATTGTTAAACATTTGTTTTTCCTTTTGTTTTCACTTTTTGCTTTTTTGCATAAAATCAGTGATCACAAAAAAACCCAGAAAAACAAGAATAAAAGCCATCTTTTTCATCTGCATAATGGTTTGTTTGTTTAAATTCTGAAGTTTTTCATTAACCAAAATCATTATGCAGGTTGATCCTAAAACCCATTGAACATAATGATCCAACGCCATCTCCCAATTTTGAATTCCCTGTATTTGAGGCAGAGGAAGATGACGTTGAGGGGATTCCTGATGAGATTACCCGTCTCCTTGAGCACGAAGAGAAGATCATTCAGCCGCATCTCGAAGACTTGGAAACAGTCAACTTGGGGTCTGAGGATTGTGTTCGTCTGGTGAAGATTGGGGCACTTCTTGAAGGGTCTGTCAAGGAAGATTTGATCAGTTTGCTACGAGAATATTCAGATATCTTTGCTTGGTCCTATGAAGACATGCCGGGTTTGGATACAGATATTGTGCAACATTTCCTGCCTTTGAAGCCTGAGTGCGTGCCTGTGAAGCAGAAGCTCAGAAGAACTCATCCAGATATGGCAGTGAAGATCAAAGAGGAAGTTCAGAAGCAAATTGATGCGGGGTTTCTGGTGACTTCTACATATCCTCAATGGGTGGCCAATATTGTGCCTGTTCCTAAGAAGGATGGAAAAGTCCGTATGTGCGTTGATTATAGAGATTTGAACAAAGCTAGTCCGAAAGACGATTTTCCTCTACCACACATCGACATGTTGGTAGACAATACAACTAAATTCAAAGTCTTTTCGTTTATGGACGGATTTTCCGGATATAATCAAATCAAGATGGCACCAGAGGATATGGAGAAGACAACATTCATCACAACTTGGGGAACATTCTGTTATCGAGTGATGCCCTTCGGTTTGAAGAACGCCGGAGCCACGTATCAACGAGCTATGACTACCTTGTTTCATGATATGATGCACAAGGAGATAGAGGTCTATGTTGATGATATGATTGCTAAGTCCCGAACGGAAGTTGAGCATATTGAGCATTTGTTGAAGCTTTTTCAGCGTTTGAGGAAGTTTAAACTTCGCCTGAATCCGAACAAGTGTACATTTGGAGTCCGTTCCGGCAAGTTGTTGGGTTTTGTGGTAAGTGAAAGAGGTATTGAGGTTGATCCTGCAAAGGTCAAAGCAATACAAGAGATGCCTGCACCCAAAACTGAGAAGCAAGTCCGAGGTTTTCTTGGCCGCTTGAATTACATTTCCAGATTTATATCCCACATGACTGCCACATGTGCGCCGATATTCAAGCTCCTCCGGAAAGATCAGTCTCATGATTGGACCGAGGATTGCCAGAAAGCTTTCGACAGTATCAAAGAATATCTGTCTGAACCTCCGATATTGTCTCCGCCTGTGGAAGGAAGACCTCTGATTATGTATTTGACAGTTCTTGAAGACTCAATGGGTTGTGTACTTGGTCAACAAGATGAATCAGGGAAGAAGGAATTTTTTATATACTACCTCAGTAAGAAGTTTACTGATTGTGAGTCTCGGTACTCTATGCTTGAGAAGACGTGCTGTGCTTTAGCTTGGGCTGCTAAGCGTTTGCGCCAGTACATGATAAATCATACAACTTGGTTGATATCCAAAATGGATCCAATTAAGTATATCTTCGAGAAGCCTGCTTTAACTGGGAGGATTGCCCGTTGGCAGATGTTGTTGTCTGAGTATGATATTGAGTATCGAGCTCAGAAAGCTATCAAAGGTAGTATCTTGGCTGACCATTTAGCGCACCAGCCGATCGAAGATCATCAGTCTGTCCAGTATGACTTCCCTGATGAGGAAATTCTGTATTTGAAGATGAAAGATTGCGATGAGCCTACACTTGATGAAGGTCCGGAACCTGGTTCCAGGTGGACGATGGTGTTTGATGGCGCTGTTAATCAATATGGAAATGGAATTGGGGCAGTGATCATTACTCCTCAAGGTTCACACATTCCGTTTACAGCAAGGCTAACTTTCAAATGCACGAATAATATGCCGGAGTATGAAGCCTGTATCATGGGACTTGAAGAATGCATTGATTTGAGAATCAAGTATCTTGATGTGTATGGTGATTCGGCCATGGTTGTTAATCAGATCAAGGGAGAATGGGAGACGAATCAACCTGGTCTCATGCCATATAGAGATTATGCAAGGAGGATTTCAACATTCTTCACAGAAGTTGAATTTTATCACATTCCTCGAGAGGATAATCGAATGGCAGATGCGCTTGCTACGCTTGCTTCCATGATTGTAGTCAGACGGTGGAATGATGTCCCCAATATTACTGTGATGCGTTTGGACAGACCAGCTCACATATTTGCAATCGAAGAAGTGAAAGATGACAAGCCTTGGTATTTTGATATCAAGAATTTCCTCCAGAACCAGGTCTACCCGCCTGGGGCATCTGTGAAAGATAGGAAAACTTTGAGAAGGTTGTCAGGCAGTTTCTACCTCAGTGGTGAAGTGCTGTATAAGAGAAATTTTGATATGGTTTTGCTCAGATGCGTGGATAGACACGAAGCAAACCTATTGATGACTGAGGTCCATGAGGGTTCATTTGGTACTCACTCCAATGGACACACCATGGCTAAGAAGATGTTGAGAGCAGGCTACTATTGGCTGACAATGGAGTCTGACTGTTGCAAGTATGTGAAGAAATGTCACAAGTGTCAAATTTATGCGGATAAGATTCATATTCCTCCGACACTTCTGAATGTGATTTCATCACCATGGCCTTTCTCTATGTGGGGAATCGATATGATCGGCATGATTGAGCCGAAAGCGTCCAACGAACACCGGTTTATTCTCGTAGCAATTGACTAATTCACCAAATGGGTCGAAGCCGCTTCGTATGCGAATGTGACTAGATAGGTGGTTGTGAAGTTTGTCAAAAACCAGCTGATTTGCCGTTATGGTGTGCCAGAGAGGATCATTACTGATAATGGATCTAATCTGAATAATAAGATGATGGATGAGTTGTGCGCTGAATTCAAGATTGCACACCATAATTCCTCTCCCTACAGACCTAAGATGAATGGGGCTGTTGAAGCTGCTAATAAGAATATCAAGAAGATCATCCAGAAGATGACTGTCATTTACAAAGATTGGCATGAGATGCTGCCATTTGCTTTGCATGGATATCGTACGTCTGTACGCACTTCAACAGGGGCAACCCCTTTCTCTCTTGTTTACAGCATGGAGGCTGTTCTCCCAGTAGAGGTGGAGATCCCATCAATGAGAGTCTTGATGGAAGCCAAGTTGACTGATGCTGAATGGATCCAGAGTCGTTATGACAAACTGAATTTGATTGAAGAGAAGCGATTGACTGCCATGTGTCATGGTCAGTTATATCAGCAGAGAATGAAGAAAGCATTCGATAAGAAGGTCAAGCCTCGTGTGTTCCGAGAAGGTGACCTCGTGCTCAAGAAAGTTTTGTCTTTTGCGCCCGATTCCAGGGGCAAGTGGACTCCAAACTACGGGGGTCCATATGTTGTTAAGAGAGCCTTTTCAGGCGGAGCTTTGATGCTTACGACAATGGATGGGGAGGATTTCACTCGTCCTGTGAATTCAGATGCAGTCAAGAGATACTTTGCCTAGAAAAGAAAAAGTATATGCAAATGAAAAAACAGAATAGCTCGCTAAGTTGAAAACCCGAAAGGGCGGCTTAGGCAAAAATGAGCGTCTCGGTGGAGAACCCGCAAGGGTAATCCAGGCAAAAATTAGAGACTTGAAAAAAAGAGAATATTTGCATCCCGCTAGATTGAGTACCTCACCCTGGGGCAATCTAGGCAAAAATTAGGGATTTGGCAAGTAACTGCATCCTGACAAGACTTTCTGTTCCACAGCTGTCATTTCGTCAGAGGATTCTCGATTCGTCGTCAACTAAAGCTTCGAATACATCGAGATTCAAATTGGTAGAGAAAGGATCATTATGTTCAATGTAGCCCTCTTCCAATATATATCACTGATTTCAAATTTGTACAGATCTATGGAGTCTTGTCATTTGCAGGCTACCATTCCATCAAATCAATTTGAGCTTTTTATCCAATTATTTTCACTCTTATTTGTTTCAATTCAACAAATGTTTTGCACGTTTTAATTGATAAAATGTCATTGTTTTAAACGAATCAAATTTTTCAAAATTTGCTGTTTTTAAACAAAGTGAATATCCATTAGGTTGAAAGGATACTCAAGAATATCTCAATGCTCTCCCAAGGGTGGCATGATCTCCAATAGGTAAGACATTTGGTTCATATTCCTGGTTTGGTGGTATCTTGTTTCTTCAGATCTTGTGATGGGGTTGTTCCCCAGCATAGTTGCAAGCAGCATGTTGTTGAAGACTCAGTTTTCTCCAGCAGCAATTTTCCCCAGTAGAGTTGCTTATGCAGTTGGATTCTACTTGGATGATGTTCTTCTCCTTCAGTGGGTTGTTCCCCGGAGTTGTTTGGAGTTACAGAACTTTTGTTTCTCAATTGATGCTGAGATCCCCTGCGGATCTTCGAGATTTTCTCTTGCTCCCCAACAGATTCGTCTTGGTGGCTGTTTTGCCCGTTGTGACTTTCTGTACCCTGGTTGGGTTGTTTGCTGATCCATCACTCAGAGATTTGGTGTTTCCTGATATCTCTGGTCCTCTGCTCCCCAGCAGTACCCGCAGATCTATGCTTTATAGCATGTAGATCTCCGCAGATTAGCTTTCCAGTTGATTCTCCCCTGGAAGTATAATACCGAGTGCTTGGTTCCTGGACCTGTTTGTGTTAGATATGTCTGTTTTGTCAGCATTCATCAAACATAAATCACGCATATTCATGCATATTCATAAACATTCAGATATTCATGTTGCATTTCTCGCCATATATCTTTTGTTGATTGTTCCTTGCTATGGTGGTGCAGATCCCTAATAGATCTCCCCTAGCAGATGTTGGGTGTTAAATCTCTCCATATAGAGTCAACCCCATGAGCATGAAATATTGTCTTTCCTTCTGCAGTTCCCCACTGAGATATATCCTCGTGGATGACGGTTTCTTCCGTTTCCTCCCAACATATATATTGGGATGGATTTTCCTATTTGAGTTACATCCTCATTAGGACGTGTCTTGATTCAGTCTGTCTTCTCGGATTGATCCCGAATTGGCTATTTGTCAACTGTCTTGTGCTTCCCAGTGGGTTGTTCCCCAGCGGAGTTTCTCGGGCCTCTACCCTTATACCGGTAGTTGTAAGTCCTATTTTCTTTGCCCTTTCAGCGGAATTGGTGGTTATATACCTTTTATTCCTCGGCAAGTTTGTTTGGTTTTCTACCCCTTATTCGGTAGATGTAAACCCTAATTCATGGTTATTCCCACCAGAGTATGGCTATTACCTCGTATTCGGTAGTTGTAAGTCCTATCTCTTTTCCCCTAACAGAGATAACCTTTGTGGTTCGTCCTGATTGTAAGTGGATTCCTTTTGTTGTGGTTCTATCCCTAACAGAGTTGGTGTCTCCCTGTGGTGATTTCTATCCCCAGTTGAGTTTGTGGTCTTCTACCCCGTATTCGGTAGTTGTAAATCCCAAGTGTTGATGTTTCTCCCCAGCGGAGTTTGTGCCTTGTGGTACAGTCGGATAATTGCCGGATGCTTGCAATTTATCCCCAACGGGTCTCCTTTCATTTACCCTCTTGTTGGTAATGTTGTTGTTCCCTTTGATTGGTCATCATTATATACCTAGTTTGGTATCCCGATGCCTTTCCTTTCAGTTGATTTATCCTTTATTAACCCAGTAACCGGTTGTGGATAATCTTCCATGCGAGTATATTATTCATGGTCTGCCGGTAATGAATAATATATCTCATGCACTCTTCATTCGAAGCCTTTTGTGTTTCCCTGGTCGAGTAAGTTTCGCTATTTCCCTTTGTGGAATCGAATATTCTCTGTTGTTGAATAATTGCCGGATGCTTGCAATTTATCCCTTTGAGTTGTCTTTCGTTTACCCGGATGCTTGGTATCGATTGTCTCTCTTTTTGGTTAGTCACCTATTATATACTTCGGTATCTCTGGTGTCTTTTCCTTTCGAGTATATTATTCACGGTCTGCCGGTAATGAATAATATGTCTCATGCGCTCTTTAGTTGGAATCCTTTGTTGATTTTCCCTAGCTGAGCAAGATTCGTATTCTTTGAAGAATCGAATATCCATCCTTTAACCAGTTTGTGTTTCGGATGATGAGTGTTTTGGCATATATACCAATTCACGTGTTCGGTAGATCACCTATTATATGCTTCGGTATCTCTGGTGCATCTTACCATGCGAGTTTATTATCTACGTTCTGACGGTAATAGATAATATATCTCATGCGAGTTTTCTTATCCACGGTCTGCCGGTAATGGATATTATATCTCATGCGCTCTTTGGGTTTGTGTCCCCAGTTGAGTAAGGTTCGTTTTCCCGTTGTGGATTCGAATGTCCATCCTGCAAGTCGATTTGTTTTTTTTTTTCAAGCCCTCCTTTTGGATGATGAGTGTTTTGGCATATATACCAATTCACGCTTTGGTCGGTCACCTATTATATACCTCGGTATCCCTGGTTTCCTTCCTTTCTACTCCCTATTATGACCTCGGTCCCTTGTGGAGTCAGATTTTCCTGAGTTTATGTACCTTCCCAGGTCTTTCTCAGATGTGTGGTTGATTGATATCTCTCACCCTTATACCGGTCTTAGATATTCATTCTTCCTGAGTTTGTTACGCTTATACCGGTAACCCCTCAATTCTTTGGTGCTTCCTCAGTGGAGTTTCCTATTGCTTCTTCCCAGGAGTCAGCTTGTGTCTCTCCAATGGATGTTCTTCCTTTGGGATTTTCTTTTCCCCAGTATGAGTCCTTCACTCCCCAGTTAGGTCTCCAGTCTGATTCCTGTTATTACCCTAATCAGAGTCGTTGTCTTGTCCACGCTGTGTCAGTTTTGTTTTTCCCCAACTTGAAGTCGTGTCCTGCTCACGCATTCTTTTTCTTTTACTATCCCCAACGAGAGTCTTGTTAGAGTCTCTGTTTCTGGTGAGTGTATTACTCCGATGGATCGTCTTTTCTTCTGTGTGAATCATATTCCCCACAGAGTTTGTGTCTTTTGCATACATACATTTGCATCATGAGGTCTCTTAGGGACCAAAATTCGTCTCATTACTGTTATTTAAGCCCATTCTACCGCGTCGAGATGAAGATTTCTAAACTTCACTTCTCCGGCTAGAATGACCTTAAATAGGGGCATCTGTAAGACCCCAATTTTGTCCCTAAGATCCCTCATGGCATCATATCATACCATATCATTGCCTCAAGGATCTTTGTGCACCTTTGCTTCCCTCCTAGTGGGTGGGTTATCTTGTGAGTGTGGTTCTTGATCACCAAGCATGTATTGCATTTGTATATCATTGCTTTTCATTTGTTTACTAACCAAAAGTACAAAAATATTGTCATCTAACCATGTTACTTGCAGCTGAAGCAAGCTAGGTTAAAACAGTCAAATCAGCCATTGAATAGTGGATGGTGGCCATTCTTGAAGAATTTGGGCACCATGATCATTCATCAAGAGTTCATATGAGTTGTGACATCATTTTGAATCAAGATCTCAAGTGGTAGGGGCTTGGAATTCATCAGAACATGGTTCAGTCAACCAAAACCCTAGCAAAGTCAACTGTGGTCAACTATGCATTTAATCAGTGATTTGATGGTGGGAATTGGTTTGAGAGGTCTCGTTCATGCCCATATAAGCCTCATATAACATGTCAAACATCCACAGTGAAGGATTGGAGGTCAGGTGAAACATTTCCAAAAATAGTCAGTTGACCTGTAATTGGAATTTGCCAAAAATGGAAAGTTCTTCTCCTCAAAATTACTTCATCATACAAGCTTCAAATGAATTTTTGTCCAACATGAAAGTTGAAGATCTTGTTCTCCCATTTCCAAAAAGTCCAAGAACACTCATTTCTCATGTGTGGTTGGCAAGTTATGATCAAATCATTCTCAAGAATTTTTGAACTTCAAAGTGAGATAACTTTCAAACCATTTGGCCAAATTGAGTGAGGTTTTTTGCTACAAGTCACATTTGATATGCTCTATCCAAATCCTTCATCACATTTTACCAAAAATCTTCCAATCAAAATGGCCTTTTTCAAAGTGCAGTGAATTAAAAAGAGAGGGGTGAAAAATGGACTTTCAAATTAATCATTGTCCACATATTCTACCAATTGCAAATGACTGAAAACCACATTTGGAGTGTGCCTAAGCCCATTTTCGCACTGTAGCATGCCATGCACATGCAACATGAGTGGATTTCACCAATTAACCAAAACACTTCATTTAAGCTAATTTCACTTACCACTTCATTAACCAAACTTAGCATTGTTAATCAGAGTATATATGACTCATTTCAGACTGAAAAACCCTAGCCACTATTCACAAATCAGATCTGAAATTCATTTCCTCTCAAAAACTCTCATTTCCTTACTTGAACTTTTCTGAAAAAATTGTCAAAGGATTCGTGCTTCTGGGTATTGGACCATCATCCACCATCCTTTTGGAAGCTTTTGCAAGCGTTACTTCCCAACTGTAAAGCCAAAGATCAGCACTGTTCCATTGGCTCTCTCCCATGGCAGTCGAGCTTTTGAGCTAGAATCAAGGTAGCTGAACTTTCAATACTCTTCCATTCACCTCCTGGAGCATCAAGGCACTGCTGTTTTAACTCAACACAACCAAACAACCACAAATCCACACTGTTCTTCAAATTTGGTAAAAATTCGAACCTTGCTATTCTTGAAATGTTGACATGCTTTGGATAGATCTTGCCTTGCTGGTCATACTGAACTTTAAATCGTGAAATTTCATCAAGTATTTTGAGAGTTATGTTGTCATGAAGTTTCACATGTGAATGTTGTGTTGTTTATTTCTTCCTTGTTAGTTCGAATTAGGGTCAATGATTGTTGTATTATTGATGTACTCTGCGAGATGTTTCAAACGATGTTTTCATTTTCCAAATCTGGGACAAAAGTTCATCACGATGATGAACAGTTGGAAGAACACATAAACCCTAATTTTTGAAAACCCAGGTCGTGTTTTGATCTGCTGGAATTTTGTTTTGCATGAAATCACTGTTACATTGGCCATGCGCGAATCAGAGGACGACACATCCTTAAGTGAAACGCAGCGTTTCACTTAAGGGACCAACTATTTACAAAATTGCCACTGCCGTGTTTATTTTGATTTAAATCTTTTTCTTTTTTCAATATTTATTTCATTTTGTGTGCCAATGTTCAAAAATTCATAAGTTCTTCAATTTTAATCCAAATTTGATGGAATTTTTTGTGAAATGCTCCTCTTGATCTCTAGTTTATTATGATGATTTTTCCAGATTTTTTGCACGTGTGGATTTTAAAATGTGCTAGGGTTTGTTCATGTGTGTCCATTTTGTGTATGTCATGCCATTTTGCTTATGAAATGATGATACTTAATCCAATGCCTCTCAAATTTTTTGTGCTTAAACTAGACATGTTCATGGTGATTTTGGTATAGAGTTGGTGAATTTATCATTGCTGGTTGATGAGATATGATTTTTTGAATAGAGGTGTGACAATTTGTGTCAGACCATTCATGTCCAACTTCATGATTTTAATTACCATGCTTATTGAACTCAAAATGGTCTAGATTTTTGCATGAATTTACTTATGGATGTTGAGAATACATGTGAATTTTTCTGGAATTATTGATGGCATTTCCTACTTGATTTGGAATTTCTCCCCTGTTTGACCAAATTGTTTACTTTTTGTGATACATGATTTGATATGATTTGTGAAATCCTCATGCATTATTGGATGGACTCAAAATTAGACATGTGAATTGTAGACATCTTAAAGTTTATCATGGCTTTGGTCCCATTCATTTATCATGTTTTGTTTCAGTTTTATGATTAATTGAAGTTGGTGCATGTTTTGATGCTTTGTATGAGTTTGCTTGAACTTTCTTTGACTTTCTGATTTTAATTGACCTACTTCCCTTGATCCAAATGAGCTGAAATTTGGTATGCTTATCATGTTATGGATGATGTTTGATCATGAATTATTTGAGGATTTATTGAAATGTTTGTGATTGGATTTGACTTGAATATTTCTGTTGACTTCTTTGAGGTTCTATATGACATGCTTTGACCTAATTTGTTTGTGAAATGATAATGATGAATGATATGAATATGAAACCACTTGGGTTTGTTTCTTAATTGTTTGAACTTGATCTTGGATAGCTTTCACTTGCTGTTTTGGATTTTTTATCTCCTTTTGACCCTAGGCTTGTCCTAGTGGTCTTGTTTCTCATGTTTGAGTTTGCTTTTCAGGTTAAGAAGCAAATGCTTCAAGGAGATTAATGCAAGTTGCTTGAGTTTGATTGATTATCATGAACTAACTTGTTTGTTTTGTTGGATGCTTAGCTCATATGCTTTGAGCTTTGTGCATTGCACATTTGTCTGATTGTGTTGGCTGTTGATCCTTATCTTATATTGGTTTTGAATTTGAGTTGTATACTGATTTTGTTTGAATGATTTCAGGTACCATTAGTTGCTAATAGTTCTTTGAGAACTTGCATTGCTTTGCTTGATAGCATTAGCATTGAGGTAGAATCCTTTTTATTCATGTAGTCTGGAAGACCTGGCCTGTTACTTGGCCAGGCAACTGTCTGAAGTCCTCCTTAAGAGGCAATGTTTGTGCTTGTTTACCTTTGTCCCAAGCAGGAAAAGTCCTTTAAATAAGGCAATTGGTAGAATCCAAGAGATATGTAACCTATCTCCTACTATTCTGTGTGTCACTCACCTTGCTCACACCACATGTGTTGATGCATAGTGAGTAAAAACCCAAGATCTATCGAGTCTAACTTGTGGAGAGAGTTCCATCTTTCTGAACTCCCACACCTTCTATCATTTGAAGCTCTCCCTGACCAGGGATAAGAGCATGAGGCACACCCCTCATATCCTTTCATATGCTTCACCTTGGCTCTCAATGTCAAGGTTAAGAGCACCATTAACCCTATTCCAGTTGGCTTCAGTGCCTACCCTTTGTATGAGCCTCATTTGTTTGGTTATAGAGTGTGCTGAATGACTTTGGTTGATTGATTACTTAGTTCATTTGTACATGTATGCTTGCATGCTTTGTGCAATTATCATCATTAATTGCTCATTAGTGCATGATCATTTCATTCGTCTTTGTGACATATCTTTGTTGTTTGCCCATTGAGGACAATTGTAAGACCATTCATTGGCCATTGTTCCTATGATATGGGAGTGAGTATAAGACCATTTCATTGGCCACTCATCTTCTCTTTGCTTGATGCATTTGTTTGATTTATGTGAGGATGCAATTGTAAGTCCATGTAATTTGGCATTTGTTTTCCCATGATCATATGTTGGAGGTTAAAGTAAGCCCAGATAGATTGGCATCTGACATCCAAGTGTTTGCTTTGTTTATGTTGGAAATTGGTATAAGCCCAGATAGATTGGCATCCGGTATCCACTTTTTATTCCTTTGTTGAGGAGATTGGTATAAGTCCATAGAGTGGCCTCTGATATCCAGTTTTGTTTTAGGAGATTGGTATAAGACCAGTGATTGGCATCTGGTATCCGTTTTTGTTGACTTTCTTCTTTTGTTTGCTTGTTTGTTATTGCTCATCGCCTATTCCAAAGGACACACTTGAGTCATCTTCTATATGATTTCAAGAGGTGAACCTTCTAGGAAGTTTTACACTCCATCTTTATCCGTTCATCCATTTTGTCCTAAACCTTTTCACACATTACTTTCAAAACTTGAGATAAATATTGTGCAAACATCTTCATGCTTTCAAATTAGAAACCTGGACCCTAAGTCCTTGACTTTTCAAACTCCATTTCATAATACTTCTTTTGAATCAATCTTAATCATACTTTGACCTTCCTTTTGTAAATACCCATAATCAATTAATTTCACCCATTCAATTGTTTTGTGGCTTTGTCCATTCTTGTTAAGTTTTCATACATTAGCCATAGGTTTGATTTATCTTAGTTGGTTGATGTTAATCTCACCTATTTGTCCTTAGTTGATTGAATTGTAAGTCTTCCTTGCTTATTATAGGGTTAACCCCTCACTAGCAAGTTGAAGCTTTTCTCACATGGTGGACTTGTTGTTTCATAAGGTTGAGTTTTCTCCCGTGGATAACGTAAGACCTTAGGGCTTGTGTTTAAAATTGAATCCACTAACTTTTGGAAATCTTTTAGCCGAACTACGGCGTTTTGATCCTTACCTTTGATGGAAGGTACGTAGGCAACGGGTTCATCCGTTCGAACACAAAAACAATAAAAATTGTATATTCTTTTCTCATCATCCCAATCATGTTTGCACAATAAATATTTCATAACAAATAACAATTTAGTACAACAAGTATGAAAAGGGCTCCCTAGGAGTACCTAGGACGTTGTGGGTGCCTAACACCTTCCCATTGCGTAATTTACCCCTTACCCAGACTCTCTGATCTTTTCATTAGTTTTCTATGTGTAAAACTTCTTAGGCTTTTGTTCGCTTTTTAGCCAGTCCTTTGGATAAATAAAAGTGCGATGGCGACTCGATTCATTATATGCTTTGCTTATGGTTTAATCAATAAATCATATAGCGACGAATACACCGCTACAGGTGGGACTCCTTGTGATTGGTTTGAGATCACCAAGCATGCTTGAATTATATATCATTGTTTCTCTTATTTTTGTTTACTAACCAAAAGCACAAAAATGTGTCACTAACATCTTTTGTTTGAAGCTTGAGTATTATCCAAGACCCTTTGTGGATTCTATTCGGGTGATCAGTCAATACAAGGGAATGACGTGGGTTACTTCCAACATGTTCCAATGGGATATATTCATCATTCAGAATGCTAGTCCTGAAGGAGCAAGAATCTGTTCCTGAGCTGTCATGCTCGCTAGGCGAGCAGAATGGTTTGCCTAGCGAACCTTGAACTGTCATGCTCGCTAAGCGAGCAGATCTTTCGCTAGCCGAAGAGCGCGCATTTAAGAAAATAACAGAAAGTTCTGGGCTTGAGTTACCCTCATCTGAGCCCACCAAGCTACCAATATCAGGCTATAAATACTAGAGTTTCAGTAGAACAAAACCCCGGGAAAAAAAAAGACAGAAAGACAGAAAGCAGAGAAGAGAGACCTAGGGACCAACCTGCAACAACCTCCAAGCAGCTCTGAAAAGTTCACCCCGACTCACATTCCTTTTCACCTCCGCCTCACGCAAACCCTAACACTGCTTTGCAAACCCAGCCGTGCCATTCGAGTTTAATCGATCCCTCCAATCAGGTTTGCCTTATTCCCGTAATTTTATGCTCTTAATTTGAATCATCTGAATGTATGAGGTATCGTTAGGTTTTTGCCCACGGGTTCAGATATGCATGAATGTATAAAAACAATACCTTGAATGTTTAATCGTTTCATTTCTGATGGATACCATAGGGCTTGGGTTACCGAGATCGGACCGTTATCAATGAAGAACCCAAAACCCACAGGCCTTTGCTAGTCGCTTCGCTAGGCGAGCCTGCAGCGAAGCTTCGCTAAGCTTTCGCTAGGCGATGCAGTAGCGATCGCTACAACATTTGTTTTTCCTGTTTGCTCTAATCTATTTTGTGTTTGGCATGGCATTATTTTCTCCTGATTCAATCCTATTACTCTAACCTATTTGTTGAGTTTTTGTGAGGGCTCACATGACTTTTACAGAGATGGCTTGTTTGGTATTCCACTTTATTTGTGGGATACCACCTGAAGGTTTATTCCGATTACCTGTACTGACTCGCTTTATTTGATGGTGTTAGCTTGGAAGGATCTCTGGGTTTCTTATTCTTGAGTTGCTGTTACTCTGAATCTTTATCCGTGTGGTAGATCTTAATCCATTTTACATCTTCTAGCATTTTACTGCTTTTTTAGCTGGAAGACCTCGATAGGAGGAAATGTTCTTGTGTGTTACTTTTGTACTAAAGACCTCCATGAGAAGGCAATTGACGGATAAAAGGGATTAGTAATCAATCCCCCGTTATTCAGTGTGTCGTTCTTTATGCTCACACTACGTGTCGATGCTTCAGAAAAAAAGCCCAAGATCTTTTGTCCGGTCGGTCAGTGGAGAGGGTTCCACCTTTCTGAATCCCCACTTTTTGTCATAAGCTCACCCTGGCCAGGGTTAAGAGCTATGAGGTCTTATCCTCATTACCCTGTTGATCTGCTCACCCTGACGTTCAATGTCAGAGGTTAAGAGCCCGTTTGATTACCCTTCCATGGCTTGTTTGTCGAGGTTGATATGACCCCTCTTGACTAAAGCCCTACCCATGTATGTTCGAGCCCCTTGTTGGTGTGTTTACTTTATGCATGTTCCTCCGCCTAGGACTCCCTTTTTGCATGAGCGTTCCTAAAACGCAAACAACTCATTGATTTTTCTTCTCCTAAGAACACATTAACTCCTTCTACTACAGGCGAGTAAGTCTCCAAAGGTCGAGCATCCGGTAGATTGCGTAGTAACGCCGTTCATCTAAAAAAAACACAAAACAAACAAAAATAGGTAGTCGAACTATGTTTTGCTCTGATTTTCATCCCAGATGAGATACGTAGGCATAAGACGCGATTTCTTAGCGAGCATACTCCTCTTTAACCCATAGGTATCCGAGCTACGAAGACTCTGATTCTCAGATTCAGATGAGATACGTATGCAGTGGATGCGACATCTGTGCGAGTCATTTTCTTTTGACCCTTCTTTTAGTAAGTAGTACATTAGATAAACATACACGCTTTTCTCATCCCTTCAATCATGTTTGCACAAACAAATTTTCACAAAAACAACAACCTTTGCAACAAATGTGAAAAGGGCTCCCTAGGAGTACCTACGATGCTTTGGGTGCCTAACACCTTCCCATTGCATAACCAACCCCCTTTCCCAGATCTCTGACATTTTTACTAGTTTTTGATTCGATAAAACTTTTAGATTTTTGTTCGCTTTCTAACCATTCCTTTGGATAAATAGAAATGCGGTGGCGACTCGACTTGTATGATTTACCTTGGATTTAGTCAATATCTCTAATGGTAACGAATACCCCGCTACAGAATCAACATGAGCCAGACTGAGACAAGTCCTTCCCCCAGTTTCTTTTAGTGTGTGGTATGTTTTAGGAATTTGGTTCTTTGTACCAAATCTCTAACATGCATTAACACCTATATTTTTTTTGCCCGACCTCAGATAGTTATAACTTCTACATAAGTCCAATTACGATTGCTTAACATAGAGCTAAATTTGATCAAGAAGGCATAACAGTCTAGTAAGTGAGATTGTAAGTCTCCCATTCTTCATGGCCTTGTATGGACACCTGACCTTTTTTCTTTTCATGAGAGATAGTGGTATACTTGTTGAATTATCTAAGTTGGAGCCCTTCTCATGGATGATGTCTTGGTCAAGGATTCATACTTGTGAATGAATGGTTGAGTGTTCTCCAAAGAATGACTTAACAAATTAAAACTCATCACTAACATTTGACTAACACTTGACTAAAGTTTATTCATTTTTCTTTTACTTTCAAGTCATTTACTTAATGCAATTTAAAGTTCACTACATTTACCATTCATCTGCCATTTACATTTTCATGCAACTTGTTTATGTTTCAGTTCTTTTCACTTTGCTCACTTGAGCCATATCCTGTGATTGTATATATTGTTAGTTTGTTTTGTTTTTGTTTGTGGTCTTAGGACATTAAAACACCTAATAACAACAAAAACCGTAAAAAAACATGATGGTGGATTGTTGCGCTTGATCTAAACTTTTGGAATTAGGATAGGAAACTTCCCTATGCTTTAAGGACTTGGCCAATGCCACTATCTGAGACTGAGCCATCCTTGATTGTGCCTTTCATCTGATGTAAACCTTGAGTGCTTCTGGCACAGTTGTCACTTTGACTTTGTGCTTACTTGTTATACTGTTATTATTATTGATGTATGATGATTGTTCTGAGTTGATCAAGGAATATTTCATCTGATGCATTGGAAGAAGTTGAAGAATGTTAGCTATTGGAGTTGCTTGCTTGGATATTCTGGCTATCTTTATTTGACGCCATGACCTTTATTTGATTTTCTTCGGTATTGCTTATGCTTGTTGCCTGCTAAAGTCCAAAGGAAAATGGGTTTCTATATGACATTATTGTCTGTTGGATTGCATCCCATTGGTTAGATCTTTTAAATCCTTAACTTTTAATTCTTGTTTAGGATAGTCTCTTCATCTCCTCCCACTTCTTAAATTTCAAAAATATCTCCCTCTTTTCAAAAACTTTATTTGCTTGTGTTTTCTAACTTAGAGATGTTTTAATGGTTAGAAACTTTGGCCTTATGCTAATGAATTTTCAAACTTTCTTAAATCAAACTTGTGAATGAATCTAACCATATTGACTTAAATTTCAAAAAGACAAAAATAACTAACAACCCCATTCAAAAATTTGGCCTTTTGTGCCTTCTTATTAAACTTTTGATTAAAACCAATGCACCAACATTCTTTGAAATTTTTACCATGAACTACGAGGTTTTGATCCCTCATCTTTATGTTGGTACATAGGCACAAGACCGAAGGTCTTGTCAAACATACAAATATAATTATGAATTATTTTCTCATCCCCCACTCTATATTTTATCAAGCATCATTTAAACCAAATCACTTGCACACAAAAAGGGCTCCATAGGAGTACCTATGACACTTTGGGTGCTAACACCTTCCCTCTGTCTAACCAACCCCCTTACTTGTAATCTCTGACATTTTATTAATTTTGATTTGAAAACTTCTTATCTTTGGGTTTTGTTCGTACTTTTCTCTTTTTCTTTGGAAACAATAAAAGCGCGGTGACGACTCTGGTTTTATTGATGTCAAGTTTATCCATAGCTTGATGGTCATGAATTTACCGCTACATATGCATGTCAAGCATTTCTTTTGCATCTGATCAATCTCCTCAACGAAATACTTCGGTCAAACCCCAACAGGTCAAACCAGCAAATTTACCTACTACACCTTTCAACACAACTCCTTTTCACCAAGCAAATTTTTGGATATTTATGTATTTAATCCTCTTTTACCTCGAACACCCGAAAAGCTAACGAAATTCGCACCTTCAGGTTTAAGATGATTAAATAGTGGAAACTGTCATACCCCAAAATTTACCCTTCCTTTCTTATATTTTTCTTTGTCTCATTTACCTACATAGAATAATATCATGCATCATCATAACATTAGCATGACCATTGCATTTGGTCATGGATGCACAAACATGGCGACATTCTTGGTCTTAATCTTAACATTAGGATTTTTACACTTTATTTACTTTTCAACTAACCAATGCCTCATAAGAGATAGTACTTATTTGTTCCCTTGTTCATCCAGGTGATCATACCTCAATTCAAGATAAAACAAAGGTCACTTTGGTCAAGGAAGATGCAAGTTATGGTTCATTGATTCAACAATGGTTCATGTGTTTATTTCCATGCCATTCCATCCAATCATCAAGCCATACTTAAGATCATTCAATCCCTAATCAAGTTTTCTTCAAGGGATGATAATTCCATCATCATTTTGGCTTGGGATGCAAGTAAGCTTCAAGTTTGCACAAGTTGGCACAAGTTTGATTGACCTAATTTGCAAGTATGGCTCACTTTTGGATTAAAGCGCATAAGTCCTTCAATATTAAACCAATTGACAAGATTCTTTGAGCCAAATGTTCCTAAGGAGTTCCTCTACAACCCTGCTTCATGGCACAAGCATCAATTCAATGTCTAAGGACCTCAATTTTGGAAGGGGCTAAGTTGTCAAGCTAGGTCAAAACCTTGTCATGACCCCCACTTGTCAGCCATGCCATTTTCAGCTAAAATACTCTTTTCATCCCATTCCTTTTGAATTTTGTTAAGCTTATGTCAAAGATCATTTAGCCGAAGTTTGTATCAAAATTCACGAGGGAATCAAAAGTTATGGTGTCATAAACTTGGGGCCTCAAGATGCTCGAAATGTGCCAAGACTGCTTGACCAAATGCTTGACCTAGAAAGCATGTCATGACCTTAACTTTCAACACTTTCCATTTTCTCATCAAGCCTCCTTTTGAGTTGGTTATTTTTTCATTCAATTAATTGCAATCAGATGAAAATTTGACACAAAGAAAATCACAAAACGCCCGAGTGGGTTCCATTTGGCCTAGCTTCAAACATTGCATGATGAACTCTGTTTTGCCCGATGCCCAGAACTTGCAATTACAAGTCATTTCTCATCTTGGGACCACTTACACATGTGCAACTTGTTTTTGATGATAAAACGCGTGCAAACTAACACCAAACGACTAGTTTTAAGCACCAATTCACGCATTTCATGTCTCACTTCACACGCTTTACAAGTCAACAAAATTTTGACCTAATTCACACAAATTGACCTCCATTTCACACTAACCTTGGTCCTGTATCATTTCATATAAATAGAGGAATTATGTTCCTTTATTGGTAAGCTTTGATAGCCAAAGAAACTATAAAACCATTTAAACCCGATACCTCAAGAAACTAATTAACCATTTCATCGATTCAAGCTCTTTTGGTTTCAAATCTTCACCCATAATCACTCATTGGCACATTCTGAAGCTAACTGAAGAATTTTCTTTACTTGAAACTCCTTGGAAATAGACTTCCAAATCCACCACTGTTGACCTCTGAAGCTCCAACGTGAAAGGTACATACAAGTTAAATCTTTGAGCAAACAAGTTACCACACTATTCACCTCACTCCACTTATCAAAAGCCCTATTCTACAATTAATTTATCTTTAGTATTACTCATTTCATTTTGCTTTGAAGAACTAGGGTTCTTCATGTTCTTGAGAAAATTCTCTTTGCTCAGAGCCAATCAATGGCTCTAAAGCAAAGAGACATGAATGATGAAGTGTTACTAAGATAATTCCACGCTCGGGTGTTATTAAAAATATGAGTTCATGATGTTGCAGAAATCAAAGGGAGGTTGAAGATGAATCTACTTCACGTGTAATTCAAATCTCCCAGCCAATGGGTAGCACCAACGCGTTTTTTCAAATCATATAGCCATTGGCGCCTTTTTCTTTTATTTGATTTGATCTAATTTTATTCCTTTTCTTTTCAATTTAATTTCTCACTTACTTTAATTCATTTTGATCCAAATTTTATACACAAAGTCTATAAAAATTGTTTCTTTGTTGGTTGATTTTAGCAAAATCTATTTTGTCTCAATCGAAGGAAAAACATTGCTTTCTACCAAAAACAGGTGAGAAGCGAGCATTTGTATCACATCGAATGTATTCTTAGATATCAAGATTCACGGGAAAATGTCACTTATCCCGACTCACACGATTGTGGATGAAGTATTGAAAGCTCTTACAACTTGGGCCTAGTATTCAGGACTATGACTGGACCTTTCACCCAGGTAGTTTTTTTCTTCCAATTGATTGAGAAAGAAAGACACATTTGTCTTTTTTTAGCGAAAGGAAAGCATTTATGACTTGCAAGCATTTACAACTTGTGTCTAACACTTGGGACTACGACTGAACCTTTCACCCAAGTAGTCTTTTTCTTTCAATTTTGAAATGGTCAAAGTTTTTTATTAGTCATTTGTATTTATTTGAAAAATGGCTTGACGCTAGATCAAGCATTTTATTTGGGTGGCGAGGTGAATTGAAAATGATTGATAGAGAATGATTTGATGGTTTGAAAATTGATTTGAAGGTGAAGTGAAATGGATTGAAAATTGAATGGTGGAGGCTTGGTGTTGACCAATTGCTTTTGAAAATGAAACTTGGTATTGACCAAGTGTTTTTATATTATGAAAGGTTGATTTTATTTTTGTTTTTGTCTATTATCTAATTTAACATTTTATTCTAGCCAATGTAAAAATAATTAACAATTATAAATAAGTGATGGGGGATACACTTGACAATTTGGAGAATATGATAAAATTCAATAAAGAAAATAATAATAATAAATATAAAAGTTGGAAATTAAACAACCAAATATAAAGGAATAATAAACAAAATAAAATCTCAACATAAAGATAAAAAAAAGTATTTTTTAAAGGTGAAATCATTATTATCATTTATTTTTTTATTTTTTAGACATTAAGATATTCTTATTTTTTATTTGTTTTGATATTTTTTATTGAAGGAAAAAAAACCTAAGTATCTAATTAAATAAATAAACCTAATTAAAAAATAAAATTTGTTTTTACCATTTTTTAATAGAAATTAATCTTTTTTTTTTTAATTTAGAAAAAAACATTAAAATATTTAGTCTCCTTTTAAATATTTTATGACAATAAAGTTTATTCAATAAAACTAATACTTTATTTAAAAAAGAAAAAGAAACAAAGAGCTAAAAAAAGCACCGGGTCGGGGGTGTGTCTACCAAGATAGAGGTATGAGGCCTAATGGAAAGTGGCAAGCCAAGATGGGTGTTGGTCGCTTGACCTGGTTCAAAACTCAATGATCCGACAATGAGAAAGCAAAAAAGGGTATCACAACAGCCAACCCTAGTCACCCTTCATTCCCTCTCTCGGTTAAGTGCATTTCTCACATGGGGAATTCCAACAAGAACAATGAATGCCCTCTTTAGTAGATTCAGTAGTTAGCATTAAGTGACATGTAGAGAGACGAGAGGAATATGACCGCTCATCAGCTCATTCATGAGTCATTTATTAGTCACATTGAGCCATTTAAATATTAAAATAATGATGATGTTAAGAATTAAAAGAGGAAAATAGACATAAAGAAAGAAAAAAAAGAAATATGAGGCCAGTCAGAATATCAATACGAAACACTCCCTCTATCCAAAACTCAAAAAGACTTTCCTTCCCTCTCTCTGAACCTAAATGCTCATCTTTCCGTTCTCAAAATCAGCTATTCAAAGGAGAACCAAGAACGCCGTGAATACCAACCAACGAAAAACACACAAATCATGTTAGCAACCCATAACATCATGAAACCATCCATGAAAGGGGCAAAACAACATTAATCAATTAGAAAAAAGTAGAAAATATGTGAACCTTAATCCCCCAAAAATCTCTGATTTGAACTTGTAGCGGTAAGTTCATGACTATTGAGCTATTGGTTAACTCAACGTCAATAAAACCAGAGTCGCAACCGAGCTTTTATTGTTTCCAAAAGAAAAGGGAAAAGTACGAACAAAACCCAAAGATAAGAAGTTTTCAAATCAAAACTAATAAAATGTCAGAGATTACACGTAAGGGGGTTGGTTACATAGAGGAAATGTATTAGCACCCAAAATATCCTAGGTACTCCTAGGGAGCCCTTTTTTATGTGTAAGTGTCTTTAGTTGAAAAAGATGTTTGCTAAAAAAGAGTGAAGGGATGATAAAATAATTCATTAATTATATTTTTGAGGGATCAAAACCTTCGGTCTTATGCCTACGTACCAACATAAAACGAGGGATCAAAACCTCGTAGTTCGTGGTAAAAATTTAAAAGATTAGTGGATTGATTTTAACAAAAGCTTAAAGATCTTTTGTTATCAAATGGAGAATAATCGACCAAACATCCACCGATAATGAATGATTTATATCATTTAAGAGGGAGGGCTCCAACTTGGATTCAATCAACAAGTATGCCACTAACCCTTAATAAATGGATAGACTTATAATCAAATATTATGGAAATGGGAAAATTATATCTCAACCAAAGATACCTCAAATCTAAATGACCTCTTTTGAAAAGGTTAAAAGAAAAAGGCACAAAATGGCCAAAAGGATAATATGAGATTATTAGTTCTTTTTGTCTTTTGAAATTAAAGTCAATATGATTAAGTTTAGTTACAAGTTTGATTAAGAAAATATTTTGAAAAATTCAATGGCATAAGGCCAAGGTTTCTACCCATTAAAACATGTCTAAGTTTGAAATCACAAGCAAAGAAGGTTTTGAAATGAGGGGGAGATTTTGAAATTAAAGAAGCGGGAGGAGATGAAGGGACTATCCTAGGCAGAAATTAAAAGTTTAAAGTTGAAAAGATTTGACCAATGGGATGCAATCCACAAGACAAGAATGCCATATGGAAACCCATTTACTTTGTACTTTTAAGCAAGAAATAAGCATAACCAACCAAGCAATCAATATGAAGATCAGAGGCATCAAATAAAGATGGCCGACATCCAAGCAAGCATCCAAGCAAGCACTCCAAAAGCAATCATCATATATGAACAATAAGATCAAAATAACAACTTAAACACAGATAAAATAACAGGTAAACCAGTGGGGTTCTCAAGGCTTTGTATCAGATGAATGGCATTGGCCCAGATAACTCAGTCTCAAATAATGGCATTGACCAAGCCCTTCAAAGCGTGGGGATATTGTCTACTCTAAGTCCAAAAGTTTAGATCAAGTCAAGGGCAGAGGTCCAGCAGTCCACCATCATATTTTTTTTAGGATTTTTGTTGTTATTAGGTGTTTTAAGGTCCTAAGACCACAAATAGAACAAAATCACAAGCACACAATATATACAAGCACAAAGATATGGATCATGCGAGCAAAGTAAAAATTACTGAAACATAAACGTCTTGCATGAAATGTAAATGGCAACGAATGATAAAGGTACCAACTTTTAAATTGCGTTAAGTAAAAGACATTAAAGATAAAGCAATAATAAAGAAATGGTAATCAAATGTTAGTGAGGGAAACCATGTTTTAAGTCATTCCTTGGAGAACACCCAACCATCCACTCACAAGCATGAAGACATAAACCAAGATACCATCCATGAGAAGGGCTCTAACTTGGATAAATCAACAAATATGCCACTAGCTCTCACAAATGGAAAAAAGGTTAATTCTTCACACAATACCATGAGGAATGGGAGAATTACAATCTCACTTACAAAAATGCTATGTCTTTGGGACAAACTTAGCTATATATTAAGCAATCATATTTGGACTTATGTAGAAGTCACAACTATTTGAGGTCGGGCAATAAAAATATTGGTGTTAATGCAAGCTAGAGACATGGTACAAAGAACCAAGGTCCTAAAACATACCACACACAAAAATAAAATGGGATGGAAAATATCTCAATTAGGCTCATGTTGATTCATCTGACACAAGGTCGTTGATGAATCAACTAGTATTTTGATATTTCAGAAGTCATTGGTCAATGAAGGATTGGGGAAGAAGAGGGATAAAGACGAAGAGAGGAAGTGAAATAAAAAATGAAATCCCAAATTGATCAAGGGAGGAATTTAATTTGATCAATACTATCCATTCATTTTGAGGGATAAAATTCACACTTTATCAACCCTCTAAATCCAATAGTATTGATCAGGAAGTTCAAATCACCATGATCAAGGCCAAACAGAAGATAAAACAACACAAGATCAACCAAATTGCTCAACATAATTTTTAAACAATTAATCAATTAAAAACAGTTTTTAAATGAACAATAATGCATTTTTAAATGGGAAAAACCTCACATCCCCTCAAATCACCAAACAAATGGCCAAGGGATTTATCTTAGGTCAAACAAGGTCAAAGGACTTTAGACAAAATTTTTGGGGATTTTGAAAAGTCAGAATATGGAAGATGAAATTATTTAAAGATTTATGGTGAAAGTCCCATATTTTTTGGATCAAAATTGAAACTATTATGAATTTAACAAAAATGTGCTACTTAAAATATTAATCAGAAAATAAAATAAAATTGAAAAAACAATGGCCATCAAATCTCCCTCATTAATTAAGGTGGAAGATCTGATGGCCACGCACGTGCACTTTATGGCAGTCATCAGTCAACGTGTTGCAAATGAGGTAATCAGAACCAAGGGCTAGTATTAGAAGTTATGGACCAGATCAGATGGCCTGGATCACTCTGGCGCACCACCGGAGCCTTAACTCCGGTCATCTTCTTCGGTGACCTTCATTGGACTGGTCTAACCAAAAACTTCACCAAAATGAAAGATCCACATATAGTTTTAAAGAGAAAATCAAGGGGAGCACGAATCTGACCTCCATTTCTTCCGATTCTCACTATACAAAGAGATATGTGGAATTGAAAAAAGAGGTGGATGAACTGAGTTGCTTCGATTTGATCTCAAACCAACTTAATCTTGTTGCCTACATTGGTAAGACTTCAGCTAACCAAAAATCACGTGAAATTATAGAGAAATGAATAAGAATCGAAGACTTGAAATTCAAGAAAATTCACCTTCTATTTGCAGTGATGGAGCTTGATCTCAATTCCAATTCACTTGGCCTTGCTTCTACTTGCTTTTAGGAGATGATTTGGATACAAAATGCTTTGAATCCTTGGAGTTTCAATTCCAAAATAGAATAAGAAACAAAACTCAATTTCAATTTAAACCTTCAAGGTATTCTATCAATGGAGGTTTGGGATTGATGAGCAAAGTTTGGGCAATGGTCCTCCTTCATTCTGAGGCCAATGAGTTCATTATATAGGTACGGCAAAGTGTTATTCACACCATTTCCACAAAATTGTCAAAAATAGTAACTCATGTGCATGGTTGCATGGCCCTGCATTAAGGCCCAAATGATGATTGCAAAAGGTCCAAATTCGTGCACATTTGTTGCTGAAATCACTTCATGAAGACATGCAAAGTTTGTTGAAAATTGAGCACAAAAGTTTCCAAAAAGGGCCATGCAATGTACCCATGCACAAGTACCTCAAATTTAACCCAAATTCCATGATCTTAGAGTCTTTGGAAATCTTGCATGAAGAGGAACAACTTTGCTATTGAAACATTTTTTATTTGGAGCTTGGATCATGATGAATTTCGGTGTTGAAATTGGAGGAACCAAACATAGTTGAAAATTTTCTAAGTTAAAAGTCAAATGACCCCTTTTTCCACCTTGAATAACTTTTTCTATGAGCTTCAAATGACTTTGGTTACTTCTTCAAAATTGTAGTATTTCAATTACCTTGAATTTGGTTACAAATTGGACAAAATTTGGATTTTTCATGATGGAGTTATGGATTTTAGAAGTTGAGGAAAATTGCTTGTTCAATGATGATGTCCCAAATAACCTATAATGTTTCCTTTTTGCACATGCCCTTGCAAGTGGAATTTGACCTTTATCAAAGAAGAAAAGTTGGAGAAGACATATTGAAATTGATCATGAAATATGGATGATATTCATATCATAAAAATTGAGCAAGTTATGGTCCTTGGAAGTTGACTTTCCATCTAGGGCACATACAAAATGACCTATAATATTTCACCATAAAGAATGACTTTCAAATAAAAATTAGCTCTTGATGCTGAAATGAGAGTTGTTTGTAATGTCATAAAGAGTAAATTTACGCGTGGAATCATTTTCATATGACAAAAATTGTAGGAGATAGGTGTCGCACCTCGAAAAATGCGATTCCTCGCGATGGTCGCGGAAAAAAAAATTAGTTCGAACAGAGTCGCCACCGAACTTTATTTACCCTAATAAAGGGATAGGAAAATATCGATAAAACCTTTTAGAAAATAGAATAATGGTCGTCGCAACCATATTCGGGTTCGGGAGTCGATTACGCAAGGGGAAGGTATTAGCACCCCTCACGTCCGTTGTACTCAACGGGAACCTTTTAGTCTAATTTGCTATTTGAATGTTAGTTAACTGTTATTTGCTTTCTTCGAGTAATTAGAGTTGATGATAGATATGGATGGAAACCTCAGAAGGGGAAAAAGGGAGGTTTTTTATTAGTGTGCTCGCGAAGATACAGCAATCTCCTGCCTACGTATCCTTATGGTGCAATAAGGAAATCAGAGCATTCGTAGTTCGGGAACTACGGTTTTGGTGTGTTTTGTTTTGTGAACGACTGTGTAGGTCGGCGTTCTAAAGGCTAAACGCTGGCTTGTCTACTCTCGGCGGAGGCTTAAGCACTGGTTTGTTATGCGCATTAGAAAGGATTAACAGTGTTCTTTTGAAGAGGTTTTGGTCACGCGGGGGTGACAAGTTGAATTGATGTGTTTGGATTTGATTGGTTTCGATCGCTCGGGGGCGAGAAATTAGTTTGATTTGTTTGAGATGTCTTTTGAAGAACGACGAAAGGTTGAGCAATGTGGTGTTCACCAATTGTCCAATTCTTTCGAGGAGTAATAAGGCGTCCGCCTTCTAGTCCCTTTTCGTTCGAATTATTTTGAAAGTTTGTTTGTGGATGTTGAATATGCACGGTAGTGAGGCGTACGCCTCCTACTTGCTTATTCAAGGAATAATGAGGCGTACGCCACTTATTCCCTTATCCAAGTTTATTTAACGTGTTTTAGTCGGAAGTCGATAATTTGTGCAATATGGCGTACGCCAATTATTCAAATAATCGAGAGATGGCGAGGCGTACGCCTCTCATCCTTTATCATCCGAGGTTTAAATTAAGAAAGATATGTTTGGATATTGTATTTGATTTGCGAAAATAATTTGAATTTTGGATTGGTAGGTTTGGATTTGTCGATGATTTGAGCTTACTCGTTTGTGTTTTAAGTTTGATGACGAAGATTCGAGCAATGTGGCGTACGCCAATTATTCGAATAATCGAAAGATAGTGAGGCGTACGCCTCCTATCCTCTTTTCATCTAAAATATAGAATTAAATGTTTGTAGGATTTGTAATTGATTTAGAAAATGTGATTTGAATGTATATGATTAAGGTTTTAATTTGATGACGAAGATTCGAGCAATGTGGCGTACGCCAATTATTCGAATAGTCGAAAGATAGTGAGGCATACGCCTCCTATCCTCTTTTCATCTAAAATATAGAATTAAATGGTTGTAGGATTTGTAATTGATTTAGAAAAGGAGGTTTGAATGTATAAGGTTAAGGTTTAATCGGGTGACAAGAACTCGCGCAATATGGCGTACGCCAATTATTCGAGTGTTTGAGAAATAGTGAAGCGTACGCTTCCTATCTCCTTTTCATCCCAAGTTATATTTAAAAGAGAAAAATCTTTTAGAAGTTATATTTGATTTGAAAAATGATTTGGAAATTATATTTGGTTTTGAAAAGTGATTTGAAAGTTGTGTGATTTAGATTTAATCGGGTGACAAGAACTCGCGCAATATGGCGTACGCCAATTATTCGAGTGCTTGAGAAATAGTGAAGCGTACGCTTCCTATCTCCTTTTCATCCCAAGTTTATGTTTAAAAATTCTTTTTGAAATTGAATTGGTTTGGAAAAATGATTTGAAGTTGTGTGATGAATGAAATGAATTTATTTTGTGTCATCTACTCGATTATTCAATAAACAAGTAGGTTTCATTGTAAGGAAGCCCAAGAGTAAGCTATGTGAGGTTGATGGCGATGCGAAGAGCAATCGACTTACAAAGGTGTTTTAAAATGGGCTCAATGTTTGAATCGAGAATTGTGTGATGTGTTTTTGAAATTGGTTTGGATTGATAATGAATTGGAATGAAATTGAATTTCTTATTAAGAAAGGATAGTGGAAAAGAAATCGATTAACCTTTGTTTAAGTTGATTATGAGATCTAAAATACGGAATTTCTTAAAGCCGGATTGGATACATATTACCATTGGTTACCATTTTGGTATGCTATGCGCTACTTTATGCATGGAAGAGATCAAAAGTAAAACGAGGGTGCATTCATTTCAAACATCCACACCAACTCACTAATACCACATCCTTGTGTACCGTCCAACAATGATAAAAAAAAAATAAGAATATAAAATATAATACAAATAAGCCATATACAGATGGAAAAATTTATAATAGCCAAATCAAGGTATCCTTATGTAATGCTTATTTAACACAGCCGCAAGAAAGTGATATTTAAAGATGCGCAGGAATTTGACATGATGTAGTTAGTGTTGCATAATTATAACAACATTAGTAAACATTTTAAATATCATTATAAACCGATGCACTGTCCATAATAATAATAAAACGCTTGCCGAAAGGGAGATAAATTGAACATGATTAAAAAAAATATCAGCAACAATTTACTAGATGCAACAATCACAAGTCATAGAATTAAACAACGAGGAACAAATATCCTTCTAAAGTCAGTAACAACAGCAATTTGGTAGGATGATTTGAAGAGTTAAATACACTAAGAAATCGGCAGGACGCAATGCAGCCAAAGTTGTAACCAAACACCTAATGGGAACAAGTTCATAACAACAACAAGTCTCTACAGCTTGGAAAATATTTACAAAATTGAAACAGAAATTATGGGATTGACACAACCGAACAGCAATGGCATAACTTAACAATCTGCAGAATTATTTTTACAGCATTTACACCCAAGATGAATACTACAACACAAGATGAATCAAAATAAACACCAAAATTTACTCCTCGAAATCTACCGCACAAGGTAACATTAAACCGTTTACACTCAGATCGAATCGAAAAAAAAAATACATAAACACCCACATTATCCAAATATGTCAAATACTGTCATGAAATAATCAAAACTATGAAATAAGCTTAAATCGATCTGTTACCAAGTCATAACTGATATAAACATTAGTCTTGACTTATTTCAATTCAAATCCAGAAATACTGATAACCATTTGGTCTAAACCATGTGTGCAAAAAAAACCTGTAATCAAACAATCATGCTTTCTGCAATTAACTACTGAGTAAAAATGTTTTAACTGAACTTAAAAAGAATAGAATCCAGGACCTTGTAACCGAAAAAAAAACATTCATTCTGCATAATAGATTACTAAGCTGGGACCTGTATTCAAATCACGACATGTATAACGAAACTAAGCTCACATTACTTTTTATCAACAACTCACAGATGGTTTATCAAATGGAAATCAAACCCATAAAATTCGGTTTACCGTAATCGCAATAACAACTGCAGTAGAGTCAAATCACAGCAGCAGCAACTTGAGATCCTTCACCCAATCACCGTATCCATGACGCTTTGATAATCTGCCTAGCTTGCTTCAACTATAAAACGAACAGAAACAAGGGTAAGAAACTTTAGACCTCAAAGATGAACTGGGCAAAATCGGAGGACGTTGGAGTTGTTGGCGGTGGTGAAGGAGGCGAGTGACGCGAGATGAGGGTTTGTTGGTGGGTTACGGATCGTTTTGAAGTAGTGATGGAGGTATAGGGTTTTGAAGATGGGTTTTGACGGTTGGGTTGGCGGAAGCGATGAAGATTGAAGGTGAGCGATGGTTGAGGCGCCGTTGGGAGGAAGGAGGCGACTTGGGGTTTTGGGTGGCGGTGAGACGCGAGGGTGGAGATTTGCGAAGGTTGATGGAAGAACAAAGGTTGATGATGGTGTTTCGAGAGTGTTACGATGGAGATTTGGAGCAGAGAGGGAGTCTGAGAGTGGGTCGCGATTGGGGGTAGGAATTTCGCCGGTTATGGAAGCGTGGTGGCTGAAGGGTTCTTCTTTGAGAGAAATTTTTTTAGAGAGTGAGAGGGATAGTGTTGGAGAATTTTCTGAGAGATTCCGTGAGGAGTGAATCATGTCTGTTCTTTTATCCTTTTCTTTTTTTGTTTATTCAGCATGTGCTGAGGAATGAGAGTGGAAGAGTGGAATGTGAGTGGGAACTTAGTGGGGTGAGGTGTCTGGCAGACCGTTGGGAGTAGATCTCATTGGATTCTTTTTGCTATTTATTTATTTTGTTTTTTTTTTATAAAAACAAAAGAGGATCCAATGCAAATATGTATATATTTTCCATAATTATTATTCATTTAAATAACAAACCATAAAAAACTAACTAATATTTAATTTAAACAAATTTTAATTATTTTAATTAAATAACTAAACAAAAATGTTGACCACTTAGAAATAGAAAAAATGAGTACCAATTTGTTCGGAAAATTAAACCGGTCACACTAAAATTGTCAGGACAAAACATACTTATTAAAAAATACAGTCTTTCCTCGAATTTTAATGATTCAACCAATTTGTCTGTATTCTCAAATAAATTCATTCTGACTGACATTTTAGGTGTTTGTTCATGATGCAATGTATGTCATGCTATGCATATGATGCAAAAATGAAAATGAAAACGATTTTATGAAAATTTAAATATGCCCGGACAAAATTGGGGTATGACAGCTGCCCCTATTTAATTAACTTGAACTAGAAGGTAAGAATGACAATGGTCTTCATACATTCGTGGTGGAAGGTAATTAAATACTAAAAGACCCAAATTTTGTCCTTTGGAATGCAATGGAGAAATGCAGAAAGAAAATGCAGTGAGAAATACAGTAAGAAAAGTTATTAGAAGGTAAAATGAAACAATCAAGACTCTCTAGGAATCGTCAGAACAGTATCTTGGATGTCATAATCGAGATATTCCAATAATGGAATGATACCTCAACTGTATCTAAGACTTTCTGATAATTAGCAGATCAGTGTCTTGATTTGAACGCGCGAGATTCTCTGAGGATCAACGAAGCAGTACCTTATATGATATAATTGAGATATTCCGACAAGGGAATGATACCTCAACCGTATCTAAGATTCTCCGAGGATACCTAGAGCAGTATCTCTAAAAGGGAATGAGACTCTTCATATTGATGAAGCAGTATCTCAAACAGCAGAAATGAGATTCTCTGTATCGAGTCGAAGCAGCATCTTATCTGATAGAATTAAGATATTCCGAACAAGGGAATGATACCTTAATTAAATCTAAGACTCTTCGAGGATACTAGGGCAGTATCTCTAAAAACTGAATGAGACTCTTCATATTGATGAAGCAGCATCTCAAACAGACAACTGAGTTTCTCCATATAAATGAAGCAGTATCTCAGATATTTATCTGTTGGGGGAAATATTTTAGAAAAGACTCCTTTTGGAAGAGATTTACTATAAATGCTCTGCAGCGGAAAAGCTCATAAGAGACTTTTTAGGGTAACCTCTGCTTGGGGAGCAATGATAGCAAAGATGTTGGGGAATATCATTATTAATCACCAATTTGAAGAATGACTGGCTGAGAAATAATTCCACGAGCACATGCAGGGTAATAACTTTATTGAATTAAATGAGGAAAGTCCGGGATACATATGGTTGACCCTGGATCCTGATATTTTATGTTTGATGTTTGTATGATGTTCCACTTTGGGTGGAAATACCATGCATGGGATGATGCATGAGATGTATGCAAGTATGCAATTGATGGGGATATTTATGATGCGTATGAGAATGCAACTGAGTTTGTTCATTTTTTGATGAAATTCCCACTTTGTGGGAGTGCTTATGCATGGGTATGCTGATGATTGATATGATTGTGTTTGATGAATCTTCCTAATTGGCAGGAAAATTATGCATGGAATGATGCATGTGATGCATGTGGGAATGCAATTGGGTAATTGGATGTTTTTGTAGGGTTTTATTTTTTAGATTATTGGGGAATATCATCACCAAAGAGTTGATGGAAAGGCAACTGTCATCGTCAAAGGGTTGACGGAAAGGAACTAAAGGATGTCGTCACCAAAGGGTTGGTGGAAAAGAAACCTCACTATGGAGTGGCATCACCAAAGGGTTGGTGGAAAAGAAACCTCACTAGGGAGTGGTATCACCAAAGGGTTGGTGGAAAAGAAACCTCACTAGGGAGTGGCATCACCAAAGGGTTGGTGGAAAAGTATGGTCATTGTCAAAGGGTTGACGGAAAAGAGACTTCACTAGGGAGTGGCATCACCAAAGGATTGGTGGAAAGGAATGATCATCATCAGAGGGCTGATGGAAAAGAAAGATCAGGTTATGTCCATCAAAGGGTTGATGGGAAAGAATTATGATTTTGTGTATGCGTATGATGCATGTTAATGAAAATTTCTTATTTATGTGAGAGAGATCTTTGATATGTGACTTCCTTATTTGGAAGGAAAGTCATGTGTGTTTATTGTATGCAGTGCATGTGGTAATGCAAGATGAATATTGGTTATTTCTGGATTGATCTCCCTTTTTGAAGGTGAGACTTTTTGGGTACCAATGTTAATTGGATTTGAGTTTATGAAGATGCCAGCAGAGTGGACTTTTATTTTTGGTAGTTGCCAATATGGATTGGACTTTGGTTTTGGAGATGCCAATAGGGATTGGACTTTTATTTTTGGTAGTTGCCAATATGGATTGGACTTTGTTTTTTCTGGTAATTGCCAATTTGGATTGGACTTTGGTTGGTGAAAGGTTTTGACTTCCCGACATTCTGTATTTTGACGATGCGGTGATCAGAAGATAGATGTGGATGCTTTTGGTGCCCCAAGTTTGATCATTTGCTGATAGACTGTGTATTTGTTCTTGAGAGAACCTCAACTTCTTTGACTGGTATGCCATGACGTCTTGCACATGATTTAATGAGCGTAGCGACATAATTAATGCATGATGATTATGCTCTTGCTCTGCCCTAAGGCTCTTTGTGACCTTGTCTTCCCCAGCCTGTAGGGTCTTTGAAGGAATTCGCCTTTGAAAAGGGAACTCTGGGAATGATTATACCATGGACTGAACCAAAATTTGCCCCAGTGTATGAGTCTTGTAGTGTTTTGCCCCTGATTGAGATTTTGAAAGGCGTGCCCCAGATTGACTGGATATTTTGAAAAGATTTGCCTCCTTGATCAACTGATGCTTGGAGATTTGTCTTTCAATTGACCAATTTATAGTCATTATATACCATGCCCCTAATCCATAGGGTTAGGAAGCAGTCTTGGTTCAGGTCAGCACCGGCGAATGATCAAGTTCTTCTCCGATTGCTTCTTTGAAGTTTCCTTGATGTTAAGTAAATTACTTGCAGTTAAAATTGTTTATTTAATCAATGGTAATTTTAATGCGACGTTCATGCAGGTTTGAAAAATCATTTATTGAAGTGATGTGATAGTGTGTGACGAATGAACCATTAGTTCAAACGCATTGCTGATTTAGCTAGTGTGTGAAAGATACAATGAGAATATGATGCCAATACTGTAACACCCTTCTAAATACCCCCAAAATATTTAATTAAAAATAATAACACATTAATCAGAGTAATTATGCCCCGAAGGGTGTCACACAATTATTTCACAACATTCCTCAAAATAACCTGTCATGCTCATTTATTTAATTCAAATATAAAGTATTTGCACAACTACGCAGCGGATAGAGATCAACTCAATCATGCCAAAACATGTAACATCACATGTAATTTAGTTCAACAACAACAACAATAATAATCAAAGTGTTCCCGCCCGATGTTACATCTATCAGAGCATGACCCATAAGAACTACTCTAGACTCCAAGCATTAGCTTCTACTCGACTCATTTCTCGTTACCTGAAAAATAGGTTGTAAGGGTGAGTTCCTCAATCAATATAATAAGCATTATAGAACAACATGTAATGCTAAGTAAATAACACATCAATTCACCCTAACCAGACTACGCATTCAGCAACGGCAATATCCGTCCCAACATCATATTCAACAATAATATATATCATATGTATAATCCTCAAACCATATTCAACACCAATAACACAACACAACGATTTACTCACTAATTCCTCACAATGGGAATTAGCTACAGCCCCACAGGCTATGCCATGCATTCATTATGCAATGAGACTCCATGAAATGCGGTACCGACTCTTCTCGAACATATAGTTCAAGCTCACCGATCCCTCCAGATACGGCTACTGAGCCCACTAGTCCCACTCATTGAGATCTAATGACTCACTCACTAATTCCTCACCATGGGAATTAGCTACAGCCCCGAAGGCTAGACTATGCACACTAATCATCTAGCATGCAAACATCAACAACAAATCCACACTGATTCACTCACTAATTCCTCACCATGGGAATTAGCTACAGCCCCGAAGGCTATGCTATGCACGCTAATCATCTAGCAATGCAGCATCAACAATGATTCACAACGGACCTAAGCTCACACATATAAGCCATACAGCAGTCCATTCACAACACAGACATAATATATGCATTCACCTCACTATGCATGCCATCATACATCATCAACACATCATTATTATGCAAATCAATTAAACACAGTATTAGCATTCTCCACTAATACTTGTACTGCTCACAACAGCGGGGTATAATCCCTATCACATCATGTGCCAACATAGGCCAGCTCTCAATTAAGTACACAACATTAAAATATCCATTTTTCCACTCTGCAACGTACTATATCAATTTTTTTTCCACAGCTCAAAGCTCACAGGTCGGCGCAAAGACTCTGCTCAACTGGAGGGAGTCAGCGCAAAAGCCCTATGCGTCGACGCATACAGTCGACGCTTAGCTTACTGGTCGGCGCAAAACTACCATGCGTCGACGCATGCAGTCAGCGCATGCCTCACGGGTCAGCGCACGCCGACCCTATGGTCGACCGCTCGCGCGCAGACTCAGATTTTCTGAGTTATTTCCAGGTTTCCGTCAGCTTACGTTTATCCGGTTTCCCGGCCGTTTCCTCAACTACAACCATCTCTGAACAGAACAATTCGTCCGGTAAATTGGTAGCGCCGATTCAAGTTTTCATTTGGGATTCGTGCCCTAGTCTAACATTCAAGACTCACACAACTACCGATTAAATTTACAAATTTTACACAGTTTAACCAACATCAATTTCAGCATATACAGTTCCAATTAGGGCTAACTTAACGGCTTATCACTACCCACTACATATTATCCCATAATACCCATTAATCGACGATAAACCCCCCTTACCTTAACAATCCGGCAGAATCTTTGAGCTTCAAGCTTTCGTCCTCCAACCTTTGCTCTTCAGCTCCTCTTCTCTGCCCTTTTTCCCTTTTCTCTCACGATGCTTCTCTGTTCTGTTTTCACGTGAAATGCTTTTCCAAATGAGAACTTTTCCTTATTCCAACATATATATATTTTCCAATAATAATAATCCAAAAAAATAATAATAATAAAATTTCCAATTATTTAATTAAATTAATAATTAAATTATTAACTCAATTCAAATAATTATTTTATTATTATCGGGGTGTTACAACCCTCCCCCACTAAAAGAGTTTTCGTCCTCGAAAACATACCTCAAGCGAACAACTCTGGGTAAGACTCCTTCATCTTACTCTCCAGTTCCCAAGTCACATTGCCACCTGCTGGTCCTCCCCAAGCTACTTTCACCAAGGCAATCTCTTTACCCCGCAACTGCTTCAATTCTCGATCCTCGATCCTCATAGGTGATGTTTCAACAGTCAGGTTATCTCTCACCTGTACATCATCTACTTGGACAACATGCGACGGATCATGAATGTACCTCCTCAACTGAGACACATGGAACACATCATGCAAATTCGCAAGCGACGGCGGTAAAGCGATACGATAGGCTACCTCTCCTATCCTCTCCAAAATCTGATAGGGACCAATAAATCGAGGTGTCAACTTCTTCGACTTCAACGCCCGACCAACACCAGTTATCGGAGTAACACGAAGAAACACATGGTCTCCCTCTTGAAACTCAAGTGACTTCCTCCTCTTATCATGATAACTCTTCTGACGACTCTGAGCAATTCTCATCTTCTCCTGAATCATCTTAATCTTTTCCGTAGTTTGTTGAACAATCTCCGGTCCAACCACAGCACTCTCACCGGACTCATACCAACATAAAGGCGTCCGACATCTCCTACCATACAAAGCTTCAAACGGTGCCATACCGATGCTCGAATGAAAACTATTGTTGTAGGTAAACTCAATCAACGGCAAATAACAATCCCAAGCACCTCCTTTTTCTAAAACACAAGCTCTCAAAAGATCCTCTAACGACTGAATCGTCCTCTCAGTCTGACCATCAGTCTGCGGATGATATGCAGAACTCAATCTCAGCTTAGTTCCCAAAGCCCTCTGCAAACCTTCCCAAAACTTCGATGTAAATCTAGGATCTCTGTCCGAAACAATACTAGACGGAATACCATGCAAACTCACAATCTTCTCAATATACAACTCAGCTAGTCTCTCCAACGGATAATCCATTCTGATCGGAATGAAATGAGCCGACTTCGTCAATCTATCAACAATCACCCAAATAGCCTCAAAATTCTTACTTGTCCTCGGCAAACCAGAAACAAAATCCATACTGATACTGTCCCACTTCCACTCTGGAATAGCCAACGGTTGCATTAGCCCAGACGGCTTCTGATGCTCAATCTTCGACTTTTGGCAAGTCAAACAGGAATACACAAAACTTGCAATTTCTCTTTTCATTCCCGGCCACCAGAATAACCTTTTCAAATCATGATACATCTTCGTAGCTCCAGGATGAATACTCAAACCACTACGATGTCCTTCTTCAAGAATACTCTTCTTAAGTTCGGTAACATCCGGAACACACACCCGATTACCAAATTTCAAAACCCCATTCTCATCAACTCTGAATTCACCACCTTGACCTTGATTCACTAAAGTCAACTTATCAACCAAAAGCATATCGGATTTCTGACCCTCTCTGATCTCATCCAGAATACCACTCGTTAACTTCAACATTCCCAATTTAACACTATTGTGAGTACTTTCACACACCAAACTCAAGTCTCTAAATTGCTCGATCAAATCCAATTCCTTAACCATTAACATAGACATATGTAATGATTTCCGACTCAAGGCATCAGCCACTACATTTGCTTTACCCGGATGGTAATTCAAACCAAAGTCATAATCCTTCAGAAATTCTAACCATCTTCTCTGTCTCATATTCAGCTCTTTCTGATCGAACAAATACTTTAAACTCTTATGGTCACTGAAAACTTCAAACCTTGACCCATACAAATAATGCCTCCACAACTTCAAAACAAACACTACAGCTGCCAACTCCAAATCGTGCGTCGGATAGTTCCTCTCATGAACCCTTAGTTGTCTCGAAGCATAAGCTATAACCTGCTTATTCTGCATCAACACACCACCTAAACCCAACAATGAAGCATCACAGTAAACTTCAAATAATTCCGACGAACTCGGTAATATCAGAATAGGAGCAGTAGTTAACCTCCTCTTTAACTCTTGGAAACCTTCTTCACATTTTGAATCCCAAACAAACGTTTGCCCCTTTCTAGTCAACATTGTCAACGGTAACGCCAACTTGGAAAATCCTTCGATAAACTTCCTATAATAACCAGCCAAACCAAGAAAACTCCTTATCTCAGAAACTGACTTCGGAGCTTCCCACTTAGATACCGCTTCTATCTTAGAAGGATCAACAGCAACACCACCTCTGGAAATCACATGGCCAAGAAAACTAACTTCTTCTAACCAAAATTCACACTTCGACAGTTTAGCAAATAACTTCTTTTCTCGTAGAACTCCCAAAACCATTCTCAAATGCTCAGCATGTTCTTCTTCAGATTTCGAATACACCAAAATGTCATCAATAAACACTACAACAAACTGATCTAGATACGGATGAAAAATCCTATTCATATACTCCATAAATACTCCAGGCGCATTAGTCACTCCAAAAGGCATCACAGAATACTCATAATGTCCATACCTTGTTCTGAAAGCAGTCTTCTGAATATCTTCAGTCTTCACACGTATCTGATGATACCCAGATCTCAAATCTATCTTGCTGAACACACTAGCACCAACCAATTGGTCCATCAAATCATCAATCCTCGGTAAAGGATACCGATTCTTGATCGTCACTTTATTCAGTTGTCTGTAATCCACACACAACCTCATAGTACCTTCTTTCTTCTTAACCAACAACACTGGTGCACCCCACGGTGACACACTCGGACGAATAAATTTCTTATCCAGCAAATCTTCCAACTGACTCTTCAATTCAGCTAGCTCAACAGCAGACATACGGTACGGAGCCATCGATATCGGTCTAGTACCAGGTACCAAATCAATCGAGAACTCAACTTCACGTTCTGGTGGCAATTCATTCACTTCTTCCGGAAACACATCAGGAAATCACACACTACAGCTAGATCGCCAATCACTAGTTTATCTTTAGCTTCCAAAGTCGCTAACAGCATAAACAACTCTGCCCCATTTGCTACTTCCTCATTCACCTGCCTGGCTGATAGGAACAAACTCTTTCCTTCTTCAGTCTCAGGGAATATCACAGTCTTATCAAAACAGTTGATAGAAACTCGGTTGAACACCAACCAGTTCATACCCAGAATAACGTCAATCTGCACTAATGGAAGACACACAAGGTCTATCCGAAAGTCTCTACCGAAAATACTCAAGGGACAACTTAGACAAACTGAAGTAGTAGTTACTGAACCCTTCGCAGGAGTATCAATCACCATACTTCCAAACATCTTAGATATCTCTAACTTAAGCTTCACAGCACAATCCAAAGATATAAAAGAATGAGTAGCACCTGTGTCAATAATAGCTACAAGAGGAAAGCCATTAATATAACACGTACCTCGGATCAACCGATCATCTGCAAAAGTCTCAGAACCTGATAAAGCAAAAACCTTGCCTCCTGACTGATTCTCTTTCTTTGGCTTTGGACACTGTGGACTGATATGACCCAACTCTCCACAGTTGAAACAAGTCACAGTCTTCAACCGGCACTCTGCAGCCAAATGACCACCTTTTCCACACTTGAAACATTTCATCTCAGCACTGGTACACTCATGAACACGATGTCCAGCCCGACCACATCTGTAACACTTAACAGGAGCACTGGAGTCTCCCCCACTAGGCCTCTTCATCCCACTCTGCCTCTGAAAACCTTTGCCAGCTGCATACGGTTTCCCACGATCAACCTGATTCTTACCCTTCCTATCAACCCTCTGCTGATAACTCTCAGCTCTAGCCTTGGAATCCTGTTCGAAAATCCTGCAACAGTCAACCAAATCAGAAAACACTCTAATCCTCTGATATCCAATCGCCTGCTTGATCTCGGGACGCAACCCGTTCTCAAACTTCACACACTTGGAAAATTCCCCAGCAGCCTCAGCATAGGGAGTATAATATTTAGACAACTCTGTGAACTTAGCAGCATACTCCGTAACAGACCGGTTACCCTGCTTCAATTCCAGGAACTCTATCTCTTTCTTTCCTCTGACATCCTCGGGAAAATACTTCCTCAGAAACCGCTCTCTGAACACAGCCCAAGAAATCTCAGCATCTCCAGCAGTTTCCAACTCAGTGCGGGTAGCAACCCACCAATCATCAGCTTCTTCTGACAGCATATGTGTACCGAACCTGACCTTCTGGTTATCAGCACACTCAGTTACTCTGAAGATTCTCTCAATCTCCTTCAACCACTTCTGAGCACCATCTGGATCGTATGCTCCCTTGAACATTGGAGGATTGTTCTTCTGGAACTCACTCAGTTGACGAGCAGCTCCCATTCCCATAACATTCTGATTTCCTCCAAGTACTCCAGCTAGCATACCCAGAGCCTCAGCAATCGCAGCATCATCTCTACCTCTTCCAGCCATCTCTATTCTGAAAACCCAACAAGCTAAACAATAAGTACTGATAGGGTTACACAACGCCTATCCCGTACAGGGGAATTAGAATAGTTACGACTCGACACGACCGACTATGCTCTGATACCACTAATGTAACACCCTTCTAAATACCCCCAAAATATTTAATTAAAAATAATAACACATTAATCAGAGTAATTATGCCCCGAAGGGTGTCACACAATTATTTCACAACATTCCTCAAAATAACCTGTCATGCTCATTTATTTAATTCAAATATAAAGTATTTGCACAACTACGCAGCGGATAGAGATCAACTCAATCATGCCAAAACATGTAACATCACATGTAATTTAGTTCAACAACAACAACAATAATAATCAAAGTGTTCCCGCCCGATGTTACATCTATCAGAGCATGACCCATAAGAACTACTCTAGACTCCAAGCATTAGCTTCTACTCGACTCATTTCTCGTTACCTGAAAAATAGGTTGTAAGGGTGAGTTCCTCAATCAATATAATAAGCATTATAGAACAACATGTAATGCTAAGTAAATAACACATCAATTCACCCTAACCAGACTACGCATTCAGCAACGGCAATATCCGTCCCAACATCATATTCAACAATAATATATATCATATGTATAATCCTCAAACCATATTCAACACCAATAACACAACACAACGATTTACTCACTAATTCCTCACAATGGGAATTAGCTACAGCCCCACAGGCTATGCCATGCATTCATTATGCAATGAGACTCCATGAAATGCGGTACCGACTCTTCTCGAACATATAGTTCAAGCTCACCGATCCCTCCAGATACGGCTACTGAGCCCACTAGTCCCACTCATTGAGATCTAATGACTCACTCACTAATTCCTCACCATGGGAATTAGCTACAGCCCCGAAGGCTAGACTATGCACACTAATCATCTAGCATGCAAACATCAACAACAAATCCACACTGATTCACTCACTAATTCCTCACCATGGGAATTAGCTACAGCCCCGAAGGCTATGCTATGCACGCTAATCATCTAGCAATGCAGCATCAACAACGATTCACAACGGACCTAAGCTCACACATATAAGCCATACAGCAGTCCATTCACAACACAGACATAATATATGCATTCACCTCACTATGCATGCCATCATACATCATCAACACATCATTATTATGCAAATCAATTAAACACAGTATTAGCATTCTCCACTAATACTTGTACTGCTCACAACAGCGGGGTATAATCCCTATCACATCATGTGCCAACATAGGCCAGCTCTCAATTAAGTACACAACATTAAAATATCCATTTTTCCACTCTGCAACGTACTATATCAATTTTTTTTTCCACAGCTCAAAGCTCACAGGTCGGCGCAAAGACTCTGCTCAACTGGAGGGAGTCAGCGCAAAAGCCCTATGCGTCGACGCATACAGTCGACGCTTAGCTTACTGGTCGGCGCAAAACTACCATGCGTCGACGCATGCAGTCAGCGCATGCCTCACGGGTCAGCGCACGCCGACCCTATGGTCGACCGCTCGCGCGCAGACTCAGATTTTCTGAGTTATTTCCAGGTTTCCGTCAGCTTACGTTTATCCGGTTTCCCGGCCGTTTCCTCAACTACAACCATCTCTGAACAGAACAATTCGTCCGGTAAATTGGTAGCGCCGATTCAAGTTTTCATTTGGGATTCGTGCCCTAGTCTAACATTCAAGACTCACACAACTACCGATTAAATTTACAAATTTTACACAGTTTAACCAACATCAATTTCAGCATATACAGTTCCAATTAGGGCTAACTTAACGGCTTATCACTACCCACTACATATTATCCCATAATACCCATTAATCGACGATAAACCCCCCTTACCTTAACAATCCGGCAGAATCTTTGAGCTTCAAGCTTTCGTCCTCCAACCTTTGCTCTTCAGCTCCTCTTCTCTGCCCTTTTTCCCTTTTCTCTCACGATGCTTCTCTGTTCTGTTTTCACGTGAAATGCTTTTCCAAATGAGAACTTTTCCTTATTCCAACATATATATATTTTCCAATAATAATAATCCAAAAAAAATAATAATAATAAAATTTCCAATTATTTAATTAAATTAATAATTAAATTATTAACTCAATTCAAATAATTATTTTATTATTATCGGGGTGTTACAACCCTCCCCCACTAAAAGAGTTTTCGTCCTCGAAAACATACCTCAAGCGAACAACTCTGGGTAAGACTCCTTCATCTTACTCTCCAGTTCCCAAGTCACATTGCCACCTGCTGGTCCTCCCCAAGCTACTTTCACCAAGGCAATCTCTTTACCCCGCAACTGCTTCAATTCTCGATCCTCGATCCTCATAGGTGATGTTTCAACAGTCAGGTTATCTCTCACCTGTACATCATCTACTTGGACAACATGCGACGGATCATGAATGTACCTCCTCAACTGAGACACATGGAACACATCATGCAAATTCGCAAGCGACGGCGGTAAAGCGATACGATAGGCTACCTCTCCTATCCTCTCCAAAATCTGATAGGGACCAATAAATCGAGGTGTCAACTTCTTCGACTTCAACGCCCGACCAACACCAGTTATCGGAGTAACACGAAGAAACACATGGTCTCCCTCTTGAAACTCAAGTGACTTCCTCCTCTTATCATGATAACTCTTCTGACGACTCTGAGCAATTCTCATCTTCTCCTGAATCATCTTAATCTTTTCCGTAGTTTGTTGAACAATCTCCGGTCCAACCACAGCACTCTCACCGGACTCATACCAACATAAAGGCGTCCGACATCTCCTACCATACAAAGCTTCAAACGGTGCCATACCGATGCTCGAATGAAAACTATTGTTGTAGGTAAACTCAATCAACGGCAAATAACAATCCCAAGCACCTCCTTTTTCTAAAACACAAGCTCTCAAAAGATCCTCTAACGACTGAATCGTCCTCTCAGTCTGACCATCAGTCTGCGGATGATATGCAGAACTCAATCTCAGCTTAGTTCCCAAAGCCCTCTGCAAACCTTCCCAAAACTTCGATGTAAATCTAGGATCTCTGTCCGAAACAATACTAGACGGAATACCATGCAAACTCACAATCTTCTCAATATACAACTCAGCTAGTCTCTCCAACGGATAATCCATTCTGATCGGAATGAAATGAGCCGACTTCGTCAATCTATCAACAATCACCCAAATAGCCTCAAAATTCTTACTTGTCCTCGGCAAACCAGAAACAAAATCCATACTGATACTGTCCCACTTCCACTCTGGAATAGCCAACGGTTGCATTAGCCCAGACGGCTTCTGATGCTCAATCTTCGACTTTTGGCAAGTCAAACAGGAATACACAAAACTTGCAATTTCTCTTTTCATTCCCGGCCACCAGAATAACCTTTTCAAATCATGATACATCTTCGTAGCTCCAGGATGAATACTCAAACCACTACGATGTCCTTCTTCAAGAATACTCTTCTTAAGTTCGGTAACATCCGGAACACACACCCGATTACCAAATTTCAAAACCCCATTCTCATCAACTCTGAATTCACCACCTTGACCTTGATTCACTAAAGTCAACTTATCAACCAAAAGCATATCGGATTTCTGACCCTCTCTGATCTCATCCAGAATACCACTCGTTAACTTCAACATTCCCAATTTAACACTATTGTGAGTACTTTCACACACCAAACTCAAGTCTCTAAATTGCTCGATCAAATCCAATTCCTTAACCATTAACATAGACATATGTAATGATTTCTGACTCAAGGCATCAGCCACTACATTTGCTTTACCCGGATGGTAATTCAAACCAAAGTCATAATCCTTCAGAAATTCTAACCATCTTCTCTGTCTCATATTCAGCTCTTTCTGATCGAACAAATACTTTAAACTCTTATGGTCACTGAAAACTTCAAACCTTGACCCATACAAATAATGCCTCCACAACTTCAAAACAAACACTACAGCTGCCAACTCCAAATCGTGCGTCGGATAGTTCCTCTCATGAACCCTTAGTTGTCTCGAAGCATAAGCTATAACCTGCTTATTCTGCATCAACACACCACCTAAACCCAACAATGAAGCATCACAGTAAACTTCAAATAATTCCGACGAACTCGGTAATATCAGAATAGGAGCAGTAGTTAACCTCCTCTTTAACTCTTGGAAACCTTCTTCACATTTTGAATCCCAAACAAACGTTTGCCCCTTTCTAGTCAACATTGTCAACGGTAACGCCAACTTGGAAAATCCTTCGATAAACTTCCTATAATAACCAGCCAAACCAAGAAAACTCCTTATCTCAGAAACTGACTTCGGAGCTTCCCACTTAGATACCGCTTCTATCTTAGAAGGATCAACAGCAACACCACCTCTGGAAATCACATGGCCAAGAAAACTAACTTCTTCTAACCAAAATTCACACTTCGACAGTTTAGCAAATAACTTCTTTTCTCGTAGAACTCCCAAAACCATTCTCAAATGCTCAGCATGTTCTTCTTCAGATTTCGAATACACCAAAATGTCATCAATAAACACTACAACAAACTGATCTAGATACGGATGAAAAATCCTATTCATATACTCCATAAATACTCCAGGCGCATTAGTCACTCCAAAAGGCATCACAGAATACTCATAATGTCCATACCTTGTTCTGAAAGCAGTCTTCTGAATATCTTCAGTCTTCACACGTATCTGATGATACCCAGATCTCAAATCTATCTTGCTGAACACACTAGCACCAACCAATTGGTCCATCAAATCATCAATCCTCGGTAAAGGATACCGATTCTTGATCGTCACTTTATTCAGTTGTCTGTAATCCACACACAACCTCATAGTACCTTCTTTCTTCTTAACCAACAACACTGGTGCACCCCACGGTGACACACTCGGACGAATAAATTTCTTATCCAGCAAATCTTCCAACTGACTCTTCAATTCAGCTAGCTCAACAGCAGACATACGGTACGGAGCCATCGATATCGGTCTAGTACCAGGTACCAAATCAATCGAGAACTCAACTTCACGTTCTGGTGGCAATTCATTCACTTCTTCCGGAAACACATCAGGAAAATCACACACTACAGCTAGATCGCCAATCACTAGTTTATCTTTAGCTTCCAAAGTCGCTAACAGCATAAACAACTCTGCCCCATTTGCTACTTCCTCATTCACCTGCCTGGCTGATAGGAACAAACTCTTTCCTTCTTCAGTCTCAGGGAATATCACAGTCTTATCAAAACAGTTGATAGAAACTCGGTTGAACACCAACCAGTTCATACCCAGAATAACGTCAATCTGCACTAATGGAAGACACACAAGGTCTATCCCAAAGTCTCTACCGAAAATACTCAAGGGACAACTTAGACAAACTGAAGTAGTAGTTACTGAACCCTTCGCAGGAGTATCAATCACCATACTTCCAAACATCTTAGATATCTCTAACTTAAGCTTCACAGCACAATCCAAAGATATAAAAGAATGAGTAGCACCTGTGTCAATAATAGCTACAAGAGGAAAGCCATTAATATAACACGTACCTCGGATCAACCGATCATCTGCAAAAGTCTCAGAACCTGATAAAGCAAAAACCTTGCCTCCTGACTGATTCTCTTTCTTTGGCTTTGGACACTGTGGACTGATATGACCCAACTCTCCACAGTTGAAACAAGTCACAGTCTTCAACCGGCACTCTGCAGCCAAATGACCACCTTTTCCACACTTGAAACATTTCATCTCAGCACTGGTACACTCATGAACACGATGTCCAGCCCGACCACATCTGTAACACTTAACAGGAGCACTGGAGTCTCCCCCACTAGGCCTCTTCATCCCACTCTGCCTCTGAAAACCTTTGCCAGCTGCATACGGTTTCCCACGATCAACCTGATTCTTACCCTTCCTATCAACCCTCTGCTGATAACTCTCAGCTCTAGCCTTGGAATCCTGTTCGAAAATCCTGCAACAGTCAACCAAATCAGAAAACACTCTAATCCTCTGATATCCAATCGCCTGCTTGATCTCGGGACGCAACCCGTTCTCAAACTTCACACACTTGGAAAATTCCCCAGCAGCCTCAGCATAGGGAGTATAATATTTAGACAACTCTGTGAACTTAGCAGCATACTCCGTAACAGACCGGTTACCCTGCTTCAATTCCAGGAACTCTATCTCTTTCTTTCCTCTGACATCCTCGGGAAAATACTTCCTCAGAAACCGCTCTCTGAACACAGCCCAAGAAATCTCAGCATCTCCAGCAGTTTCCAACTCAGTGCGGGTAGCAACCCACCAATCATCAGCTTCTTCTGACAGCATATGTGTACCGAACCTGACCTTCTGGTTATCAGCACACTCAGTTACTCTGAAGATTCTCTCAATCTCCTTCAACCACTTCTGAGCACCATCTGGATCGTATGCTCCCTTGAACATTGGAGGATTGTTCTTCTGGAACTCACTCAGTTGACGAGCAGCTCCCATTCCCATAACATTCTGATTTCCTCCAAGTACTCCAGCTAGCATACCCAGAGCCTCAGCAATCGCAGCATCATCTCTACCTCTTCCAGCCATCTCTATTCTGAAAACCCAACAAGCTAAACAATAAGTACTGATAGGGTTACACAACGCCTATCCCGTACAGGGGAATTAGAATAGTTACGACTCGACACGACCGACTATGCTCTGATACCACTAATGTAACACCCTTCTAAATACCCCCAAAATATTTAATTAAAAATAATAACACATTAATCAGAGTAATTATGCCCCGAAGGGTGTCACACAATTATTTCACAACATTCCTCAAAATAACCTGTCATGCTCATTTATTTAATTCAAATATAAAGTATTTGCACAACTACGCAGCGGATAGAGATCAACTCAATCATGCCAAAACATGTAACATCACATGTAATTTAGTTCAACAACAACAACAATAATAATCAAAGTGTTCCCGCCCGATGTTACATCTATCAGAGCATGACCCATAAGAACTACTCTAGACTCCAAGCATTAGCTTCTACTCGACTCATTTCTCGTTACCTGAAAAATAGGTTGTAAGGGTGAGTTCCTCAATCAATATAATAAGCATTATAGAACAACATGTAATGCTAAGTAAATAACACATCAATTCACCCTAACCAGACTACGCATTCAGCAACGGCAATATCCGTCCCAACATCATATTCAACAATAATATATATCATATGTATAATCCTCAAACCATATTCAACACCAATAACACAACACAACGATTTACTCACTAATTCCTCACAATGGGAATTAGCTACAGCCCCACAGGCTATGCCATGCATTCATTATGCAATGAGACTCCATGAAATGCGGTACCGACTCTTCTCGAACATATAGTTCAAGCTCACCGATCCCTCCAGATACGGCTACTGAGCCCACTAGTCCCACTCATTGAGATCTAATGACTCACTCACTAATTCCTCACCATGGGAATTAGCTACAGCCCCGAAGGCTAGACTATGCACACTAATCATCTAGCATGCAAACATCAACAACAAATCCACACTGATTCACTCACTAATTCCTCACCATGGGAATTAGCTACAGCCCCGAAGGCTATGCTATGCACGCTAATCATCTAGCAATGCAGCATCAACAACGATTCACAACGGACCTAAGCTCACACATATAAGCCATACAGCAGTCCATTCACAACACAGACATAATATATGCATTCACCTCACTATGCATGCCATCATACATCATCAACACATCATTATTATGCAAATCAATTAAACACAGTATTAGCATTCTCCACTAATACTTGTACTGCTCACAACAGCGGGGTATAATCCCTATCACATCATGTGCCAACATAGGCCAGCTCTCAATTAAGTACACAACATTAAAATATCCATTTTTCCACTCTGCAACGTACTATATCAATTTTTTTTTCCACAGCTCAAAGCTCACAGGTCGGCGCAAAGACTCTGCTCAACTGGAGGGAGTCAGCGCAAAAGCCCTATGCGTCGACGCATACAGTCGACGCTTAGCTTACTGGTCGGCGCAAAACTACCATGCGTCGACGCATGCAGTCAGCGCATGCCTCACGGGTCAGCGCACGCCGACCCTATGGTCGACCGCTCGCGCGCAGACTCAGATTTTCTGAGTTATTTCCAGGTTTCCGTCAGCTTACGTTTATCCGGTTTCCCGGCCGTTTCCTCAACTACAACCATCTCTGAACAGAACAATTCGTCCGGTAAATTGGTAGCGCCGATTCAAGTTTTCATTTGGGATTCGTGCCCTAGTCTAACATTCAAGACTCACACAACTACCGATTAAATTTACAAATTTTACACAGTTTAACCAACATCAATTTCAGCATATACAGTTCCAATTAGGGCTAACTTAACGGCTTATCACTACCCACTACATATTATCCCATAATACCCATTAATCGACGATAAACCCCCCTTACCTTAACAATCCGGCAGAATCTTTGAGCTTCAAGCTTTCGTCCTCCAACCTTTGCTCTTCAGCTCCTCTTCTCTGCCCTTTTTCCCTTTTCTCTCACGATGCTTCTCTGTTCTGTTTTCACGTGAAATGCTTTTCCAAATGAGAACTTTTCCTTATTCCAACATATATATATTTTCCAATAATAATAATCCAAAAAAAATAATAATAATAAAATTTCCAATTATTTAATTAAATTAATAATTAAATTATTAACTCAATTCAAATAATTATTTTATTATTATCGGGGTGTTACAAATACAGGTGATTAACAAATATTTAGGAGTCAGTTTACGCAACCATGTTGTAGTATGCTTTCAGAATAAACCCTACTTCAATTAGGTCTTTCGAGGGTTGTAACGTGGCATGGTTCACGGTTTTTGAACGAAAGGATATAAGGCTCAAATTTTGTTTTAACCCACCCCTTCTTCATGATGACCTCCAATCCTATGTCCAGTTAACTCAACACACACATTCGACTTTTAACAGAGTTCAATGGTGTAAAGATGAGGATCCAAGATTTGCTTGAAATGGCAGTCACCTTATTTTGCTCTTCATGAATGTTGGTGACCCTTTGATTCTTGACATGGTGGTCACTGAATCTTGTTTTATTTTGTTGAGGTTTTTCATGACCTCTTTTGATTTTTGCTTTGAGCCCTAACTTTTGCCTGGACTGCTTTTTGAAGCTTTTTAGTCCACCGGGATTGCCCTAATTTTTGCCTAAGTCTCCTTTTTGGGTGTTCGACTTAGCGGGCTCTTTCTTTGATTTTTTTTTTTTTTGAAGATTATGACTGCCAAGTCATTGGTCATTGAAGTACAACCGACATCAATCTTGGGATATTTCAAGGTTCCTTTGACACTTCAAGAAGTGTGCGAAGAATGACATGTAGTTGATCCACATACGGGATGTCTCATCTTTTAATTTGAATGCGTAGTCAAATTAACTGAACACTACCTTGCCCAAGGTTAAATGTAAGGGTTTGTAAATCCGAAAGAAACTCCTACTTCTAGGCTCGAAGTGGTTGACTAGGGATTAACTCCTTATCTCTCCAGTGTTTAGGGATTTGAAACAATGCCTGTACATCATCAGCAAGGTTTTATCCGAAAGCATACAATCAACATTTATGAGTATCTCATTTTCGTCATTCTCCCTTCAATCTTTGCTAAAACAACAGTTTGATAAGTGAATGGGAGAAATATTTTTCATATCAATGGAAAAGATGAGTGAATATGAAAGGATTCGTTCAAAACATGCATAATCATTTCATTAATATTACCATTAAAGGAAATCAACAATACTTGAAAGCAGATAAGTACTTAACATGCAAAGAAAGACACAAATGACATGCGAAGAGTAGCCAAATGGTTGCCAGTGTAGAGGAAACTCTCTCGTGTTTGGTTCACTGTTGGGCTATCCTTCTTCATAGTGGTGGTAGTTCTGCTCGTCGAGACTAGTATGACAATCATCTTCAGACATATTCTCGGAAATCTCTTCCATGGTTTGGACTGATGGACCCGCATAGCTAGGCGAAGAAGTATTATTGATTTGCAAGCTTCGAGGCGTAAATGAGAACATCTTGGAATCAAGCAGGGTTTGTACCTTACTCTTGAGCACCTTGCAGTCTTCAGTTGAATGCCCTTGTGCCCCAGCATGGAAGTCACATCGGGAGTTGGCGTAAAAACTTGGCGGATATGGAGGACTTACTGGTTTTATCTCCTTTGGCACTATCAGTCCTCTCTTGATCAAATATGGAAGTAATTGACTGTATGACATTGGAAGCGGATCGATGTGTCTCTCTGGCTTCCTTGGCCTTTGTTGAGCATGCTGACGATGCTGATGCTGAGTATTCTGCCGTTCATATGGCTGTTGAGGTGGAATCTGTTATTGATACTGAGGAGATCCTCGACTTGTAGGATACTGACCATAAGGAGAGGATGGTCTCTGATATGGAGCTTGTGGGATTTCCCAGACTGCATTAACTTCAACCTCTTCTTCCTTTGGGGAACTGGCAATAGATTCACTCTCAATGCTCTGGCTATTTGAGGCGCATTGGATTTTTCCACTTTTGAGGCCATTCTCGATGCGTTCTCCAATTGACACCAAGTGAGCGAAGTCTGATGCGGCACTGCTAATCATTCTTTCGAAGTAAGGACTTTGCAAGGTATCCCTGAATAATTCCATCACTTCTTTGTCTAAGAGTGGTGGTTCAACACGACCTGCTAATTCTCTCCATCTTTGGGCATACCTTCTGAAGGATTCGTTGTTTTCCTTATATAAGGCTTTCAACTGCATGCGATCGGGAGCCATGTCCAAATTGTATTTGTACTGCTTCAAGAAGGAGTTAGCTAGGTCCAACCATGAGTGAATGTGACTCCTTTCTAACTTCATATACCAACTCAATGATGCTCCAGTCAAACTGTCCTGAGAACAGTGAATCATTAACTTATCATTATGGGCATGAGAAGTCATTTTGCGGCAAAACATCACCAAATGGTGCTTTGGACAGCTATCCCCTTTGTACTTCTCAAATTCTGGTACTTTGAATTTTGGGGGTATAACTAGGCCAGGTACCAAACACATGTCTAAGGCACTCTGTTCAATAGTATTTTGTCCTTCTATGGCCTTGAGTCTTTTCTCTAGCATGCAACATCTTTTAGCAATCTCATCATATTGTGGTTGTTCAGTATTAACCACAAGGCTTGTCCCATGGGAATCCGGCACAGAGAATGCAAAGCTATGATACTCAACATCATCATGATATGAGGAACCCTTATCTCGAACAATATGACGTTCTTGTACAACCGAGTTATTAACTGGGGTTTGCACATGCTGAGGTTGGATAGGATCATTTACTGGAGCTAGAATAACATTTTCGATAACTGCAGCTTGCTGAATGTTGTCCTCCCTCTTTGCCAAAGCCATCATAGCCTCTACAAGTTGGTCTACCTGGTTTTTCATTAAGTCCACATCTCCTCTCAATGCAATGTGGTTTTGCTCCAACAGATCCATAATCTTTTCAGAGCCACTTCAAGTCTGATACGAATGTCGGGAATTCAACTGCGGGTTATGGACAAAGGATGGGATGAGTTTTTTTTTTTATGAAAATGATATTCAATTCATGTTGATGAGATGAGAATGCATGAAATTTTGTATTTAGGTATGCAAAGAAAATGTGATTCAGGTATAGTTAGGATCCAGGATATCACGGGTATCATATGGTACACCCTATAAGGAGGTTCTATGTTCTCTACCCCACACACAAAGGATGGCTCCTAAAGTTGTTCCTTTCCAAGACAGAACTTAGAGTCATGGATTGTGTTCAACATCCCATCGCAATAATGGGCTAGCCACATCGTGATGAGAGTTATGAATCAATCTATTCTAAGTGGGATCCTTGTATTGTTCGAACAGGGTGTACACCCTTCGGTTCAATACTACACGATCGCCAATCATGAAGACGGACTTCAGTTTAAGACGAGGTTCCCAGAGTCATGGACCATGTTCAACGTTTCCTCGTAATAATGGGCTAGCCATATTATGATGGAAATTCTGAACAGATCTACTCTAGGTGGAGTTCTCGTATTGTCCCAATGAGGTGTACACCCCTCGGTTGAATACTACACAACTCCGGGTTCTAAGTTCTTCTCAAAGCTCGGGTACGGAGCTTATCTCACAACATGTGTCAAACACCAAAGATCACCCAATATAATAGCATAATAAATCACATAGCATAAGTAATACATCAAGCTATAAAGAAGCACACAATGAAGAAAAACATTATTTTAACATTCATAACAAATTGACTAAGTTAGGTTTGACTCTCTCTAGCTTGGAGCATGAGTCCCCAGCAGAGTCGCCATCTGTCGCACCTCGAAAAATGCGATTCCTCGCGATGGTCGCGGAAAAAAAAATTAGTTCGAACAGAGTCGCCACCGAACTTTATTTACCCTAATAAAGGGATAGGAAAATATCGATAAAACCTTTTAGAAAATAGAATAATGGTCGTCGCAACCATATTCGGGTTCGGGAGTCGATTACGCAAGGGGAAGGTATTAGCACCCCTCACGTCCGTTGTACTCAACGGGAACCTTTTAGTCTAATTTGCTATTTGAATGTTAGTTAACTGTTATTTGCTTTCTTCGAGTAATTAGAGTTGATGATAGATATGGATGGAAACCTCAGAAGGGGAAAAAGGGAGGTTTTTTATTAGTGTGCTCGCGAAGATACAGCAATCTCCTGCCTACGTATCCTTATGGTGCAATAAGGAAATCAGAGCATTCGTAGTTCGGGAACTACGGTTTTGGTGTGTTTTGTTTTGTGAACGACTGTGTAGGTCGGCGTTCTAAAGGCTAAACGCTGGCTTGTCTACTCTCGGCGGAGGCTTAAGCACTGGTTTGTTATGCGCATTAGAAAGGATTAACAGTGTTCTTTTGAAGAGGTTTTGGTCACGCGGGGGTGACAAGTTGAATTGATGTGTTTGGATTTGATTGGTTTCGATCGCTCGGGGGCGAGAAATTAGTTTGATTTGTTTGAGATGTCTTTTGAAGAACGACGAAAGGTTGAGCAATGTGGTGTTCACCAATTGTCCAATTCTTTCGAGGAGTAATAAGGCGTCCGCCTTCTAGTCCCTTTTCGTTCGAATTATTTTGAAAGTTTGTTTGTGGATGTTGAATATGCACGGTAGTGAGGCGTACGCCTCCTACTTGCTTATTCAAGGAATAATGAGGCGTACGCCACTTATTCCCTTATCCAAGTTTATTTAACGTGTTTTAGTCGGAAGTCGATAATTTGTGCAATATGGCGTACGCCAATTATTCAAATAATCGAGAGATGGCGAGGCGTACGCCTCTCATCCTTTATCATCCGAGGTTTAAATTAAGAAAGATATGTTTGGATATTGTATTTGATTTGCGAAAATAATTTGAATTTTGGATTGGTAGGTTTGGATTTGTCGATGATTTGAGCTTACTCGTTTGTGTTTTAAGTTTGATGACGAAGATTCGAGCAATGTGGCGTACGCCAATTATTCGAATAATCGAAAGATAGTGAGGCGTACGCCTCCTATCCTCTTTTCATCTAAAATATAGAATTAAATGTTTGTAGGATTTGTAATTGATTTAGAAAATGTGATTTGAATGTATATGATTAAGGTTTTAATTTGATGACGAAGATTCGAGCAATGTGGCGTACGCCAATTATTCGAATAATCGAAGGATAGTGAGGCGTACGCCTCCTATCCTCTTTTCATCTAAAATATGGAATAAAAGGATTTGGAATTTGTAGTTTGATTTAGAGGATGATTTGAACGTGTATGATTAAGGTTTTAATTTGATGACGAAAACTCGAGCAATGTGGCGTACGCCAATTATTCGAATAGTCGAAAGATAGTGAGGCATACGCCTCCTATCCTCTTTTCATCTAAAATATAGAATTAAATGGTTGTAGGATTTGTAATTGATTTAGAAAAGGAGGTTTGAATGTATAAGGTTAAGGTTTAATCGGGTGACAAGAACTCGCGCAATATGGCGTACGCCAATTATTCGAGTGTTTGAAAAATAGTGAAGCGTACGCTTCCTATCTCCTTTTCATCCCAAGTTATATTTAAAAGAGAAAAATCTTTTAGAAGTTATATTTGATTTGAAAAATGATTTGGAAATTATATTTGGTTTTGAAAAGTGATTTGAAAGTTGTGTGATTTAGATTTAATCGGGTGACAAGAACTCGCGCAATATGGCGTACGCCAATTATTCGAGTGCTTGAGAAATAGTGAAGCGTACGCTTCCTATCTCCTTTTCATCCCAAGTTTATGTTTAAAAATTCTTTTTGAAATTGAATTGGTTTGGAAAAATGATTTGAAGTTGTGTGATGAATGAAATGAATTTATTTTGTGTCATCTACTCGATTATTCAATAAACAAGTAGGTTTCATTGTAAGGAAGCCCAAGAGTAAGCTATGTGAGGTTGATGGCGATGCGAAGAGCAATCGACTTACAAAGGTGTTTTAAAATGGGCTCAATGTTTGAATCGAGAATTGTGTGATGTGTTTTTGAAATTGGTTTGGATTGATAATGAATTGGAATGAAATTGAATTTCTTATTAAGAAAGGATAGTGGAAAAGAAATCGATTAACCTTTGTTTAAGTTGATTATGAGATCTAAAATACGGAATTTCTTAAAGCCGGATTGGATACATATTACCATTGGTTACCATTTTGGTATGCTATGCGCTACTTTATGCATGGAAGAGATCAAAAGTAAAACGAGGGTGCATTCATTTCAAACATCCACACCAACTCACTAATACCACATCCTTGTGTACCGTCCAACAATGATAAAAAAAAAAATAAGAATATAAAATATAATACAAATAAGCCATATACAGATGGAAAAATTTATAATAGCCAAATCAAGGTATCCTTATGTAATGCTTATTTAACACAGCCGCAAGAAAGTGATATTTAAAGATGCGCAGGAATTTGACATGATGTAGTTAGTGTTGCATAATTATAACAGCATTAGTAAACATTTTAAATATCATTATAAACCGATGCACTGTCCATAATAATAATAAAACGCTTGCCGAAAGGGAGATAAATTGAACATGATTAAAAAAAATATCAGCAACAATTTACTAGATGCAACAATCACAAGTCATAGAATTAAACAACGAGGAACAAATATCCTTCTAAAGTCAGTAACAACAGCAATTTGGTAGGATGATTTGAAGACTTAAATACACTAAGAAATCGGCAGGACGCAATGCAGCCAAAGTTGTAACCAAACACCTAATGGGAACAAGTTCATAACAACAACAAGTCTCTACAGCTTGGAAAATATTTACAAAATTGAAACAAAAATTATGGGATTGACACAACCGAACAGCAATGGCATAACTTAACAATCTGCAGAATTATTTTTACAGCATTTACACCCAAGATGAATACTACAACACAAGATGAATCAAAATAAACACCAAAATTTACTCCTCGAAATCTACCGCACAAGGTAACATTAAACCGTTTACACTCAGATCGAATCGAAAAAAAAAATACATAAACACCCACATTATCCAAATATGTCAAATACTGTCATGAAATAATCAAAACTATGAAATAAGCTTAAATCGATCTGTTACCAAGTCATAACTGATATAAACATTAGTCTTGACTTATTTCAATTCAAATCCAGAAATACTGATAACCATTTGGTCTAAACCATGTGTGCAAAAAAAACCTGTAATCAAACAATCATGCTTTCTGCAATTAACTACTGAGTAAAAATGTTTTAACTGAACTTAAAAAGAATAGAATCCAGGACCTTGTAACCGAAAAAAAAACATTCATTCTGCATAATAGATTACTAAGCTGGGACCTGTATTCAAATCATGACATGTATAACGAAACTAAGCTCACATTACTTTTTATCAACAACTCACAGATGGTTTATCAAATGGAAATCAAACCCATAAAATTCGGTTTACCGTAATCGCAATAACAACTGCAGTAGAGTCAAATCACAGCAGCAGCAACTTGAGATCCTTCACCCAATCACCGTATCCATGACGCTTTGATAATCTGCCTAGCTTGCTTCAACTATAAAACGAACAGAAACAAGGGTAAGAAACTTTAGACCTCAAAGATGAACTGGGCAAAATCGGAGGACGTTGGAGTTGTTGGCGGTGGTGAAGGAGGCGAGTGACGCGAGATGAGGGTTTGTTGGTGGGTTACGGATCGTTTTGAAGTAGTGATGGAGGTTTAGGGTTTTGAAGAT